>NW_026731601.1:0-600000 GCF_028476545.2 Physella acuta
ACAAGTCATGGTATACCTGAATAAATTGAGCATAATTATTTTACTTGCAGTTGTATTTTGTTCATATTTGCAGAGTTTAGCTAGAATGATATATAGAACTTGTAAATGTTGTTGAAATGAATAAAAATAATACAGAACTTATATTTTTGTGTTGGCTTCCTCCCATAACCCCAAAAAACTGTGTGCTGCGCAAGTATGAAAATGTTTCTAAAGCCATATTTTATATAAATACAGCAAATGAAAGAACTACAAAGTTAGAAATCTAAAGTAAATGACTTGAACACTGTTATGTGCATATAATTGCCTCATTATTTTGGGCAGGTGAAGTAGAGTCCATCTTTAAGCCATTTTGTTATAAAACTGCTGCGCAAATATGAAAATGTTTCTAAAGCAATATTTTATATAAATACAGTGAATGAAAGAACTCCATAGTCAGAAATCTAAAGTAAATGACTTGAACACTGTAATGTGTCTATAACTGCCTTGTTATTTTGGGCAGGTGAAGTAGAGTCCATATAAAAGCCATTTTGTAATAAGTGAAATGAAGTTATCAGATCAATGTTTTTATGTGTGAATTGTGTATGGATTCTGATTTTCAGCATATAACTATATCTAAGGGTAAGTAGAACTTGAATACTTAAAATTACAGTTAGCACAATGTTAGTGTATAGCAACAGACAGGTAACCTAGATCTAGGTCTGACTCTTGTCAGTCTAGAGTCTAGTCTGACAAAATTGGATTTTTAGGAAAAACATATTCTGCAAAACTAGAACTAGAGCTGAAAAAATTAAAGATGGGTATGTAAATATATTTTGAAATAAAAAATTAGATTTGTTTGCACATGCCATAAGAATGCTGTTATTAGTTGATCAAACTTAAAGGCAGGAAGATCGGGATGAAAAAATATAACAATGGTGGCAGCGTGACCTACATACAGTGACTACGTTCGGAGGGGTATAACTAATGTCGGAGTCAAAATATCCAAAAACAAATTTCATTTCCAATTACTTAAGATATGTCTGATCAGTAATCTACTCTCATCTAGAGGAATCTTTTAAAAAATCGAGATTCCAACGTATTTGAAACTAACCTTGATACAGAGGGAAGGCCAAAGCAGAGACAGCATGCAATCAGGTCGCAAAGCCATTAAAACTAAGGGACAACCACTCTACTTTTTAATTAACCTTAGGAAATGACCTTTTAAACTTAATTAATTACCATAAATTAAAAACTTATTAGTATGCAAAACCAAATCTCGTGGGTCCGGTATCAGAAAGTAATGGGCGATTTCGGGTCATGTTTTTACCGCGAACTCGGCGGATGCCGACAACCCTAATTGATGTTTTGAAAAATACAAAAATGTTTCCTTGTTTCATTTACCTATGTACTATGTACTATGTACCTGTGTTAAACAATTGAATTAAAACTTTTCAGTAATAAATGAAGACTAGCGATGTTTCCAACAGATGCAACCATGCTCATAAAAAGACATTTACTATAGCAGCCAACATGTTTTTTTATTGTAAATTTATAACGCAAGATTCAGATGTAAAAATAGGTCTAAATTTATTGAATTAAGGAAATGTTTAAATTTAATGTAACGTAACGTTTGATTAAAACTAAACTATAGAAGTTGGAAAAAACACCCTTTGAAATTGAACTTAAGAAATGGGAGAAAATATAATTCTGCAGTTGTAGGGCCTACTCTGAATCAAATATATATTATATTATTTTAAATGTTTTGTAGGTAACGTCCTGTCCCTTGGTTCCATCTTTGGCATTTTGCTTGGATTTCCAATGTACAGTCATACACAGTGGTATTAGACAACAGAACCATATTTTTTTAAATTTTTACAGTGAAATATAATTGTATTTTCCTAGGGTACAGTAACATGTCTTCTATTGCGGAGATCGGAAGAGTTTTACAGGATAAAACAGCTCCACTAAAAGACAGGTTTCGTGCTCTTTTTACCCTGAAAAATCTTGGTGGCAATGAAGCAGTGGAGGCTATTTCAGCTTGCTTTGATGATGAATCTGCCTTGCTAAAGCATGAACTAGCATATTGTTTGGGTCAGATGCAGAATGTGCATGCAATTCCATACCTGGTGCGCGTGCTGGAGGACAAGTCACAGGAAGCCATGGTACGACATGAAGCAGGTTTGTCTCAAGCTTTTAACTAGTGTAGTAGTAGACTATTGTACACCCTTTACATTGTTAGGTCATTTAGAAAGTCTGCTGTGTTAAGTTTAAATGTACATAGCTATTAAGATATAATGTTTGAAAGAGCATTCTGCTAATAAAAGAGTTTTGCAGGTGAAGCATTGGGTGCTATAGGGGACAACTCGGCCCTCCAGGTGCTTCAAGTGTTTGCTAAAGACCCAGTGGTGGAAGTAAGTGTTAGAAAGTTCCAGTAACACCCAGTCATTCACCACTCAATCATCAACCCAATCATTCAACACCAAGTTCTAAAACAACCATCCAATCATTCTTCACTGAATCATCAACCCACATTAGGGAAAATAAAGGGAGCTGGACATAGTGCTGACCACACTTTCTCGTCATATGCCAAGGTCACTGAAGCAAGTAAACTTTACTCCACTTGCCCCATGGACTATTAATTCAAAAGTGAACTTTATAAAAGATGGATTTGAATATTTAGCATTTGACCTAATGAAAATGTTGTCGTATATGTTGTCTTTTATTGTTTAATGTGAAAAGACCTGTTGGTATAATAATTTATTAAAATCTCCCTATGTAGTTTTTTATGGGTCACTCTGATGTAATTTTGCAGGTGGCTGAAACATGTCAGCTGGCAATAGGGCGTTTGAAGTGGTTGAGAGAACAGTCAAGCGCAGAAACAGATTTGCCTGCCAATCCTTATTGTTCCGTTGATCCAGCCCCACCTACACAGCTGGCCTCGCTAGAAGACCTAAGACGGGACCTGCTAGACGAGGACTTGCCACTGTTTCACAGATATCGCTCTATGTTCACACTGAGAAATATGGGGACCACAGAATCAGTTCTAGCATTAGCCGAAGGTATTGTATTAATGGCTTGCTCAGTTCTTAAAAAACTTATGGCTTTATCCTGTACTAAACTACTTGTTATTTCTTAAACATTTATTGCTGTAATAGGCATTGAACACCATGCTTTCATGATACCATCTGGTAACCATGAGTGGTTTTAAGGATTCAAAAATTATTTCTTGAAACTAAAGTAATGTTAAAATATATGGGTCATTTTAACCCTTTTCCTTTTTAACCCTTTAAACCCCTGCTGTCCCTAGAAAATGATTTTGTGGTACAGTCTCGTGTGTCTGTATTTGTCTGCACTATGTATCTTGTGCTTATTTACAAATGGCAGCTGAATTCTCACGAGTAATGAGATTTTACAGATACCGGCTGTAAAAGAACGCAGTTTAAGGGACTTAGTTTAATTTGTTTTCTAGCTCTCAAATTTTTTTTAAAAAATAATATTGGAAGTGACATTTTGTTTAAATGGTTTTTTTTTGTGATTAATGTTGATTATTAGTATTATTAAGATATTAAGCTATTTAACCTCCTACGTAAAAAACTATGATGACCATTTTTTGTGTAATACTTTTTATTATATTTTTAATAATTATACGGATATTTTAAAATATTAATATATTTTCAAAAGTGCAGTGGTTAAAAAATCTTTTTTTCACCTGATCACAGGTAAGTAAATATGCCCCGGACTGTAAAGGGTTAAAAGTAGGACTAAAACAGTGTATTTTACTATTGCCAAGCAATATTTGTGATGCTAGATGTCAAATTGAGTCTCCTCCCTTCATGAGGTTATTGCTTGTTCCCCAGGGTTGAAGTGTAAAGGTGCTTTGTTCCGTCATGAAATCGCTTACGTCTTAGGCCAGATACAGAGCGATGCCTGCGTCAAGCAGCTGACACAAAACCTGGAGGACGCCAGCGAAAGCCCGATGGTTCGCCACGAGTGTGCCGAGGCTCTGGGCTCCATCGCCACACCCGAGGCCACAGCTGTCCTACACAGGTATTTAAAAGATGCAGAACGAGTGGTCAGGGAAAGTGCCGTTGTGGCTTTAGACATGAGTGAGTATGAAAACAGTGACCAGTTTCAGTACGCTGACACGCTCAATAAAATTTCTAGTGGAGTCAGCAATCAACCAGAGGCTGTAGAAACGTAACAGTCAACAGAAATACTATTGTAAAAAACACAACAGTCAACAGAAATACAATTGTAAAAAACACAACAGTCAACAGAAATACAATTGTAAAAAACACAACAGTCAACAGAAATACAATTGTAAAAAACACAACAGTCAACAGAAATACAATTGTAAAAAACACAACAGTCAACAGAAATACAATTGTAAAAAACATTTCATCTCGCTCAAGTCTGATAATGGTCACCTGGTAATAAAAGTTTCAATCTTTTTTTATTTTGTTTGTGAAGTTACTTCTTGTAGCCAGCTTTAGGAGTTGAACAAGTTTATGTTTTGATACAAACGTAACAATACACAAGCTTAACATTTGGATACAACTGTACATTGTGTTTTCCATACAGTAACACATTTCTCGGGTGAAAATGGTTTCAATGTCATTTTATTTCTGTTACAATAGACTTAAAACATTTGATTAATTTCATGCGATCATCTCCTGTCTATACCTCAATGTAATAGTCTAAATGTAATGGTCCCATGTGATGTCTAAATGTAATGGTCTGTCGTCCACTTGAAGCGCTCCACCAGGGGTGAACTGGGCAGGGAGACAGAAAGTTTGTTGGACCGTGTGTCCTGCATCAGTCTCCTCAACCTGGGGGACTTGGCTGGCTCGTTGAGGGAGTACGTGCTGCCCTCTAGGCTGCTCACATCTGAACAGGAACTGTGCATGGTGTAAATACATCTGGGGAGGGAGCAGGCAGGCAGGTGTTAGAGCGGACAGGCAGACAGGTGTTAGGGGAAACAGTATTAAAGGCTATACACTAGCAGCAACTATAGGAGCATGATTTTATCTCGTTTTATTTGAAGACAAAAATCAAAGAAAGATCTAAGATTTACATGAGCGATGGTTGAAGGGAGGTAACTCTACATAAACTTTTTTATACCTTAACTGAAGGATGCTCGCCCTTAGGTCCTTAAACTGTTTAAGAAGTGATTTGTCTTGTTCTTTCATCTGAAGCTGTGAAGTAAACCAAGCAGAGAATCGATTGCCGTGTTAAGAATAAAATAAGTATGTTGTTGTTAAATATAGAATATCTAAATACTAAAGAATAGGCTAATTTACTTTCGGTTTTAAATTAAAATTCAGATATTCTTGTCGTTAGGGGCTAAAAGATATAAACAAATAATGCTCGTTGAGGTCTAAGTTTAGTATCAAGTTTGACCTCGAACCCTCAAAGAAACCTAGTCTCAGAAAGTATGGCCGAAATAAAAGCTTGTAATGGAACAAATTTTAAAGCTTAATTAGATCTTTTTTTAATTTACCAACATAAAAAGAGGGGGGGGGGGGTTAATTAATTTAGTGCAAAGAAAATCTTGTTAGTATACAGTTTTAATTTGCACGACGTGATAGACTGGGATAATTTTACAGGTAGTAGGTATGCTACAGGTTGGGAGTGAGAGGAAGCAGTGGCGGATTAAAAAGGAGGGGGGGGGGGTTGATGGAGCAGCAACCCGAGGCCCACAATTTTTTTTTTAGGGTCAACCAAAACTCATGTAACCAGCCTGTACATTTCACTTCACTCCGGAATTGTTAATTTTATTACACATATCTAATTGCCCACAAAGTGATGATGTCTGTATCATTTTCTATCAAATTTAGAGAGATTTCCAGTGACCGGAAGTAGTACTTTTCTGTATTTCCGATTCCTAAAAAAATCACTTCAACTTGACTTTTTCAAACTTTTTACGTAGGTCAAGCTTCGATGACAATGCAATGAAACATAAAATGTGACTTAATAAGCTGTTTAATTAACTTTAAAAAAAAAATTCTCAATGTTTTCTTCTTAAATAAGTACTATTTTTCCGCTCAAGAATGATCAAAATGTTTACATACATTTGGAACGCAGTTTTTTTTTCTACTCAATTATATTCTATTTAAAAAAATTAAGTATTACAATTTTTAATTAAATTCATGTGAACAGTACTGAAAGTACTAACCAACCTCCTTACCAACATATACGAGAAAGTTGAGGGAAGATCGCTCCCATTTATTTTAATATACATTCACATATCTTTTCCAATACTGGTAATAGCAAAAAAAAATGTAAAATAAATAAATAATTCAAAGAACATCACCTGTGTCAGAGGCTGTTGTTGTTGATTGTATAAAAAAATTTTTTTGCAGAATGATACTTAACTATTTGAAATTTTTTTAAATCAATTTTACGTTTTTCCCAATAATGTATGGTATTGACTTATTTCAATGTTTGACCAGTATGCTGTTTCACCAGATTTTAGTACACTTGCTTTTCTACGTTTATTAAGGATTTTTAACCTTCCCATTCTGAATCAGTACAAAGTTTTAATACATTCTAAATCAGACCAAAGTTTTAATATATTCTCAATCAGCCCAAAGTTTTAATATATTCTAAATCAGTACAAAGTTTTAATATATTCTAAATCAGTACAAAGTTTTAATACATTCTCAATCAGCCCAAAGTTTTAATATATTCTGAATCAGTACAAAATTCTAATACATTCTAAATCAGCCCAAAGTTTTAATACATTCTAAATCAGTCAAAAGTTTTAATATACTCTGAATCAGTATAAAGTTTGATCTATACATATAATTCTCTACTTGGAGACGTTAGAAAACAAGCTGTAAGCGCGCCTAGCAGTCCTCTCTCTTCCTCTCTAGGCATATCGCAACCACCCTCACCCCACACAGTGTTTCTTCCAGACTTTTTTCTCCGGGGGGCACTTGAAATCTTCGGGGGGGGGGGCGGTAAACTTTCTTCGGGGGGGCGGACACTGTTAAAAGTATATATTTTCTATATGAATTACATAAATTTCATTTCGTTCGGGGGGGCGGTAAAAAATTTTCGGGGGGGCTAAGCCCCCCCGAAGAGATGCCTGGAAGAAACTCTGACCCCACATGGTCTGGTGAGCTGTGGTTCACGCTAAATGTTTACAATCGTAGAGCCGGCTTTAGTGACGCAGATAATTTAGTTTGAAACTATTTTAAACTTGGGGGGGGGGGGGGGTAACTAAGAGGAGGCTGCTTTCACGGGGTGGGAGGGGGGGGTTGGGGAAAAGGAGGGTTTTAGTGTTTTAAAGCAAAAAAAATTCAGTGACAGCCACGGTACTGTCGAATTCACAAATTTGAATTATTGAAAAGTAGAAAATAAAACTAAATAGCGGCGTGTGATACGCCGCGGGTCGGCTCGTATATTCTTAATCAGTACAAAGTTTTAATATATTCTGAATCAGTACAAAGTTTTAATACATTCTGAATCAGTACAAAGTTTTAATATATTCTGAATCAGTACAAAGTTTTAATATATTCTGAATCAGTACAAAGTTTTAATATATTCTGAATCAGTACAAAGTTTTAATACATTCTGAATCAGTACAAAGTTTTCTTTCTCTTTGCCCACTTTGAGACATTTGACTTAATTTATTTCTTGCAGTCAACAAGCGCATTCACGTTCAGTTATTCATCACATCCGCCATTGACGTCTGCAGGGTTTTGTAAGATTTATAGGATTTTTTTTTTCGTGCGGCGTCAAAACAGCCAATGACAAAACGGCCCCGTCAATAGGACCCCGACAAATCGGCCCCGATATAAGAGCCCCGTCAATAGGGCTCCGGTCAATAAGGCTCCCGACATATAGGCTCCCGTCATTTAGTTTCTCGGCAAAACGGCCCCCGTCATTACGACTCCCGACAAATAGGCTCCCGTCATTTTGGCTCACGACAAATAGGCTCCTGTCAATTTGGCTCCCGACTAAAGGACCACTGACAATAAGGTTTCGGTAGAGACTAAGTCTTCCGGCAAAACGGTCTCAGTGAATATGACACCTGCCAGTGGGACCCCTACATCAATATTCTTTAGAGTTAGCTTATCCAACACTCTTAAGTAATACAACAAATGCATCTCTTGTTCATCTATTATAAGCAATAGTATCTATGACTTCCATAGTCGGTTATAGGCTGTTCCAACTCAGTGTGTGGGGAGAGGGGTCCACGCTGTACATTCCTACCTCCGTATGCTTGTAGGTTATCAAAACAAAATGCCGTTATCCTGTAAACATTATGTATATCATACATGTACACTTCTGTGCTCGCTTTTAAGCAACAGATCTTTACTGTTATAAATTTAACATTATCAAATCTTAAGAATTGGTGGTATTTAGCTGTTTAGGGCTCGATTTGTTTGTGAATTGATGTTGGTTCATGAAAAACAATTTCATTCAGGCATTTAAAAGAGGTTATAGTGGTATTGGCGGTAGGATTAAATGGTTACCTTTAATTCAATAGTGGTCATGCCATTCATTTGTCTGGAGCCAATATGTCCTGAGTCATTTTGTCGGAAGCCAATATGTCGGGAGCCCAATTGTCGGGAGGCCATTTGTCGGTAGCCAATATGTCGTGAGCCCATTTGTCGTGAGCCGATATGTCGGGAGCCCCTTTGTCGGGAGCCCATTTATCGGGAGCCTAAATGTCGCGAGTCAATATAACGGGAGCCGATTTGACGGGAGCCAATAAGTCGGGGCCCTTTTGACTGGGCTATTTTGACTGGGTCGTTTTGTTGGGGGTCGATTTGACGGGGTCATATTAACGGGGACGATTTGATGGGGTCGATTTGTCCCGGGCCGTTTTGACATGACACCTTTTTAAAAAAAAATCACACTGGTGTTCCTTCGCCGATTGGTTACAATGGCTTAACGCATTGAAAATGTGGGGGGGGGGGGGGGAGAGAGTTTATTCTCCATTCAAATCTAGACCAATCATAAATTCATTAGTTTACGTTCCAAGAAATTAAAAAAGTAATAGCGACTGGGTATAGTGTTGGCCACAAGTGTTTCTTCCAGCCTTTTTTCTCCGGGGGTGCACTATAAATTTTCTTGAGGGCGGACAACAATTTCCGGTGGAGGGGGGGGGCGGACACGGTCATAATTATATATTTTCTATATAAATTCCATTTCTTTCGGGGGGGGGGGGGGGGGTAGACTTTCTTCGGAGGGCGGTGCCCCCCGAAGAGATGCCTGGAAGAAACTGTTGGCCACCCTATGTGGTATAGTGTTGGCCACCCTATGTGGTATAGTGTTGGCCAACCTATGGGGTATAGTGTTGGCCACCCTATGCGGTATAGTGTTGGCCACCCTATGCGGTATAGTGTTGGCCACCCTATGCGGTATAGTGTTGGCCACCCTATGTGGTATAGTGTTGGCCACCCTATGGGGTATAGTGTTGGCCAACCTATGGGGTATAGTGTTGGCCACCCTATGCGGTATAGTGTTGGCCACCCTATGCGGTATAGTGTTGGCCACCCTATGTGGTATAGTGTTGGCCACATTATGCTTTCGTATGGCTATGTCACAGAAACTGGTTAACTCTACTCCCATCACATTTACCGTCATGTTACTTTCTGTGTGTGGTTGAAAGTGTGTAGTTTTACACAGTTTTGCCGCTTCTCCACAATAGTATGTGTGTGTGTGTGTGTAGGCCTCCGCGGGGGGGGGGGGGGGGGGGGCACGCTTCTCCTGCTTGTGTCGGATCAGTGAACCGTGACAGATAAACGTGGGAAAAACAAAACCAGACGATGACACGCTGTCAAACCGTTGACGTCACGTTGCTAAGGGCAGTCACGTGGCGGTCATCTGGTGCTCTCCCCCCCCCCCCCCCCCCCCCCCCCCCCCCCCACGAGCGAGTCGTTAAACATATGGATTTGTGACACGCACGATTTCACGCTTGATTTCTTTCATTGATCTAGTTGACAGTCATAAATCGTCACAGTGCTGAACAAATCACTTACGGTTAACGCATCACTTCCTGCCATAGGTAACCCGTCCTTTCATGTCAAGCCTAACCCTAATCCTTACAATCATTACCAAAATAATTTTGACTACAATATAATTAGGGCCTGATAATACACATTATTCCTAAGACGCAAATAATCTAGCCCTAACCCCAAAACTGACCCCAAAACTTGTCCTAGCCCCAAAACTTGTCCTAACCCCAAAACTTGTCCTAACCCCAAAACTTGTCCTAACCCCAAAACTTGTCCTAACCCCAAAACTTGTCCTAACCCCAAAACTTGTCCTAAGTCCTAGCCCCAAAACTTGTCTTAGCCCCAAAACTTGTCCTAGCCCCAAAACTTGTCCTAACCCCAAAACTAGCCCTAGCCCCAAAACTTGTCCTAGCCCCAAAACTTGTCCTAACCCCAAAACTAGCCCTAGCCCCAAAACTTGTCCTAACCCCAAAACTTGTCCTAACCCCAAAACTTGTCCTAACCCCAAAACTTGTCCTAACCCCAAAACTTGTCCTAAGTCCTAGCCCCAAAACTTGTCTTAGCCCCAAAACTTGTCCTAGCCCCAAAACTTGTCCTAACCCCAAAACTAGCCCTAGCCCCAAAACTTGTCCTAGCCCCAAAACTTGTCTTAGCCCCAAAACTTGTCCTAGCCCCAAAACTTGTCCTAACCCCAAAACTAGCCCTAGCCCCAAAACTTGTCCTAGCCCCAAAACTTGTCCTAACCCCAAAACTAGCCCTAGCCCCAAAACTTGTCCTAGCCCCAAAACTTGTCCTAGCCCCAAAACTTGTCCTAACCCCAAAACTTGTCCTAGCCCCAAAACTTGTCCTAGCCCCAAAACTTGCCCTAACCCCAAAACTTGTCCTAGCCCCAAAACTTGTCCTAACCCCAAAACTAGCCCTAGCCCCAAAACTTGTCCTAATCCCAAAACTTGTCCTAGCCCCAAAACTTGTCCTAACCCCAAAACTTGTCCTAAGTCCTAACCCCAAAACTTGTCCTAGCCCCAAAACTTGTCCTAGCCCCAAAACTTGTCCTAACCCCAAAACTTGTCCTAGCCCCAAAACTTGTCCTAACCCCAAAACTTGTCCTAACCCCAAAACTTGTCCTAGCCCCAAAACTTGTCCTAACCCCAAAACTTGTCCTAACCCCAAAACTTGTCCTAAGTCCTAGCCCCAAAACTTGTCCTAACCCCAAAACTTGTCCTAGCCCCAAAACTTGTCCTAACCCCAAAACTTGTCCTAACCCCAAAACTTGTCCTAGCCCCAAAACTTGTCCTAACCCCAAAATTTGTCCTAGCCCCAAAACTTGTCCTAGCCCCAAAACTTGTCCTAACCCCAAAACTAACCCCAAAACTTGTCCTAAGTCCTAGCCCCAAAACTTGTCCTAGCCCCAAAACTTGTCCTCCTAGCCCCAAAACTTGTCCTAACCCCAAAACTTGTCCTAGCCCCCAAAACTTGTCCTAGCCCCAAAACTTGTCCTAACCCCAAAACTTGTCCTAGCCCCCAAAACTTGTCCTAGCCCCAAAACTTGTCCTAGCCCCAAAACTTGTCCTCCTAGCCCCAAAACTTTCCTAACCCCAAAACTTGTCCTAGCCCCCAAAACTTGTCCTAGCCCCCAAAACTTGTCCTAGCCCCAAAACTTGTCCTAGCCCCAAAACTTGTCCTAACCCCAAAACTTGTCCTAGCCCCAAAACTTGTCCTAGCCCCCAAAACTTGTCCTAGCCCCAAAACTTGTCCTAACCCCAAAACTTGTCCTAAACCCAAAACTTGTCCTAACCCCAAAACTTGTCCTAGCCCCAAAACTTGTCCTAACCCCAAAACTAACCCCAAAACTTGTCCTAAGTCCTAGCCCCAAAACTTGTCCTAGCCCCAAAACTTGTCCTCCTAGCCCCAAAACTTGTCCTAACCCCAAAACTTGTCCTAGCCCCAAAACTTGTCCTAGCCCCAAAACTTGTCCTAACCCCAAAACTTGTCCTAAGTCCTAGCCCCAAAACTTGTCCTAACCCCAAAACTTGTCCTCCTAGCCCCAAAACTTGTCCTAACCCCAAAACTTGTCCTAACCCCAAAACTTGTCCTAGCCCCAAAACTTGTCCTAGCCCCAAAACTTGTCCTAACCCCAAAACTTGTCCTAACCCCAAAACTTGTCCTAAGTCCTAGCCCCAAAACTTGTCCTTACCCCAAAACTTGTCCTAAACCCAAAACTTGTCCTAGCCCCAAAACTTGTCCTAACCCCAAAACTTGTCCTAACCCCAAAACTTGTCCTAAACCCAAAACTTGCCCTAGCCCCAAAACTTGTCCTAGCCCCAAAACTTGCCCTAGCCCCAAAACTTGTCCTAGCCCCAAAACTTGTCCTAAGTCCTAGCCCCAAAACGTGTCCTAAGTCCTAGCCCCAAAACTTGTCCTTACCCCAAAACTTGTCCTAAACCCAAAACTTGTCCTAGCCCCAAAACTTGTCCTAACCCCAAAACTTGTCCTAACCCCAAAACTTGTCCTAAACCCAAAACTTGCCCTAGCCCCAAAACTTGTCCTAGCCTCAAAACTTGTCCTAACCCCAAAACTTGTCCTAGTCCCAAAACTTGTCCTAACCCCAAAACTTGTCCTAGTCCCAAAACTTGTCCTAACCCCAAAACTTGTCCTAGCCCCAAAACTTGTCCTAACCCCAAAACTTGTCCTAACCCCAAAACTTGTCCTAGCCCCAAAACTTGTCCTAGCCCCAAAACTTGTCCTAGCCCCAAAACTGACCCCAAAACTTGTCCTAACCTCAAAACTTGTCCTAACCCCAAAACTTGCCCTAACCCCAAAACTTGTCCTAACCCCAAAACTTGTCCTAGCCCCAAAACTTGTCCTAACCCCAAAACTTTTCCTAGCCCCAAAACTTGCCCTAACCCCAAAACTTGTCCTAACCCCAAAACTTGTCCTAGCCCCAAAACTTGTCCTAACCCCAACACTTTTCCTAGCACCAAAACTTGTCCTAACCCCAAAACTTGTCCTAGCCCCAAAACTTGTCCTAACCCCAAAACTTGTCCTAGCCCCAAAACTTGCCCTAACCCCAAAACTTGTCCTAACCCCAAAACTTGTCCTAGCCCCAAAACTTGTCCTAACCCCAACACTTTTCCTAGCACCAAAACTTGCCCTAACCCCAAAACTTGCCCTAGCCCCAAAACTTGCCCTAGCCCCCAAAACTTGTCCTAACCCCAAAACTTGTCCTAGCCCCAAAACTGACCCCAAAACTTGCCCTAGCCCCAAAACTTGCCCTAGCCCCAAAACTTCTCCTAGCCCCAAAACTTGTCCTAACCCCAAAACTGACCCCAAAACTTGTCCTAACCCCAAAACTTGTCCTAACCCCAAAACTTGCCCTAACCCCAAAACTTGTCCTAGCCCCAAAACTTGCCCTAACCCCAAAACTTGTCTTAGCCCCAAAACTTGTCCTAGCCCCAAAACATGTCCTAGCCCCAAAACTTGTCCTAGCCCCAAAACTTGTCTTAGCCCCAAAACTTGTCCTAGCCCCAAAACATGTCCTAGCCCCAAAACTTGTCTTAGCCCCAAAACTTGTCCTAACCCCAAAACTTGTCCTAGCCCCAAAACATGTCTTAGCCCCAAAACTTGTCCTAGCCCCAAAACATGTCTTAGCCCCATAACTTGTCTTAGCCCTACTTGTTTGACGACACAGTAATGGCGTCTGGTACCCTATAACGGAATAGGACCAACTGTACTTACAATCTCTTGGCGGATCCACTTCAGGGCCGTGGTCAAATCTTCTTCCCTTGACCACGTGTCTTCCTCAGAGGACGTGACGTCACAGCCTAGACCATCACGTGACTCACAGAGACGGACCTGGTAGCGGAAGGGCAGTGGGATCGAGTCTGTCTGGTCAGTAGCTGGTAGGTCACGTGATCTGCTGACGTCAGCAGGTCCCTCCACTCTGAGACTGGGCACAGAAAATACTTTCGGCGACAGCAGCAGAGTGTGGGGCCTTTGGCTGCACTCTTTAGCGTTGAGAGTCGTTGCCATGGTAATCAGCAGAAATGTGATGGTCTCTTCTGTCAGATGGCCCACAAAGTGATGGTGTCTGATGGCCCACAAAGTGATGGTGTCTGATGGCCCACAAAGTGATGGTGTCTGATGGCCCACAAAGTGATGGTGTCTGATGGCCCACAAAGTGATGGTGTCTGATGGCCCACAAAGTGATGGTGTCTGATGGCCCACAAAGTGATGGTGTCAGATGGCCCACAAAGTGATGGTGTCAGATGGCCCACAAGGTGATGGTGTCTGATGGCCCACAGATCAGGGTGTATTAAACTTCCATCTTATTGGCGCTCTAGTATTAAAAGTTGAAGTTAAACAAAAAAAATGGCGGGAGACGTTGCAGCTAGTGCACGCGTCAAACCTCCCAGAAAAACACAAACAGAAAATTTTAAACTGCTGAACATGTGCCACACATGTGGACGTCGTTTCACCACCAAGCAATTCGCGCTCCCAAAATTAAAAAAAAAAAAAAAGACGAAACTAGCTCAGTCTCCGCTAATCGCTGTCATCTGCCCAATGTTTGCTTGTCTGGTCAGTATTTTCTGGACGCTCCGTGCTAATTCCAGATGGCCAGGTGATCTTAAATCTCACGGCAAATATTTGTTCCGGTCTAGCTTCCAGCAAAAGATGACGTCATCCAGTCGACTGTTGTACACACAGTGCCAACACCAGGCCCTAGCACGTGTAGTTACTGGTCACGGACGATCATGTCACATGTATTGCAGATAGCATGTCTGAAAAGACAGAATTAAGCTTGATAGACCGCATTTTTTTGGACTTGGACAGTAATGATTGGGCTCTTAATATGGTCTCTATGTTTATGTGTTTTTAATATGGTCTGTATGTTTATATGTTTTTAATATGGTCTCTATGTTTATGTGTTTTTAATATGGTCTCTATGTTTATGTGTTTTTAATATGGTCTCTATGTTTATATGTTTTTAATATGGTCTCTATGTTTATGTGTTTTTAATATGGTCTCTATGTTTATGTGTTTTTAATATGGTCTCTATGTTTATGTGTTTTTAATATGGTCTCTATGTTTATGTGTTTTTAATATGGTCTCTATGTTTATGTGTTTTTAATATGGTCTGTATGTTTATATGTTTTTAATATGGTCTCTATGTTTATGTGTTTAATATGGTCTCTATGTTTATGTGTTTTTAATATGGTCTCTATGTTTATGTGTTTTTAATATGGTCGCTATGTTTATGTGTTTTTAATATGGTCTCTATGTTTATGTGTTTTTAATATGGTCTCTATGTTTATGTGTTTTTAATATGGTCTCTATGTTTATGTGTTTTTAATATGGTCTCTATGTTTATGTGTTTTTAATATGGTCTCTATGTTTATGTGTTTTTAATATGGTCTCTATGTTTATGTGTTTTTAATATGGTCTCTATGTTTATGTGTTTTTAATATGGTCTCTATGTTTATGTGTTTTTAATATGGTCTGTATGTTTATATGTTTTTAATATGGTCTCTATGTTTATGTGTTTTTAATATGGTCTCTATGTTTATGTGTTTTTAATATGGTCTCTATGTTTATGTGTTTTTAATATGGTCTCTATGTTTATGTGTTTTTAATATGGTCTCTATGTGTATGTGTTTTTAATATGGTCTCTATGTTTATGTGTTTTTAATATGGTCTCTATGTTTATATGTTTTTAATATGGTCTCTATGTTTATGTGTTTTTAATATGGTCTCTATGTTTATATGTGGGCTTTGTCGTCTGCGACATCTAACCTGTTTGCAGTGTTTCTTCCAGACTTTTTTTCTCCGGGAGGGCTTTTGAAATTTTCGGGGGGGGGGGGGGAGGGAGGGGGCGGACCCTAGTAAAAGTGCATGTTAACTATATAAAATCCATCTCATTTGGGGGGGGGGGGTGGTAGACTGTCACCAGTGTGTCAGCCATACACCAGTGTGACAGCCATACACCAGTGTGACAGCCATAGTGTGACAGCCATAGTGTGACAGCCATACATCAGTGTGACAGCCATACACCAGTGTGACAGCCATACACCAGTGTGACAGCCATACACCAGTGTGACAGCCATAGTGTGACAGCCATACACCAGTGTCTCAATCTAAAACTCACCTTATGCACTCAAACGCCAGGATTGGTAAGTCAACGAGAAATTATTGTGCTAGTTATCCCCCCTGCACTGCATTGAATTGTGTCTGCTGTCTTTAATTTTCTTGGAGCGTAGAACAATGGATGGGCTAGACTTGATCACTAGAACAATGGATGGTCTAGACTTGATCACCAGCTAAGGCCCAACGATTTCCGCCAACTGAAAGTGATCACTCGTTGGACGCCAACTGCAGTTTTGTCCCTTGTCTAATATAAATATGGGAGAAGCAGGTTACACCAAAGTGACCGCCCTTGAACTGCTCGATTTATGGGATTTACGGAGTAACAGGTAAATGGGTGCGTCATCAGACTTGTGTTCAATCAACAGGACCAATATTATGCAACCTTTAACCTTCGTTAATTTGAGGTTAAATATTGTGTGACCTTTAATCTTCGTTAGTTCAGTTAAATATCAGCGGTTCAATATTGTGTGTATTTTACCCTCCGTTATAACTGAGGTTGAATATTAGTATTAGGGGAAATATAATGCCTTCTCTTTGTGAATTTCTGCACTGAGTTTAGAGACGTTGTTAGGTGCATCAAACTCATTAACAGTCATTAATTCAAATGGAATAATAGGCCTATTTACATAGTACATTATTAAATGTTTCACCCCTAACCTGTTGGTTGATTGACACCCCACCACCCCCACACCCACCCCACCCCCCCCCCCCACCCCCACTCCCCGTTCTACGGATGGCAGGCTTATAAAATAAATGGGAGACACTTTCACAATAGCAGACCGGCGAAGTTCACCATCATGGCGTTGCGTGTAAACATCACATGATTTTGGTCACGTGTTTGCAGAGGTGTCGCGAGGCGGGGCGGGGGGTGCGGACCGCACCGGGTGACACCAGTTGTTGTTTTTTTTTTGGGGGGGGGGGGGTTGACACCAAGACAATAAAATTGCAAAATATATAGAATATGCTTTATGCCAAATGAATGATTAATTAAAGTTAAAAAGTATTTTAAATACAAATTGACGATCCCGACAAGGTTTGACACCATGACACAAAACTGCTAACTATATAGAAAATAATGCTATGTCCAAAGGTATTAATAACCGATTATAGATAAACACCTTTACTTTAAAAACTTAAAGCTATCATCAGGGGAGGGGTGGCACCAACTGCAAAATTTATAAAAGAAAAAAAAAAGTTCAGTTGATGTTTTCCATCGATGACCGCGGTGGGGTGACACACTTTTAAATAATTGACTATGAAAAGGTTACTTTTTTCCACTTGAATTAATATGTGCATTAAAATAATGTGTGTAGGGCCTACAAATATTAATATATACGCCATTTGGCAAAATGTGAGGGGGGTGACACCAATTACAATTATATATGTGGGCCTATGATACCCAACCTAGCCACGCCACTGTGTTTTTTTTTTAAAGTTATGACTTTACATTGTAGGGCCTAAAGTTTTCAAGACTGGAGGCCGTTTTTCTTAGTGTAAAGTGTAAGCCTAAGGCTAAACACTAAACGCTCAGTGACCAAAGGGACACTACTCTAGTAATTTTTATGAGAGGTAAGCACTTCCTGGTCAATTTAACACAACATTAGCTAAATGGACTAAAATAGTAAATACTGAAAAATACTAAAAACAGGACTAGATCTAGATCTAGTACTAGAATACAAGATTCTACAATCTAGGTTTCTAGACAATAATCTGGATTCTACTCTAGCGTCCTAGCCTCTACATCTAGAATTCTAGTATTCTAGATCTAAAATTCTAAATCTAGACTAGAAACTAAACTAGAAATCTACTCTAAAAAAAAGAATTAAAATAATCTAGATCTAGGCCCCATAAAAAATAATAAAAATACAAACTAGGCCTAGTAAAACAAAAAATAGTATTAGGGCCTAGTATTATTAATTAATATTATAACATTAGGAACCTACTGTGTTATAATTTTATTTTAGATTTTGAGCTTAGAAAAAAAAGTGTTTTGTAGTGTTCCAAAATCCAATTCTTGATGTCGATGGACGGATGGTACTGGTAGATTTCAAAATCACAGGTTAGCTGATATGATATTCCCGATAACTAAATCTAGAAGAAATCACTATCCAATTTATATGCCACTCCATGTTCACCTCCAGTCGAGCTTATTTTATTATTAAAAGTTACAACACAACAGTAACACTCACAGAACATTAGGAAAACACTAATTTAAAAACCTCATCACTTGTTTATTTTGTGTGACTGCAGTACCTGCGCTGAGACCCAGCAGCCAGCATGTATGAACCAAACTACGACATGAAAGCTGGAGTCTATCCAATCAAACAACAGTTTCTTATAGACGAACATGTGGAGCGGGCAGGAGTACAGGTGGCTGTTCTTTACATAGCTCATACAGCAGACATTTCACCAAACACATGGACAATTTCATGGCTCATACAGCAGACATTTCATCAAACACATGGACAATTTCATGGCTCATACAGCAGACATTTCACCAAACACATGGACTATTTCATGGCTCATACAGCAGACATTTCATCAAACACATGGACAATTTCATGGCTCATACAACAGATATTTCACCAAACACATGGACAATTTATTCCTATACAGTAGCCATTTACTGGGGTCAGCATGGTCGAATTGGTAAAGCTCATGAGTGCTAAACCAAAAAGTCACTAGTTCGAACCCCCCCCCCCCCCCCCCCCCCTGGAAGATGAGGCTCAATAGCTGGGGACAGCAACTCTTCTAGGAGAGACAACTCCAAAATCAAACAACTGCTGGCTTGTTCTTGGTTGGAAGAGGCTATGGAAGCAAACCCAGAAAGAAATGTTAAAGGGAATCCCTCCAATCAAGAACAAAGAAGAAGCGATTTATTCAGACAAATGGACAATTTATTCTCATAGTAGCAATTTTGTTCAAACATCCGACAACGTATTCCTATACAGTAGCAACTTTTTTTAAAACCTGAACATTTTATTTTCACTCAAAGATAAAGCATTTAATTCATTTATTCCTAGTAGAGCAGATTTTGTCTGAAATTTTTTTGCACTCAATTTTTCTCATTATGTCTCCTATTTCCATCTCTTGATCATTGAAATACTGATTGTGACATGATTTTATTGGATGGCTTCAGTTTGCTGGGGAAATTGACGGAGTCTCCCCTCACTTAGATATAACAAATAGAACAGATGTGCTGAAAATCATTGACAAAGGAAAGGTAAGCCACGTCTGATAAGTTTTCTGTCACCTAAACAATCACATACACAACTTGAAAATAAACTAAAATTTGGAACTTGATTATTTTTGGTATTTTGCCTCTTCAGAAACATGGCTTCATCCCTGGGCATTCCACAGTTGATTGTATACTTAGCCTCAGTGTCTTCAACTTGAAGATTTGTAAAAATCTGGCTAAAAAGGTAGAAATTTATTCACATCTTAGTGCATTTAACATGAAGATTTGTAAAAAGAAATGGTTGCCAAATGAATAAATTATTGTTGAAATAGGTTTTATTTACAAAATTAATTAATTGCTATAAAAACATAATTTCCTGTTATCTGACCAGGATCTTTTGCTGAGGATCCCAATGCACGAAATAGCAGCTACGTGTTACATCAAGGATGATAAAGAACACATACTGGCCATCAAATTTGGTACATTTTCTTATGTTTTGAGCCCATCACTCTAACCCTAAATGTAACATTGAACATCACCGTATCATCTTAGCAATAAAACATCATCTTATGAGTGTAGCTTCAACACATCACTATACGAGTGTAGCCCTACACCCTACTTTATGATCTCTGAGCTAAGACTATTTTATCTCTGAGCTAAGACTACTTTATCTCTGAGCTAAGACTACTTTATCTCTGAGCTAAGACTACTTTATCTCTGAGCTAAGACTACTTTATCTCTGAGCTAAGACTACTTTATCTCTGAGCTAAGACTACTTTATCTCTGAGCTAAGACTACTTTATCTCTGAGCTAAGACTACTTTATCTCTGAGCTAAGACTACTTTATCTCTGAGCTAAGACTACTTTATCTCTGAGCTAAGACTACTTTATCTCTGAGCTAAGACTACTTTATCTCTGAGCTAAGACTACTTTATCTCTGAGCTAAGACTACTTTATCTCTGAGCTAAGACTACTTTATCTCTGAGCTAAGACTCCTCACTTTACAGGAACAGCAGGAGCGTGTAAACTGGCGGTCATGTACTGTGACACAAAGGTAACTGCTTTGTTTTTGTCATGTGACACAAAGGTAACTGCTTTGTTTTTGTCATGTGACCCTGAGGTAACTGCTTTGTTTTTGTTATGTTTGCTGACTGGTTCATTAACACAAATAAATTTCCCACCCAGATTTTAGCAGAAGAAATCTGTAGCCTGGTTGGACAATGCTTCAATCTCATCTACACGGAGGCCTTGTTTCAGCTGCTGGACAGGCCTATACCAACTTCTGAACCAGCACTTAGCACATCAAGTGAAGGTAGGCTCTCATAGCACTTAGCACATCAAGTGAGGGTAGGCTCTCACAGCACTTAGCACATCAAGTGAAGGTAGGCTCTCATAGCACTTAGCACATCAAGTAAAGGTAGGCTCTCATAGCACTTAGCAAATCAAGTGAAGGTAGGCTCTATACAGCACTTAGCACATCAAATGAAGGTAGGCTCTCATAGCACTTAGCACATCAAGTGAAGGTAGGTTCTCATAGCACTTAGCACATCAAGTGAAGGTAGGCTCTCATAGCACTTAGCACATCAAGTGAAGGTAGGCTCTCACTGCACTTAGCACATCAAGTGAAGGTAGGCTCTCACAGCACTTAGCACACCAAGTGAAGGTAGGCTCTCACAGCACTTAGCACATCAAGTGAAGGTAGGCTCTCACAGCACTTAGCACACCAAGTGAAGGTAGGCTCTCACAGCACTTAGCACATCAAGTGAAGGTAGGCTCTCATAGCACTTAGCACATCAAGTGAAGGTAGGCTCTCACAGCACTTAGCACATCAAGTGAAGGTAGGCTCTCATAGCACTTAGCACATCAAGTGAAGGTAGGCTCTCACAGCACTTAGCACACCAAGTGAAGGTAGGCTCTCACAGCACTTAGCACATCAAGTGAAGGTAGGCTCTCATAGCACTTAGCACATCGAGTGAAGGTAGGCTCTCACAGCACTTAGCACATCAAGTGAAGGTAGGCTCTCATAGCACTTAGCACATCAAGTGAAGGTAGGCTCTCATAGCACTTAGCACATCAAGTGAAGGTAGGCTCTAGTTGACTGCTTTAGTCTCCCCTTCACTCAGTTGTCTGACTAATATTGTAATGGAAAGGGAAGGTACCCACGGAAATGGCCTTTAAGTTACTTCCCTTAAGTAAGATCTCAGCCACTGTTTGTTTCAATTTTGTTACCGCTTTGACAGCTTTATCAATTTGTTTACAAACATGTGAACAAAAACTTAAGCATAACAAAATCTTTTACTTTTCTGTTAGTTATTTTCTTTTGTGTTCAACTGTTTTCACTTTTCTATTTTAGGCACAACTATTATACCAGACATACCAGATCCATAGTAAGTACCAAGAAAGCTCTATGGTCTAATGTTTAGTCCACTGTTTGTTCTTTGTTTGACTGTTCTTTGTTTGACTGTTCTTTGTTTGTTTGACTGTTCTTTGTTTGACTGTTCTTTGTTTGTTTGAATGTTCTTTGTTTGACTGTTCTTTGTTTGTTTGACTGTTCTTTGTTTGACTGTTCTTTGTTTGACTGTTCTTTGTTTGTTTGACTGTTCTTTGTTTGACTGTTCTTTGTTTGACTGTTCTTTGTTTGACTGTTCTTTGTTTGTTTGACTGTTCTTTGTTTGACTGTTCTTTGTTTGTTTGACTGTTCTTTGTTTGACTGTTCTTTGTTTGACTGTTCTTTGTTTGACTGTTCTTTGTTTGAATGTTCTTTGTTTGACTGTTCTTTGTTTGACTGTTCTTTGTTTGACTGTTCTTTGTTTGACTGTTCTTTGTTTGACTGTTCTTTGTTTGACTGTTCTTTGTTTGACTGTTCTTTGTTTGTTTGACTGTTCTTTGTTTGACTGTTCTTTGTTTGACTGTTCTTTGTTTGTTTGACTGTTCTTTGTTTGACTGTTCTTTGTTTGTTTGACTGTTCTTTGTTTGACTGTTCTTTGTTTGACTGTTCTTTGTTTGACTGTTCTTTGTTTGACTGTTCTTTGTTTGACTGTTCTTTGTTTGACTGTTCTTTGTTTGACTGTTCTTTGTTTGACTGTTCTTTGTTTGACTGTTCTTTGTTTGACTGTTCTTTGTTTGGCTGTTCTTTGTTTGGCTGTTCTTTGTTTGACTGTTCTTTGTTTGGCTGTTCTTTGTTTGACTGTTCTTTGTTTGACTGTTCTTTGTTTGGCTGTTCTTTGTTTGACTGTTCTTTGTTTGACTGTTCTTTGTTTGACTGTTCTTTGTTTGACTGTTCTTTGTTTGGCTGTTCTTTGTTTGACAGTTCTTTGTTTGACTGTTCTTTGTTTGACTGTTCTTTGTTTGGCTGTTTATTCTTTGTTTGACTGTTCTATGTTTGACTGTTCTTTGTTTGACTGTTCCTTGTTTGTTTGGCTTTTCTTTGTTTAACTGTTCTTTGTTTGACTGTTCTTTGTTTGGCTGTTCTTTGTTTGACAGTTCTTTGTTTGACTGTTCTTTGTTTGACTGTTCTTTGTTTGGCTGTTTATTCTTTGTTTGGCTGTTTATTCTTTGTTTGACTGTTCTTTGTTTGACTGTTCTTTGTTTGACTGTTCTTTGTTTGACTGTTCTTTGTTTGACTGTTCTTTGTTTGACTGTTCTTTGTTTGACTGTTCTTTGTTTGACTGTTCTTTGTTTGACTGTTCTTTGTTTGACTGTTCTTTGTTTGACTGTTCTTTGTTTGACTGTTCTTTGTTTGACTGTTCTTTGTTTGACTGTTCTTTGTTTGACTGTTCTTTGTTTGACTGTTCTTTGTTTGACTGTTCTTTGTTTGACCGTTCTTTGTTTGACCGTTCTTTGTTTGACTGTTCTTTGTTTGACTGTTCTCTGTTTGGCCGTTCTTTGTTTGACTGTTCTTTGTTTGACTGTTCTTTGTTTGACTGTTCTTTGTTTGACTGTTCTTTGTTTGACTGTTCTTTGTTTGACTGTTCTTTGTTTGACTGTTCTTTGTTTGACTGTTCTTTGTTTGACCGTTCTTTGTTTGACTGTTCTTTGTTTGACTGTTCTCTGTTTGGCCGTTCTTTGTTTGACTGTTCTTTGTTTGACTGTTCTTTGTTTGACTGTTCTTTGTTTGACTGTTCTTTGTTTGACTGTTCTTTGTTTGACTGTTCTTTGTTTGACTGTTCTTTGTTTGACTGTTCTTTGTTTGACTGTTCTTTGTTTGACTGTTCTTTGTTTGGCTGTTCTTTGTTTGACTGTTCTTTGTTTGACCGTTCTTTGTTTGACTGTTCTTTGTTTGACTGTTCTTTGTTTGGCTGTTCTTTGTTTGACTGTTCTTTGTTTGACCGTTCTTTGTTTGACTGTTCTTTGTTTGACTGTTTAAAGCACCCCGAGACACGAGCGAGCAAGCAGCAGATCAGACGTGTCAAGAGCAAGTGGCAAAGAGCTTCTCGAAGATTACATGAACAAGGTCAGATAACACCTTTTTTCTACCTTCAGATAACAGATTTCTATCTTTCTGACCACTCAGGAGCTAAATGTCAGCTGTAGTTAACAAGTTCTAACAGGAGCTAAATATCAGCTGTAGTTAACAAGTTCTAACAGAAGCTAAATGTCAGCTGTAGTTTACAAGTTCTAACATCCTTTCAGCTGAAAGAAAAATTAAACCCAGATGAGCTGAGAAAATTTTTGCAACACCTCAACGACTGGAAGAGAGACAACCACTTTCATCAGTTCTGTGACGATGTCTTGCTGTTGCTGGGTCCCGACCGGAAGCAGCTGTTGTCTGGTAAACATCTCCTGTTTGTCAGTCTGTCTGTCTGTCTGTCCATCTGTCTGTGTGTCAGTTTTCAACACAAGATTTTACCAAATACATCTAACATGGGAGCTTGTCCTGTGCCTCTGTACAGTTTATTATTTTTATACATATACAAGGAATAAACTTCTGAGAATTTTAAAAAATGTATTATTATATCCTGGTGAACAGCATATCCCTGTTTTAAATCCCACTCTTTGTTTCCCCAGAATTGGTGCCATTTATCCCAGAGTACAACTATCCCTATTTTAAGGAGTTCCTACAGAGAAATGACATCAAGGAGTTGGACATCTCTAGTACATTGTCCAGTTCTAGAAACAACTTGCACTACTCCACGTGAGTACCCAGGCCTTTTGTGGGTGACCTGGTGGTAATTCTGGCTTTTTGTGTGTGAGGTGGTGGTAATTCTGGCTTTTTGTGGGTGAGGTGGTAATTCTCGCTTTTTGTGGGTGACGTGGTGGTAATTCTGGCTTTTTGTGGGTGACATGGTGGTAATTCTAGCTATTTGTGGTTGTGGTAATTCTGGCTTTTTGTGGTGGTGGTGGTAATTCTGGCTTTTTGTGGGTGAGGTGGTAATTCTGGCCTTTTGTGGGTGACATTGTATGCCAGCTATTATTAGCCCTTTGACCCCAGCTAACGAGGCTGCTATTTCCCCGGCAGGAGGAGATCTCTGAGTGAAGTTTCAACCACCAGCAGCATCAGCAACAACGCAGAGAGCGGCGACGCCCTGGACCACCTCTTGGATTTTGCTAAAGCTGAGTTTAACAGTGTGGACGTGGACCCAGAGCCTAAGTCCTACATGCCAAGTGCAGACTACTAGCTTCTCATGTACCAAGGGCAGACTACTAGCTTCTCATGTAGCAAGGGCAGACTACTAGCTTCTCATGTACCAAGGGCAGACAACTAGCATCTCAACTCAATATCTTGTCTTATCTTGTTTTATTTTTTTCAGCAAGAAAAAAAAATCAAATGTGGGTGGGGTTTTTGTGTTGTTTTTTTTTAACTGTAAAATAACCTGTAAATAAATAAAACTTATTTTTATATGAGAAATCTTTATTAGTTACTGTTTATCTGTACATAGTTATTTTTTTAGGCTTGAATTAATATAAGCCAACAATAGGTTTTTTTGTTTTTCCATATATAACTGAAGGGGGGGGGGGGGGTAATATATGGCAATTGTGTAGCTGAAGAGGGGGGTGGGGTGGGGAAAAGGCAATTGTGCAGCTCGCACAATCGATGACAGTTCAGTAGCTGTTGGAGATACTAAAAGGGATGGAAGAAATATTAAAAGCTTATTTCAAACAAACTTTTGACAGTAGTTGTATGGCAATAGAATAAATACCACTAAAAGCCACTGAACTCTAGAACCCTCTTTCACTTAAGTTACAAAGGATTTTATGATTTTAGTCTAATTTTATTTTACCTTTTTTAATTTAAGCTAACCATTAATCAAGCAAAGGTGGTACTTTTTTTTAAAAAAGGCCCATTAAACAGAAAATATTATTTTAAAATGTCATGCTAGAAATGGTTTATCTCAAGTTTGTAAGATGTTTAAAAAAAAGTTCATCTTTTATTAGGGGTCATCAATAAATGATGTCACGCTTTTTTGAGGATTTTTACCTCCCCCCTCACCGCCGTCACACATCGTCACAAAAAACCAGACCCCCCCCCCCCCCCCACTCTAAAATGACGTCACACCTCAGCCTACAACCCCCCTCAAAATTGCAATTGAATTTTTCTTAAAATACGGTATTTTTCCCAAAATCTTGTTTGAATTCTGTCAACATAGAGTATTTTCACCTAAATTCCTATTAGAATTTATTAAAACAGTTTTCTAAAACGCAAAATAACGTCTAAAATTCGTTTTCTAACATTGCGCTTTTGTAATGCAAAAGTTTGACGTCACACCATCTGATCCCTCCCCCTCATCACACAGTCACAAAATTACGGACCTTCCCCCTACGAGTGTGACTTCAATTATGGTCGACCCATTATTTGTTTAGAGTTAATATTAGAATCTAGATCTAGTACATTATTTAATTTTGCGAAAGATCCAATGGATTGGTAGAAAAACCTTGTCTAAAAATAGCAACTTAGTAATAGGCGGCACCTATCCGATGTAAACATCAACATTCAATAAAGAAATCGTGACTCAAACTAATCCTAACCTACGCACTAGTTACTTCAAGAAAACTAAGATTTAGATGTAGATCTATATATTACAGCTGTTTTAATCCGCAATTGCATGTTTGTTATATAGTAATTAGTATATATAGATCTAGATCTACTAAATGATTTTATAATATTACACATCATTAATAAAAGTAAATAAGTAGTCATTTTAAATACTAAAATAGGCCTACTACTAATAATAAATAATTAATGTCTGTTTAGGCCTATTATGTTTAAATAATTAAAAAAAAATTATTGAAATTAATACTCATCAACTTAACTCTTAAGTACTCTTACTCTTAAAGTAGTTAAAGTTTATAGAATCTAGTAAGTATTTTCTCTTACTCTTATATTAATATTATAAATAATTTAATAAATACTTTTACTTAGTAAACCTTAGACTTAATTTTAGTAATTATTTAATTAATTAATAGGGCCTAATATAATATAATTATTATACTATATTTACTATATTATTAATATTATCTATATGTCAATATATGAATATATAGTGGTTAATTAGTATAATGGATGATATTTATAATCGACCCTTTGAATCCCGGACAGATCGTCCCCGGCGGGCCTCAACCAACTGGCAGGCTTGTTGCATTGAGTTAAATATAAACTCAAAACAATAATATAAACTATCTCCTTGTAGTCATTTATTTTTGTAACTTTCACTGTGTATAATTTGATATTGCAGCTTAAAAAGAGCTTTTAATTTAATTTTTCTACCCTTTTTGGCGCCCCTTTGGAGTCTGCGCCCCCCCCCCCCCCCCACTAGAAATGTAAAAATAGAGTAGTTTCCCTTTGTAAGGAAGATAATCACCATGTTATAATTAATGGTACCGAAGTGGTTCAATTAAAAAGAAAATCTGAAAGTGTAAAAATACTCCTAAATTTAGTTTTAGAAATGATTGGCTTGATGTGTTTTTGAAGAAGTCTGTGGGAGAAACAGGAACTTTATGGTTGGTGGAGGCAGATGGTGACACATTGGTCACAGCTTTTTAGGAGGGGTGGGAGGATTTGATCAAATGTGACACTCTGTATGGAGAAGGACTGCACTGTTGATCCGTTGTAGTAGAAGCATATACATTATATAAGCCTGCACAAACATGAACATTTTTTTTTCCCAGATCCATTATGTCAACATAACGATGACTTTGTTTTACTAGATCTATGAAGTCACATACATTCCAAGATGACCATTGGTTGGAAAACACTGGATGTAGGAGAAAAGGTAGATAACTCTCACATTAAGTTACATTACTCCACATTGTTTGCTTTAAAGATTTAAACATTTTGAACTCTTTAATTAGATCTAGAGTCTATAAGTTTTTAATTAATTTAAGGAAAGCACTTTTGAGTACTTTTATTAGAACGTTGACAATGAATTAAAAAATAATGTTTGTTTCTGTTTGTTACTCCCTATGACTGTCTAAATACTCTAAACTTTTGTTTTAAAAAAACTGTCTGTCCTGGTGAAAATAATTAATGATTTGACTTAATGTTTTTGACAGGCATTAATTTATAGTAAAAATGGAAGAGCGCGGGTTGAAGAAGGACCACAGCGGGTAACTATGTGTACTACATTACTTAATAATTTACCTCAGATTTTATGTATCTGACACAGCAGCTATTTTTAGCCACAATGAAGCTTTTGTTACCATCTGTTCTGTTGTAATGTAACAAATTAGTAATGTTACCAGCTGCTGTATTGTAACAAATTCGTAATGATACCAGCTGCTGATGCTAGTTAAATTATTGGTTCATTTTTCTGTCTATATCTTTCTATTGACCTCTTGAAAAAAAATTGTTAGAAAATTTATTTAGAATACTCTTGTAAGCAGTGCCGGCACCAGGTTATTTAGCGCCCTAGGCAAAATTTATTAAAAGCGCCCCCCCCCCCCCCCACAATTTTTTTTGTGCCCCCATATTATCAGAGGCGTAGCACCCCACCCCTCAAACTTTCGATTTGCACCCCCCTCAAACTTTCAATTTGTTTTTCCAACCCATTTTGGTGCCCCCCTTACAGACAGCGCCCTAGGCGACCGCCTTGTTCGCCTTATAGGTAGCGCCGGCCCTGCTTGCAAGCCAGCTGTTTAAAAAATATATAATTAATGAGGTACCAATTAGTGAAAACGATAATTAAAACAATAATTAAACCGGAAAAATCCATTATACATTAGCAGTAATTAGTTTTTATATTTTTTTCAGCTTTATTTGTTTCGTGAAAAATTTAAAAAGATGACCTGTTATTCTGCTAGTCAAAAGGAATTTCTAGTGATCAAATACAAGAATGGCACTACTGAACATATAAAAGGGTAAGTATTTTTCCAATTATAGAATGTTGCTAGCCATGTACCAGTCTGTTTGACCCCCTCCCCCCCCCCCCCTCCCCCCATCTTGTGTTGACAGGCCATGTATCAGACATAAGAATGAAATACACCACTTGAGCATTGAGGTCAGGAGCTTGATATCCCTGGATGCCAATGAAGTTCTCGTGGTCTACACCCAAGACAGTCCGAGTGTCAGGAGGAGGGTTCAGTATGGACCAACTTTGTTTTTACTGGGAGAAAATCAATGGCAAGTCTGTGCTTGTGTTCATACAATCTTTTCAATCTGTAGCTGGAGTTAGCCAAGTCAAGTTTATATACATTAAAACTTGCCATAAAAAGAAATATTACTTAGACTGACTGTCTTGTTGACCTACTCTACAGAAGTAAATCAAGTGTTGATGTTGTACAAAATGACCCTAGTGGGTAAACTAATGTTGCTATACAGAATGACCCTAGGTAAACTAATGTTGATGTTATACAAATTGACCCTAGGTAAACTAATGTTGGTGTTATGTTGCAGGCTGCATGAGTTTTGCTGGCATGGAACTGACCCTGAAAACAAAACTAGAATGATTCCAAACAGGCACAGATTCACAGCCCTCAAAGTCATCCCTGATCAGTTCTACTACAATGTAAGGTTTTATTGTTGACTAGATCAGTTCTACTACAATGTAAGGTTTTATTGTTGACTAGATCAGTTCTACTACAATGTAAGGTTCTATTGTTGACTAGATCAGTTCTACTACAATGTAAGGTTTTATTGTTGACTAGATCAGTTCTACTACAATGTAAGGTTCTATTGTTGACTAGATCAGTTCTACTACAATGTAAGTTTTTATTGTTGTTGACTCATAGAATAAACCCACAAAGATTTTAAATGAAGATGTTTGCTTGTGAATTGAATTTTAACCTTTGAACTTTGACCACAGGTTGATGAGGTCAGGACAGCTGATGACGCACTATTGAGGGTAAAGTTGATGATGTTTTATGAACTGACGGACATTGAGAAGATGGTGAGTAGGTGCACACAGCTGTTACTCACAACCCTACACACATATTACCCACTGGGAGGCTACCACGTTATGGTCTTGAGGGGGGGGGGGGGGGGGGACGACTATTTATGACCTATAATTAGATTTGCTCTAGGGGTCATCTACTGCCTTGATGCAACAGTAAAATATTTGGATTGCTCAGCAAACCTTCAAGCAAACGATGCCAACATTAATCTCTTATAACCTTTTATTTATTTGTTTCACATATTCAAGATGCTACTTTTAATATTTAAACAATAGACTTGTAGAGAATTAATAACTAGTTAAATTATGCGTAGTGCTATGTACACTATAAGTTAATGAACTTTGTATATTTGAATTGCGTTGAAAGAGAACTATATCATTGGATGTGATAATTTGATGTCCCCCAAGGAATATTTCTTGAAATAACTTTTTTATTCCTGGGTTCAATCTGCAGCTGACCTCCACAAAAGATCCAATGGCTGATTTTATCAAGTAAGTTTTTTTTTTTTTTTTTTTTTTTTTGTAAGGTGGGCCTACTGGTAACATTAGTAACACCATTTCTTTTCTTTTATTTTTCAAATATTCAAGTCATTTTTAGCTCTTATTTAATCTAAAATATTTTCAAACTTTCAACTGGAAAGTATATGGTACTGTACAGAAAATAAAATTACTGGATTTAAATTAAAAAGCTGGCCAGAGATGTAAATAAATTGTAAATAGCCCAGCGATCAGTGGTAAAAAAAACATCATAATTTGTTTACAGTTGCCTTTGTGCAGATGTTATAGCATTCACAGCAAGAAAGAGGTTAGGCAAACTTTTTATTATCACTTTAAAAATTGTCGTCATAAATATTTTACAAAAATATTTTTTTTTGTTAGAAATTTTTAAAATTACATTTTCCACTATGTATAGAATATTTGTTTGGCACCTTCTAGCTACGAAGAATTTATTGAAACCGCGAGTGAATTGAACGACCTGACCAACTACCCGCTGCTCATGGAACGCTGCAAGACCATTGGTTACTCAGTGTCCAAGGTTGTGTTTCGAGGCTATTATGCACACGACAAGCTGCAGATGATGCATGATGTTATGATTAAAAGGAGAACAGAACTCAGGCTAAAGGTATTTTTTTACAAGCTATTTCAAATTTATTAGATTTTATTGATGTCAGCTTCAATTATTTACATAAATACACCTACGGGAGGGAGGGGGGGTGTGTGAGTAAAACTTATACTATTTTACTGTCAACCTTAGTTCTAAAATAAAAACAACAGATAACTAACAACTAATCATGTTTATTAGTGGAACCAGCTTCCACCCCAAGCCTACCAGCTCACACAATGCCTTACAGCTAACCCCAACGAAGCCTACCAGCCCACCCCAGCCTACCAGCCCACCCCAAGCCGACCACTAATTTCCTCATACGTTATTGTTAGGCCAAATATTGAGAATTTTATTTAGTCACCATTTTTTTAAAAACAAAATACCCAGTTTTAGATGTTATGACCCAGTTTGTTAAGTGTGTTATGACCCAGTTTGTTAAAACAAATGTGTTATGACCCAGTTTGTTAAGATAAATGTGTTATGAGCCATTGTGAAGAATGTCTTAGACAAAAATGTTTAAAGTAAGCTGTGCATGCAGGCAGGTGTTTTCTTATCATTTAGTTTGAGAGTGAGGCCCAGGAACAGTCGCTGATTGACATGAAGCTGCAAGCAGAGATCAACCGGCTGGAACAAGGTGTGGCGCTTTAGTAACATTTGGTGCCAAATTTAATTAGTGTTCAACATTTGTTGCCAAATTAAATTAGTATTCAATATTAAATTGTTGCCAAATTAAATAAGTGTTCAACATTTGTTGCCAAATTAAATTAGTATTCAATATTTGTTGGTAAATTAAATTAGTGTTCAATATTTGATAGCAAATTAAATTAGTGTTTCAATATTTGTTGGTAAATTAAATTAGTGTTCAATATTTGTTGGCAAATGAAATTAGTATTCAATATTTGTTGCCAAATTAAATTAGTGTTCAACATTTGTTGCCAAATTAAATTAGTGTTTAATATTTGTTAGCAAAATTAAATTAGTGTTCAATATTTGTTGGCAAATTAAATTAGTGTTCAATATTCGTTGCATGTTACAACTTGCATTATTTTACCACTAGAGACTTTCTAAAAGACACAAAATGATGTGTCATTTTTATTTTAAAAAGTTATGTGTGGTATTTTATATCAAAATAGTTATGTTGTTATTTTATATAAACAGTCCCATGTGTTTTTATTTGATTAAAAAATGTGTTGTTATTTGACCAGAACAAGAGATGGAGCTGGAGAATTTACTTCATGCTCAGAAAATGGAAAAGTAAGTTAAATCTTTCTTTACCCAAGCTTTACTTTAAATGTTTTGATCACGCAGCAAAAGTTTTTATTTTAGATTGGAGCTGTGGCAAATAAATTTAGTTTAGATTGGAGCCGTAGCTTAATTTGAAATGAAATCAGTCAAATATTTGTGTCACCAATGTTTGACAGATCGGCGCTGGAGCACCAGATGAGCCTGGAGAAACAAAGCCACGTCCAAAAGTTGCAGAAACAAAGAGAGAAAAATCAGGCACTGCTAGATGTCAGTACAAAAATATTTTAACCTCATTATCAGACAAAACTATAATTTCTTTTAAATATAAGTAGTGTGTGGCCGGACCAACTTTTCTTGACGGTCATCTTGGTAATGATGTCCACCAAAATACCAAGCTTATATTGGTTTACATCATAGTTTTGTATTCATTTCAACAATAAATTATTTACTTTTATTTTGTTAAGTCTACAACAAAACTCATCTGACATTAGATCATTACTATTGCTAGTGTTTACCGTACACTTTTCACCACAGTGATTAAGGTCCTGTCTGATGTCTGCAATTTGTTTAGTCCAAGGTCCTGTCTGATGTCTGTAATTTGTTTAGTCCAAGGTCCTGTCTGATGTCTGTAATTTGTTTAGTCTAAGGTCCTGTCTGATGTCTGTAATTTGTTTAGTCCAAGGTCCTGTCTGTAATTTGTTTAGTCCAAGGTCCTGTCTGATGTCTGTAATTTGTTTAGTCCAAGGTCCTGTCTGATGTCTGTAATTTGTTTAGTCCAAGGTCCTGCCTGATGTCTGTAATTTGTTTAGTCCAAGGTCCTGTCTGATGTCTGTAATTTGTTTAGTCCAAGGTCCTGTCTGTAATTTGTTTAGTCCAAGGTCCTGTCTGATGTCTGTAATTTGTTTAGTCCAAGGTCCTGTCTGTAATTTGTTTAGTCCAAGGTCCTGTCTGATGTCTGTAATTTGTTTAGTCCAAGGTCCTGTCTGATGTCTGTAATTTGTTTAGTCCAAGGTCCTGTCTGATGTCTGTAATTTGTTTAGTCCAAGGTCCTGTCTGATGTCTGTAATTTGTTTAGTCCAAGGTCCTGTGTTATGTCTGTAATTTGTTTAGTCCAAGGTCCTGTCTGATGTCTGTAATTTGTTTAGTCCAAGGTCCTGTCTGATGTCTGTAATTTGTTTAGTCTAAGGTCCTGTCTGATGTCTGTAATTTGTTTAGTCCAAGGTCCTGTCTGTAATTTGTTTAGTCCAAGGTCCTGTCTGATGTCTGTAATTTGTTTAGTCCAAGGTCCTGTCTGATGTCTGTAATTTGTTTAGTCCAAGGTCCTGTCTGATGTCTGTAATTTGTTTAGTCCAAGGTCCTGTCTGATAGACTGGAGTTTGAGCACCTGAAGGACCTCCACAACCTGAACGTAGATGTGGCCAGACTTTTAGAGGTGCATGCTGGAAAACCTGGCAAGGTGACCGCCATCTTTGTAGACCAGGGGACAGCCACGCTGCACCTGCATCATAACGATCCAACGCACCCAATCCTTGGAGTGACCAGCAGTCAACTGATGACCTAGTTAAGGTGAATTACTGACCTAGTTGAAATTACCAGCAGTTAACTGATGACCTAGTTGAAATTACCAACAGTTAACTGATGACCTAGTTGAAATTACCAACAGTTAACTGATGACTTAGTTAAGGTGAATTACTGACCTAGTTGAAATGACCAGCAGTCAACTGATGACCTAGTTAGAAAGACAATCATTGAATAACTGACTTTAAAAACAAACACAATAGCCTTGGTCTTGTGTTTAACAAGTTTTATGAGTTTTGATTTTATCCAAGTCTTTTATTGAAGTATGAACAGATTTTGTTTTACAGAAATTTAGCTGATGTAAGTTTATCTAAGTACATGTAAGCATATGTAAGCTTATTTAAGTGTAATAATTACATCTTTATAGAAGAAACTATTCCCAAGTTGTTTGGTGATGAAGTAAATTTTCTTCTTCTCTACAAGCCTGACAAATGTACTACTGCAAAGATATTTAGATGTAGCATATTTTTTCTATGGTGTGTGATCATTTTATGTTTGCAAAAAATAATGCATTTCACTTTTGGGTATCATACATTTATTAGACACAACATCTGACAATCAGAGAGTAGCCTACACATCTTACACTCCCATCAGAGAGTAGCCTACACATCTTACACTCCCATCATAGAGTAGCCTACACATCTTACACTCCCATCAGAGAGTAGCCTACACATCTTACACTCCCATCAGAGAGTAGCCTACACATCATACACTCCCATCAGAGAGTAGCCTACACATCTTACACTCCCATCAGAGAGTAGACTACACATCTTACACCCATCAGAGAGTAACATATAGATGCTACTCTCTGATGTCAGGGATATTTTGTTACCTAGTATTCAGAACCCTCAATTGTTTGACTCACAGTAGCTAGGGGATGTGGGGCTGTGTTGTCATTTTTAAATACATATACATCTAATAACTTTCCATTATACATCTGTACTTTATAGGACTCTAGTGGAAAGGGTGAGGGTTCTAAAACCACTACACCACTGTTTCCTATTTGTTTGAGTATCTATTGGTTATTTAATTTCATTTTTAAAAATCAATGTCTAATATTAATATTAAATATTAATAAACACATTGTGAAATTTGTTACAAAAACCATACAACTCCTCAATCTAGCTTTATATACATTCATTATACATAGTTTGAAAAAGAATTCTCATTTTAAAAATGTAGGCAAAATATAGTAGATCTAGATCTATTTTTAGTCTCAAAATCAGTGTAATGCTTGCAGACCCAATTGAAATAAAATGCATCAGCTTTCCTCTCAAGGGTCGTGGCCTTGGTTAGAAATTTCTGGCTTGATTTTGGTCGTTGTTAGGTTCCCGGGGAAAAGACGAATGTTAAAATTTAACGTGGGATTTTCTATTTCTAAATTTTTATCAGCTCAGGTTTGTAAATTTGGCCTTGAACTTGACCATGTAAATACCAGTGACGCACGAGCCAATGTGCCCACTTTTCTTGTTTGCCACAGAAAAATGTTTTCCTTTTAAAACTTGGACTATAAATTCTGAAAAGTAACTGACCCAGTTTCAAGTAGATTTTGGTTTTGAAATGTGGTGTGGACAAAACAAACAACCTTTCGTGTCTGTTGACAATCATGTGACAATGTTCACTAAACTTGCACAGGGCAATGTTAAAAACATTCATTCTGCCATCTTTTGGTCTTCCTAAATACCTAGAATGGACCATATTCAGTCAAAACGGTGAATCCTGCCAAGAGCTGATTCGGCCTACAAAACGCAGCACAGAAGATTCCGTTGGCTACACATGAAATACGGCTCCGTTTTTTGAATTTGTGTGAAAGTAAGAGCTCAGGTCTTCTCCTTTTTTCCCCCTCAGATATTTGATGACCATCAACACCATAGCGCTAGAGTAGACCAGAATTACCACGACTATGTACACCAAGGCGTCGAATGCTTCAGCGCTACGGGCATGATCTGAGGAAAAACATTACTCTCATTAATACTAGGATCTATAGCTCAACATGCTGGAACTTTCCCCTTCGTAGTACTGAGCCTGCCCATACGTGTACAGTAGTAGGTCTACATTAACTGTCACCGTCGTCGTACCCACAAATGTGCAACAGTAGACATATATATCTAGGCCTAAATATAATATATAATTAACTGACAAAATTGTCCTATCCGGAAGTGCTTATATCCAGTGTTTCTTCCAGACTATTTTCTCCGGGGGGGGGGGGGGGGACTGGTAAAAGTATGTTTTCTATATAAATTCTATTTCATTGGGGGGGGGGGGGGGCGGTAGACTTTCTTCAAGGGGATGGAAGAAACTGCGAGGTATTTTGTGGCGTATTTCAAGTGTAGTTGCGGATTCGAAACCTGTAATAATTTTAAAATTAGTGCACATGGCATTAATGTCATAATTTTAAAATTTAAAGCAATCTTTCTTAGGGCTAAGATCAGGTGTGTTTTTTTTTCAGAACTAATATTAAAAAATGTAAACTGAATCACGGAAATATGTATCTTTTAGCGTATAAATCAACATTTTATGTACAAGTGTTTTTGTTTTTCTTCATACTTTTTCGTGTAACGATAATACGCAAGGTGCTTATAAGTTATATGCTCTCACACCCTGACGAGAAAATAAAGACTGCTTATATATATATATATATATATATATATATAAATATATATATATATATATATATATATATATATATATATATATATATATATATATATATAAATAAATAAATAAATATATATATATATATATATATATATATATATATATATATATATATATATATATCCTATACCGGATGAGAGATTATATAAGCACGTTGCGCATTTCCTCCATCTTTCGCCGATATACAACCATATACAACAGTAGGCATAGAATTGTTATCGTGTTTGTCTCTATGTATCGCCGACTTATGTCCGACAGTTGTAGTACTAGAAGCCTGAATGTCCAACGAGCTGTGACCCTACGCACGACCGACCTTTGACCCCCACGACCGACCTTTGACCCACCCACGACTGACCTTTGACCCACCCACGACCGACCTTTGACCCACCCACGACTGACCTTTGACCCACCCACGACCGACCTTTGACCCACCCACGACCGACCTTTTACCCACCCACGACTGACCTTTGACCCACATACGACCGACCTTTGACCCACCCACGACTGACCTTTGACCCACCCACGACCGACCTTTGACCCACCAACGACCGACCTTAAACCCACCCACGACCGACCTTGACCCACCTACCACTGGTCCAAGCGCCACGCCCCTCCCCCCCACCTATTGTTACTGGTATTCATCATCATGTTAGCGGGCCCAACGGCAATAGTGGAGTTTCTGTCATGCAAGTCGCATGAAACCACGACCAACAGCCCCAAAAACGGAAATACAGCAACAATATGCGAACAGCAAGTAGCCAATACATCATCTGTGACAACAGCAAGTAGCCAATACATCATCTGTGACAACAGCAAGTAGCCAATACAACATCTGTGACAACAGCAAGTAGCCAATACATCATCTGTGACAACAGCAAGTAGCCAATACAACATCTGTGACAACAGCAAGTAGCCAATACAACATCTGTGACAACAGCAAGTAGCCAATACAACATCTGTGACAACATCAAGTAGCCAATACAACATCTGTGACAACATCAAGTAGCCAATACAACATCTGTGACAACAGCAAGTAGCCAATACATCATCTGTGACAACAGCAAGTAGCCAATACAACATCTGTGACAACAGCAAGTAGCCAATACAACATCTGTGACAACAGCAAGTAGCCAATACAACATCTGTGACAACAGCAAGTAGCCAATACAACATCTGTGACAACAGCAAGTAGCCAATACAACATCCGTGACAACAGCAAGTAGCCAATACAACATCTGTGACAACAGCAAGTAGCCAATACAACATCCGTGACAACAGCAAGTAGCCAATACAACATCTGTGACAACAGCAAGTAGCCAATACAACATCTGTGACAACAGCAATTAGCCAATACAACATCTGTGACAACAGCAAGTAGCCAATACAACATCTGTGACAACAGCAATTAGCCAATACAACATCTGTGACAACAGCAAGTAGCCAATACAACATCTGTGACAACAGCAAGTAGCCAATACAACATCTGTGTGACAACAGCAAGTAGCCAATACAACATCTGTGACAACAGCAAGTAGCCAATACAACATCTGTGACAACAGCATGTAGCCAATACATCTGTGACAACAGCAAGTAGCCAATACAACATCTGTGACAACAGCAAGTAGCCAATACAACATCTGTGACAACAGCAAGTAGCCAATACAACATCTGTGACAACATCAAGTAGCCAATACAACATCTGTGACAACAGCAAGTAGCCAATACAACATCTGTGACAACAGCAAGTAGCCAATACAACATCTGTGACAACAGCAAGTAGCCAATACAACATCTGTGTGACAACAGCAAGTAGCCAATACAACATCTGTGACAACAGCAAGTAGCCAATACAACATCTGTGACAACAGCAAGTAGCCAATACAACATCTGTGACTACATCAAGTAGCCAATACATCATCTGTGACAACAGCAAGTAGCCAATACAACATCTGTGACAACAGCAAGTAGCCAATACAACATCTGTGACAACAGCAAGTAGCCAATACAACATCTGTGACAACAGCAAGTAGCCAATACAACATGTGTGACAACAGCAAATAGCCAATACAACATCTGTGTGACAACAGCAAGTAGCCAATACAACATCTGTGACAACAGCAAGTAGCCAATACAACATCTGTGTGACAACAGCAAGTAGCCAATACAACATCTGTGACAACAGCAAGTAGCCAATACAACATCTGTGACTACATCAAGTAGCCAATACATCATCTGTGACAACAGCAAGTAGCCAATACAACATCTGTGTGACAACAGCAAGTAGCCAATACAACATGTGTGACAACAGCAAATAGCCAATACAACATCTGTGTGACAACAGCAAGTAGCCAATACAACATCCGTGACAACAGCAAGTAGCCAATACAACATCTGTGACAACAGCAAGTAGCCAATACACCATCTGTGACAACATCAAGTAGCCAATACATCATCTGTGACAACAGCAAGTAGCCAATACAACATCTGTGTGACAACAGCAAGTAGCCAATACAACATGTGTGACAACAGCAAATAGCCAATACAACATCTGTGTGACAACAGCAAGTAGCCAATACAACATCTGTGACAACAGCAAGTAGCCAATACAACATCTGTGACAGCAGCCAATGAATTAGTCACCACACGTGTAGCCACATCTGAGGCCTCATTAACCCACACTTCATTAACCTGCACCTCATTAACCTCTATTAATTAACGCCGGCGGAAATCCTTTAAACCTCACGACTTACACAAGAGGATATTAATACTGAGTCCCGCAATTCAATTGAATGAAAAAATCGTGACGAATTTGTGATCAGGGAGCGGTTGGTGACACGTTGGTGACACGATGGTACTGGTGATACGCTTTTATTGGTGACACGTTGGTACTGGTGACACGTTGGTGGACACTGTCTGACGTCATTCGTTATGTGGGTGGAGACAGATGGACGATTAGGGTGGTGGCAGGTTGACAGGCAAGGTAGGTTTTTGGAAGTTATTTTTAACAAAGGTTGTAACTTTGGTGAATGTCGTAAATCTAATGAATACATCAACGTTACTAATTACTTGATCTTGTGGTGATACACGGAGCTAAGGGCGGCAACTACTCGTCTGTAGCTGACTCGGGTCTCTCGCTGGGCCCATGTGAGCCCAGCTTTAGCATTGAAATTGGTCATTAGGCCTTGTTTTAGTTTAGTGACGTCAATTTCATTCATTAATTTTGAATGACCTACACACGCTAGTGTTAGGTCAGGAGATATACGGCCGCCATTGTAGTCTATTTTAGACTGTCCAAATGGTCCACACGGTAGTGCTTATATCCGCAAACAGAGGAAATACGCAATGTGCTTATATTCTCTCTCATCCTGTAGCTATATTTGGCCTCTAGTTTTAGGCGGGGGGGGGGGGGGGGGGATGCGCGAACCGCACCGGGTGACACCAAGGCAAAAAATAGCTAAATGTTAAGAAGAAAAATGCTTTTTTTGCGAGTTCTATTACAGTTAAATAGTCTGTAAGTACAAATCGATAATTATTACAATGGGGCGAGGGTGACACCATGACGTAAACGCTAACTATAGAGAAAACAATGCTACATCCAACTGTATTCTTAATATATATATATATATATATATATATATATATATATATATATATACATATATATATATATATATATATATATATAATGTTTCTTGGGGGATGGGGTGACACCACAAAGTGCCGCACCGGGTGACACCCGACATAACGACGCCACTGGCATACGGTACATATTTTTAGAATTTGTAAGAGGTTTATTTTATTTAATTTTTTGTGTACAAAATATTTGAAGCGCTGCGTGATATGTATATATCCACACACCCTGTCCATGACATAAAAACTGAACTTATTTCCCCTCAATGGACTGAACTCGGTGTTAGAGGATCTAAGCACGGTACTTATTTCCTTCATCGCCGAAATAAGCACTAGTATATACGGTTGGCAAGTATCTTAAGATGGTGTGTTATATCGTGAGAGTAAATCGTGAGCACTCACCATTGAGATCGCTGGTCAAACAAGCAGAAGTGTTGTTCAGGGGTGTCCCCAACTCCAGCCCAGTAGAGATGTTGTTCATAACTGAGACTAACAAAGCTAGAACTAAGGTATCCAGAGGTCTTTTAGGTTCCATGCCATCAATGTGTCAAGTTTCTTGTCATCAATGTGTCAAGTTTCTTGCCATCAATGTGTCGTTTCTCACTGTTTATCACGTGATATGTAAGATTTCTTTCAGATGAGTTTTTGTAGTCAGTGAGGAGTCACTGGTCAGCACGTGAAGAGTCACTGGTCAACACGTGAAGAGTCACTGATCAGCAGGTGAAGAGTCACTGGTCAGCACGTGAAGAGTCGCTGGTCAGCAGGTGAAGAGTCACTGGTCAGCAGGTGAAGAGTCACTGGTCAGCAAGTGAAGAGTCACTGGTCAGCACGTGAAGAGTCACTGGTCAGCACGTGAAGATTCACTGGTCAGCAGGTGAAGAGTCACTGGCCAGCAAGTGAAGAGTCACTGGTCAGCAAGTGAAGAGTCACTGGTCAGCACGTGAAGAGTCGCTGGTCAGCACGTGAAGAGTCGCTGGTCAGCACGTGAAGAGTCACTGGTCAGCAGGTGAAGAGTCACTGGTCAGCAAGTTGAGTGAGAAACACCACCTCAGTTGGCAGACCGCAACTTCAACAGCCGGCACGTGAGGCACTGTATCCAGACCTTGTATCCAGGTCTTATATCCAGCGACTTGTATCCAGCGACTTGTATCCAGCGACTTGTATCCAGCGACTTGTATCCAGGCCTTGTATCCAGCAGCTTGTATCCAGGCCTTGTATCCAGGTCTTATATCCAGGTCTTATATCCAGCAGCCTGTATCCAGCGACTTGTATCCAGGCCTTGTATCCAGCAGCTTGTATCCAGCGACTTGTATCCAGCGACTTGTATCCAGGCCTTGTATCCAGCAGCTTGTATCCAGAGACTTGTATCCAGTAGCGCTGACCTAACCAGCCTCCACCATTGCCTGTGTTGGACCGATGTTGTGATCCAACACTGGCTAACAGGTGGCTCCATCTAACTTTAAAATTGATCTTCTGGCTTACTCAAAGAAAATTATGCAAAATATTTGCATGACTGATAAGAACTTTTGTATTTATTTATTGAAGCACATCGACACGGGGTCTGAACAATTAGCCTTTTTTTGTAGTGGGCCACTTAAGCGTGATGCTAGACTGGCGAATAAAACCTTTGTTCTCTACTGGCGAATAAAATATTTGTTCTCTACTGGCGAATAAAACCTTTGTTCTCTACTGTAGTACTGGCGAATAAAACCTTTGTTCTCTACTGGCGAATAAAACCTTTGTTCTCTACTGGCGAATACAACGTTTGTTCTCTACTGGCGAATAAAACCTGTGTTCTCTACTGGCGAATAAAATATTTGTTCTCTACTGGCGAATAAAACCTTTGTTCTCTTCTGTAGTACTGGCGAATAAAACCTTTGTTCTCTACTGGCGAATACAACCTTTGTTCTCTACTGGCGAATAAAACCTTTGTTCTCTTCTGTAGTGCTGGCGAATACAACCTTTGTTCTCTACTGGCGAATAAAACCTTTGTTCTCTACTGGCGAATACAACCTTTGTTCTCTACTGGCGAATAAAACCTGTTCTCTACTGGCGAATAAAACCTGTGTTCTCTACTGGCGAATAAAACCTGTGTTCTCTACTGGCGAATAAAACCTGTGTTCTCTACTGGCGAATACAACCTTTGTTCTCTACTGGCGAATAAAACCTTTGTTCTCTACTGGCGAATACAACCTTTGTTCTCTACTGGCGAATACAACCTTTGTTCTCTACTGGCGAATACAACCTTTGTTCTCTACTGGCGAATACAACCTTTGTTCTCTACTGGCGAATACAACCTTTGTTCTCTACTGGCGAATACAACCTTTGTTCTCTACTGGCGAATACAACCTTTGTTCTCTACTGGCGAATACAACCTTTGTTCTCTACTGGCGAATACAACCTTTGTTCTCTACTGGCGAATACAACCTTTGTTCTCTACTGGCGAATACAACCTTTGTTCTCTACTGGCGAATAAAACCTGTGTTCTCTACTGGCGAATAAAATATTTGTTCTCTACTGGCGAATAAAACCTTTGTTCTCTTCTGTAGTACTGGCGAATAAAACCTTTGTTCTCTACTGGCGAATACAACCTTTGTTCTCTACTGGCGAATAAAACCTTTGTTCTCTTCTGTAGTGCTGGCGAATACAACCTTTGTTCTCTACTGGCGAATAAAACCTTTGTTCTCTACTGGCGAATACAACCTTTGTTCTCTACTGGCGAATAAAACCTGTTCTCTACTGGCGACTAAAACCTGTGTTCTCTACTGGCGAATAAAACCTGTGTTCTCTACTGGCGAATAAAACCTGTGTTCTCTACTGGCGAATACAACCTTTGTTCTTTACTGGCGAATACAACCTTTGTTCTCTACTGGCGAATAAAACCTTTGTTCTCTACTGGCGAATACAACCTTTGTTCTCTACTGGCGAATACAACCTTTGTTCTCTACTGGCGAATACAACCTTTGTTCTCTACTGGCGAATACAACCTTTGTTCTCTACTGGCGAATACAACCTTTGTTCTCTACTGGCGAATACAACCTTTGTTCTCTACTGGCGAATACAACCTTTGTTCTCTACTGGCGAATACAACCTTTGTTCTCTACTGGCGAATACAACCTTTGTTCTCTACTGGCGAATACAACCTTTGTTCTCTACTGGCGAATACAACCTTTGTTCTCTACTGGCGAATACAACCTTTGTTCTCTACTGGCGAATACAACCTTTGTTCTCTACTGGCGAATACAACCTTTGTTCTCTACTGGCGAATAAAACCTTTGTTCTCTTCTGTAGTGCTGGCGAATACAACCTTTGTTCTCTACTGGCGAATAAAACCTTTGTTCTCTACTGGCGAATACAACCTTTGTTCTCTACTGGCGAATAAAACCTGTTCTCTACTGGCGAATAAAACCTGTGTTCTCTACTGGCGAATAAAACCTGTGTTCTCTACTGGCGAATAAAACCTGTGTTCTCTACTGGCGAATACAACCTTTGTTCTCTACTGGCGAATAAAACCTTTGTTCTCTACTGGCGAATACAACCTTTGTTCTCTACTGGCGAATACAACCTTTGTTCTCTACTGGCGAATACAACCTTTGTTCTCTACTGGCGAATACAACCTTTGTTCTCTACTGGCGAATACAACCTTTGTTCTCTACTGGCGAATACAACCTTTGTTCTCTACTGGCGAATACAACCTTTGTTCTCTACTGGCGAATACAACCTTTGTTCTCTACTGGCGAATACAGCCTTTGTTCTCTACTGGCGAATACAACCTTTGTTCTCTACTGGCGAATACAACCTTTGTTCTCTACTGGCGAATAAAACCTGTGTTCTCTACTGGCGAATAAAATATTTGTTCTCTACTGGCGAATAAAACCTTTGTTCTCTTCTGTAGTACTGGCGAATAAAACCTTTGTTCTCTACTGGCGAATACAACCTTTGTTCTCTACTGGCGAATAAAACCTTTGTTCTCTTCTGTAGTGCTGGCGAATACAACCTTTGTTCTCTACTGGCGAATAAAACCTTTGTTCTCTACTGGCGAATACAACCTTTGTTCTCTACTGGCGAATAAAACCTGTTCTCTACTGGCGACTAAAACCTGTGTTCTCTACTGGCGAATAAAACCTGTGTTCTCTACTGGCGAATAAAACCTGTGTTCTCTACTGGCGAATACAACCTTTGTTCTTTACTGGCGAATACAACCTTTGTTCTCTACTGGCGAATAAAACCTTTGTTCTCTACTGGCGAATACAACCTTTGTTCTCTACTGGCGAATACAACCTTTGTTCTCTACTGGCGAATACAACCTTTGTTCTCTACTGGCGAATACAACCTTTGTTCTCTACTGGCGAATACAACCTTTGTTCTCTACTGGCGAATACAACCTTTGTTCTCTACTGGCGAATACAACCTTTGTTCTCTACTGGCGAATACAACCTTTGTTCTCTACTGGCGAATACAACCTTTGTTCTCTACTGGCGAATACAACCTTTGTTCTCTACTGGCGAATACAACCTTTGTTCTCTACTGGCGAATACAACCTTTGTTCTCTACTGGCGAATACAACCTTTGTTCTCTACTGGCGAATACAACCTTTGTTCTCTACTGGCGAATACAACCTTTGTTCTCTACTGGCGAATACAACCTTTGTTCTCTACTGGCGAATACAACCTTTGTTCTCTACTGGCGAATAAAAAAGGTTGTGTGGGTACATACACAGGTTGTGTGGGTGTATATATATAGACAGGTGTGTGTGATATAAAATTGTAAACGATGTAGATGTATACGTGATGTATATGATTGGTCAGCGGCTATATTATTGGTCAATTCATGCATGGCACTAGCTCTCTGGCGATTGGCTTAAATCAGCGGACATTGAAGTTGGTCGCTCCTGGATTTAGCTCGATTTAACGGGCCTGATGATTGGATGAGCTGGGGTTGCCTCGACTAGTGGCTGGTGTATCCTGTTCCGTTAAATGGTTGACTCATCGCTTGAAGGCAGTTGGTGTTTCCTGATCCGTTAAACGGTTGACTCATCGCTTGAAGATAACTGGTGTATGACTAGCCCATTGGACTTGAAGATAACTGGTGTATGACTAGCCCATTGAAGATAACTGGTGTATGACTAGCCCATTGAAGATAACTGGTGTATGACTAGCCCATTGAAGATAACTGGTGTATGACTAGCCCATTGAAGATAACTGGTGTATGACTAGCCCATTGAAGATAACTGGTGTATGACTAGCCCATTGGACACACGCTTACCACAATCATACCTTTGCTGCATCCCCTTCCCGTGGACTAACACACGTTGACGGGGGCAGATAATCGCGGATTAACGCCCTTGACAGTGCTACTTGTGCAGCAGATGGACAAACCAACCTGCAGAGTTTCTTCCAGTCGAGCATCTCTTCGGGGGGGGGGGGGGGGCGAAGAAAGTCTACCGCCCCCCCCTCTCCTCCCGAACGAGATGGAATTTATATAGTAAACATACTTTTACTAGTGTCCGCCCCCCCCCCTCCCGGAAAATGTAGACCGCCCCCCCCCCCCCCCCCGAAAAGTAGACTGATAGTGCAGGTCTATTGGAGTGTAAGGGGATTATAGCTTGTATAATTTTATACATGTAGGCCTACTACTACTACCTGCACTACAATATATGAGAGTATCTTGACTGATTATATAACTTGTCTGACTGCATAACCTACTGTAGGCATATAACGGTTGACTGTAGGCATATAACGGTTGACTGTAGGCATATCACCTGTCACCTGTTTTTACACCTGGAGATGACGTCTTGCTCAGGTCCAGTGTGACAGGCTGTGGGTGCGGCTAGCAAGATAAATGTTCCTGTCATCAGATAACTCTCCCACTGCCCCCCCCCCCCCCCTTTTCCCATCCTGCCGCTAGAAGAAGAATATAAACCAGTCTCAAGCGAAGACGCCATTCAATTGTCAACAAACATTCCCCCGCTGGCCGACTTTGTTTCATTCACCGAGAGAAAAATAAACAATTTTGTGTGGGATTTTTTTTTTCGTAAAACAAGGATTTGTTTCCTAAAAACTTGAGCTGTAGCAGACGGCCTAACTCGTGCCTGACCTTTCACCGGTGCCTTCAGGTGAGTCTCGCGCAATGTGCCACTGCGTGTGCCTTCTGTTGCTTTCACTTTTTAAACCTAGGTTAGATATATCAGAAGATAAATGTGATGTTTAAAAACTAGGCTACTTTGAAAGATGCATCAAGATTAGTTCATGTTCTGATGCTCATTAAACGTGTGCAAATATAACACGAAAACAGCCAAAGCGCTACACCGGGCGATTTACTGCTGACTCGATTTTAGAATGTCAACGGTAGATCTATCGAGCGCTTAGCGGACTCTGTGGCGCAACGGTAGCGCGTCTGACTCCAGATCAGAAGGTTGCGTGTTCAAATCACGTCAGGGTCATCTATGTTTTTTATTTTATTTAGGTTCATTTAAAAATATTGGATTTATGTATAATATTTTAACATATATACACATCTATAATATAAGCTGCCTAGTAGTGTGTCACCCGTTACTCATCGCTATAAATTCTAGAACCATACAACATCAACATATGCTGTGCTTTTTACTTGCATCGCCATTGTCTTGTTATAAGTAATGTAGTAGGATTAATTTATGTAAGAACTTAAATGTTTTGACTGTCGGCAAAGTTTTTACTCTCCCATACAAAAGAACATGAAGAAAATATTAAATGCACGCCCATTGATAAACAGTGTTTCTTCCAGACTTTTTTCTCCGGGAGGGCACTTGAAATTTTCGGGGGGGGGGGGGGGGGGGCGGTAGACTTTCTTCGGGGGGGGGGGGGGTGGCGGACACTGTTAAAAGTATATATGTATATATTTTCTATATAAATTATATAAATTTCATTTCGTTCGGGGGGGCGGTAAAAAATTTTCGGGGGGGCTTTGCCCCCCCCCCCCCCCGAAGAGATGCCCGGAAGAAACTCTGTTGATAAATCATACTAAACCTATCAATGTCTTTTCGCTTATATGCCTAGAAAAAATGGATACATTTTAATAATAGTAGGGTAGAAAAAAACTAATTAATTAAAATGTTTTATAATTTTGCCAAGGGAGGTAATTTAAAAAGAAATTCAACTCCGCTAAATGTAAAACAAAATGTGAATGCAAATTGCGCGGAAGTCCTTGAGGGCAATTTTTTTTGGAATACACGGCCGTTTGTTTGATACAGCTTTTGAGTTTAGTGTTTGCGTTTTCTTTTATTTTTTTGTTTGCGTTTCGTTTGTGAGTTGTTGTTTTTTTTTTGTGTTTGCATTGTTTTTGTGTTTGCGTTTGCATTTTCAAAAAAAGGATTCACCGTGACGGAGCACGGATATGCAGCTAGTGTATATATAATTATGACATGATTACTTTGACACAAAGAAATGTCATACAACGGCCTTGACATTGTTTAAGCAAAATTCACACAACGGTCACGATGACATATTGCTTAACCAAATGCCAGGATGTTCACACACCTGATTGGTGGATGCATCACGTGATGACACCAGGAAATGCAGGAACGAGACCATGCCATGCCGGGAAGTCGTCCATCAATGTAATCATAACTTTTTCTCGGACTATTTTTAGTAACACAGGAAGTGTGCAAAAACACAATTATCTCTCTGCAGCGAAACGAAGATAATAAAACTGTAAAAGATGAAAAGTACATAAAAATTAACACTCTGGCTGTGGTATGCTATTGGCTCCAAATGTTGCGTATATTTTTAACCGACTTGCAGTTGTATATACGTGTAATGAGTAGGGTAGAAGAAGGTGTCATCTATTATTGTCGCCACACACTTAAAGGGGGGGGGGGGGTAAGGTTCAAACTTTCGCGACGATAGATGGGAGGGGTTTATGTGTTGAGTTATTTGGGGTGGGGTATATTTGTGTCGACCTTTTAGATGGCGGGGAAATGGACAAAATGTCTTAATTAAATTATGGAATAAACTTTAAGATACAGTTAGAGACAGAGTAGAGATCAGAATTGGAAGTGGGGGGGGGGTTGATTAACTTATGGAAAGTCTCAAATATCTATCCTACATTTTGTACTAGAGCTAGATCTCAGTACATCCCGCCCCAAGTATTCTGTACTTTACAGTCACGTGATATAGGCCACAAATCTATTTTTAGACCTTCTCTTCAATCATTTGTTTCTAATTTTAACATGAGCTGTACCTGGTGGACAGGTCAAGGGTGATTCAGTGGTCTAGATACGGTAAACTGTCCAAAAGTCGCCTGCTTTGTTTACGGTAAACATTCAAATAGTCAAGGGTGATTCAGTGGTCTAGATACGGTAAACATTCAAATAGTCAAGGGTGATTCAGTGGTCTAGATACGGTAAACATTCAAATAGTCAAGGGTGATTCAGTGGTCTAGATACGGTAAACATTCAAATAGTCAAGGGTGATTCAGCTGTCTAGATACGGTAAACATTCAAATAGTCAAGGGTGATTCAGTGGTCTAGATACGGTAAACCGTCCAAAAGTCGCCTGCTTTCTTTACGGTAAACATTCAAATAGTCAATTGGTTTATTTACAGTATTTAAAGCTGTTCATGTGAAGATAGTGTACACACGATACCACAGAAATTAGGGAAGGGGATGGTTATTCGCATTAGACGATGGGTCGGGTGGTTTAAAGCAGAAATAAAATAATTGAAAGACAATCGGCATCAAAACATCAGCATAATAATCTTTATGCTGTGCTGCCAACACTGTCTTTAATTTTTTTCCTGATTTTTGTTTTAATACTTGGTGGTTGCTTGGATTAAATGACATATTTATAAAAACAATTATTTTAAAATATACCATTAATTTCAAACTGTTTTTCATTTTAAAAACTTAGCAATTGATTATGAGCATAACGGTGAGAGTTACATTCCCACCATTTCAGATTTCATTGGATGTTGTATCAAATTGTTGTTGTTTGTGTGTGTGGGGGGGGGGGGGGGTCTAGAAATGTTATTTGAAACGTTAAAAAAGATTATTTGTGTGTGGGGGGTCTAGAAATGTTATTTGAAACGTTAAAAAAGATTATTTGTGTGTGTGGGGGGGGGGGTGTCTAGAAATGTTATTTGAAACGTTAAAAAAGATTATGTGTGGGGGTGGGTGGGTAAAAAAATTGACTCCCGTTTGTTAGAACCGGCCGAACATACTGAGGCCAAGGGAGATGACTCTCGCGTGTCTGACGTAGTCACATGACAGATTGCTCCAGTCGACCAGGTAAACAGCTTGCTGGAGCAGACGACAGAAACAGACGACAGAAAGTTGCCTTGTGACACGTCTATTTTGGTCTCGCAGCTTTGACCCTAAGAATTTGTGCTTTCATTTGGTTTGGAGGATTATGTCATTTCTGTCCGCTAATATTTGAAGCGCTCGTCGTTTGCAAACGTTAGTTGGACACATTTAAAACGCTTTTCATTTCTAGTCTTGATCGTTTGGTAACCTGCGACGGAGTTCGCCTGGTGTTTACATGTTTTTAACGCTGAATTTATTTCTTAGGGGCTGACGGACAAGAACTACAGTGGAAAGAAAAAGTTGGATCTTCGTCGTTCGACTTCAGAATTTTTATCTACCGCGTATGCTTCGAGAATTTTGGATCTTCACTGTGCATCGATAGATTCGGATCTGGGCTGATCATTGGCCAGCACATCGCTTCAAACTTTGGCCACCACATAGCTTTGAACTTTGGCCACCACGTCTCTTTAAACTTTGGCCAGCACATCGCTTTGAACTTTGGCCACCACATTAAAGTGTAGCTAGCTGAATAAGTGGACTGAAAATGTTGGTACCAGAAAGAATGAGACTGGCTTTGTTTGTGTTGATGTGCACCTTGGGTGCACTACAGTGCGCACCAACTTGGAGCCTACAGTGCAACTCCCGAAATAGAGATCCGTGTGCAAATTTCCCTGAGCTGTGTACGGCTGGCGGTGGGCTGTGTGTCGTCAAGGTAAGTCATCCAGCTGTCAGACGTGTGCTTGAACGTCTGGTTTTTAGTTGTAGGAAACCACATTATATGTCCCACAATTGTCTCCCACATTATATGTCCCACACTTATCTCCCACATTATATGTCCCACACTTATCTCCCACATTATATGTCCCACAATTATCTCCCACATTATATGTCCCACATTATATGTCCCACAATTATCTCCCACATTATATGTCCCACACTTATCTCCCACATTATATGTCCCACAATTGTCTCCCACATTATATGTCCCACATTATATGTCCCACAATTATCTCCCACATTATATGTCCCACAATTATCTCCCACATTATATGTCCCACACTTATCTCCCACATTATATGTCCCACAATTATCTCCCACATTATATGTCCCACATTATATGTCCCACAATTATCTCCCACATTATATGTCCCACACTTATCTCCCACATTATATGTCCCACAATTATCTCCCACATTATATGTCCCACACTTATCTCCCACATTATATGTCCCACACTTATCTCCCACATTATATGTCCCACAATTATCTCCCACATTATATGTCCCACAATTATCTCCCACATTATATGTCCCACACTTATCTCCCACTTTATTTGTCCCACACTTATCTCCCATATTATATGTCCCACACTTATCTCCCACATTATATGTCCTACATAATCTGGCATACATTATAAGTCCTACATTATATGTCCTACATTATATGTTCCACAATATTTGTCCTACATTATAGGCCACACAATATTTGTCTTACATTATATGTCCTACATTATATGTTCCACAATATTTGTCCTACATTATATGTCCCACAATGTTTGTCCTACATTATATTTCCCACAATATTTGACCTACATTATGGGTCCCACATTTATGTTTCAAAGTTTTAGGTCCTACATTTATTTCCCACATTATATGTCCTACATTAATGTCCTACATTAATGTCCTACATTATATTTCCTATATATTTGTCCTACATTATATGTCCTACATTAATGTCCTACATTATTGTTCTACATTAATGTCCTACATTATTGTTCTACATTATTGTTCTACATTATTGTTCTACATTAATTCCTACATTATATGTCCTACAGTATATGTCCTACATAAATGTCCTACATACCCATCTAAACTGTCCTCTCTGTTTTAGGGCCCCTGTGAGTACGAGTGCATCTGCCCACCCAACGGTCACGCTGCACGTGATTGTCTGCTGGTCGGGGAACCGGACCCGGCTCCGGTAGACCCACGGAACCAGGCCGTGCAGTCCGGCAGTCTTCTAGTCTTTGACCCCAATTTATTTTTCGAGATGGAGCTCCCCAAAAATTTGACATCGGAAGCCACGACCGTCCCGCCACCTACAGCAGCCCCCAGCACCACCAGCAGCACCACCAGCAGCACCACCACCAGCACGACAACAACTCTAACACCAGCGGAGACGACCACAGCGAGCTCACAAGTTGAGCAGACAACAAGTGACCAGACGATGGCATCCAACAAATTTCTCGCTCAGATCCACGGGAATATCTTGAGCTCCATTCTGGACATCAATACAGTTACCTCACCGGAAATGACCTCAGCAGCCACACCCTCACAAGCAGCTGATGCGGTGAAAGCCCCTGGGCCCCCCGTACCCCAGCAGGCGGCCCCAGCCCGCCCCGCCTCGCCTGGTGTCGCCGCCACCTCCCCAGCAGAACTTCTGCAGATGATCGAGAAAATTAAAAGCTCCTATCAGCTGCTGTCGTCCAAAGGCTTGACCAAACCAAGCGGCGGTCTGGCCGGCAGTACTAGCACCAGCACCAGCACTAGCACTAGCACCAGCACCAGCACTAGCACCAGCACCAGCACTACCACAAGACCCCCAGTATCTGCTGGCTCAGAGCTTTTACAGCAAAACCCAGTACCCGAGCTACCAACAGTTTCGCCTTCAGAACGTCTGCAGACCAACCAACGAACGAGCCAGTCGCCAGCTGACGTCACACAGCCACCAGCTGACGTCACACAGCCACCAGCTGACGTCACACAGCCACCAGCTGACGTCACACGGCCACCAGCTGACGTCACACAGCCACCAGCTGACGTCACACAGCCACCAGCTGACGTCACACAGCCACCAGCTGACGTCACACAGCCACCAGCTGACGTCACACAGCCACCAGCTGACGTCACCAGCCGACCAACCTTGACCTTTGAAACATCCACTGAGAAAACTCAGCAGAGGTGAGGCTGGTGTCATGACATTTGACACGTGACATATAAAGAATTGTAAAACCTTGCTGAACTTATTTCTCTCGGGCATTTAAATGTAGAGTTGGCAAACTGACAAACCGCGCTAGTAACAGACTGGCAAACTGACAAACCGCGCTACTGACAAACTGGCATTATCTCTGCTACATAGCGCTAGTGACAAGGTGTTGGAATACTTTGTGAGCTGTGGTGTTGTCTCAGATGGAGGATTTCGCTGGAAAAAAAATGTGACAAGCACCACCACACTATCAGGCACCATCAGACACACTCACACCATCACACCACCAGACAGCATCAGACACCATCACACCATCACACACCATCAGACACCATCAGACACCATCACACACCATCAGACACCATCACACCATCACACCATTATACCATCATACCATCAGACACCAGACCTGCACCATACGCTGTGAAGGCTGACATCCAGTTGTGCTGAACACACCCACTGTGATGTCGGGATTCGAACCCTCACTGTTCAGCGTCTAGCTGACGTCAGCAGGTGAATCCCTCGGGGCCATGATGGAGAGATAGACGATGACAAATTGATGGATGGCCAGATACACCTTGGCCGTCCGGCCCAGGGCCGCTAATAAAGAAAAACAAACGAGGGCCGACAACCTTCCTGTGGGAACCATTTTAACTGTGGTGGTGTTGGTGGCTTCAAGTCACGTGATGTCGTGAGCTGACTTGTGAAAAGACTGACTTTACTAGCGAGTTAGTTGTGCCGTCAGGCTGCTGGTGGTTAGGTCTGTCTTTACTTGAGTCTCCACCTCATGATGGCCCACTCAAGATGGCCCACACAGGCTGGCCCACACATGGTGGCCCACACATGGTGGCCCACACAAGATGGCCCACACAAGATGGCCCACACAAGATGGCCCACACATGGTGGCCTGTGTTTGACGTCCTCACATTTTAACCTGTTCATGTTGATCTGTCATACACATCTTGACAAAAGGTCAAAAACATTTTGACAAAAGGTCATAAACATCTTGACAAAAGGTCATAAACATTTTGACAAAAGGTCATATCTTTGTTTGATGAAAGGTCCTATAAATGTTTACATTATCTAAATTAAAACTCCATGTAAAATGTACAAAAAAATGTTGCTATTGTTCGCGAAAGGTCATGTTTTTTGTTATTAAAGACCTTACATTATTAACTGTATCAAGTTTGATTTGTTACAATCTTTATGTGAACTTGTTGCCCAATTTTAAACTTGATATTTTAATTGATATTTAAATTGATATTTTAATTGATATTTAACAATATTTTAATTAATACTAGACTACCCGTTATCCTTGGATAACTGTTTCGGGGGGGGGGGTCATCCATAAATGACGCCATGTTTTTTTTACCCCACATTTTAAAAGATATCACACCTCAGAAACGTTTTTGTCTTTTAAAACACCGGCTGAGCACTATCCCTTCATATGAACTCTACTTCATCGCCAAGTTGCGAAAGACAACTTTATCATTTATATCATTATCTAGAAAGAAGTCACACATCAGCTTACAATACTTACATTTTTTGTCTTTTAAAAACGTCGATTTCTTTCGATAATATTTTCTGAGCTCGAACCTCAATTGAAATAAATTATTAAACTGCGTGTTCTATGAAGGAAAAGTAAAACAGAAAATAAACATTGAGATGATGTGTTTCGAACCAGTAGCACCTACATGGTGTCTATTACAGTATCATTTCGACCGTTGGGTGAAAATTAATGTTTCCTCTAAGGGGAAAAAGCTAGTGTGCAACGTGTATTTTGAGTGCGCGGTGTTCTAACAGTCTTATACAAGGATACATTTATTTTACAAAATCACTGCGCGGCAGCTCAAAACTATTGCGCGGCCGCGCAACCGCGCAACTTAGAGGGGAAGTTGGTGAAAATACATTAAGTAATTTTACTTTAAGCGGCGGAAGAAGCTAAAATTACGCGAATATTATTTAAAATTAAATTATATCCTAATGTAGCCAATTCCATTGCCATTTATCTATAGGAAAGAAATTCGATTATTCATTGTGTGTTTACTTTAGATTGACAAGATTCCAAATCTAGAATCTAAATAGAATATACGGAGAAACAAAAATGGCTTAAGTCTAGTTTATCGGCAGCTCTAGATACGTTCATTGTATTAGTAAAGGTATGCAATAGATAATCAAGTGACCCACGCTTTTCTATTTAAATAACTATAAAGAAAAGCGTTGGTCAGTTTAGTATCTATTGAATATCTTTACTAATATTTAGGAAGAGACCCACGCTTTTCTTTATAGTTATTTGAATAGAAGGGTATAATTTATTTTCCACTTTTTAGTGCATTATTATTTAAAGCTTGTTATTAAAACGTTTTTACAAGCTTTTATTTAACTCACTTCCTCTGTCGACTGTCTGTCGTCAGTCGTCAGTCTGGCTAGATCGAAACGCCGGAGTGAAAATTCGGACACTTCTACTTGACCGATACGATTCACAGTTGGCACGTGGGTCAAGACATGAAGACAATGCAATCTGAAATTAAATTTGACTTAATTGGATGCCTAATTAATTTTTTATGAATTAATTAAAATTTGGACCGAATTAGTAGGCATGTCTATCGAACCACACCACAAGCGTCATCACGCTCAATAGCGCGTCATCCCGTTCAATAGGCGCGCAATGGTTTTTAGTCATGTAACACTATTGTAAATAAAACATGTAAAGTCCTGAAAAAAAATCATAAAAAACGTTTTAAATAACAAGCTTTTATGTAATAATGCACTAAAAAGTAGAAAATAAATTATAGACTACTATTTTAATAACTATAAAGAAAAGCGTGGGTTTCTTCCTTAACATTAGTAAAGGTATCCAATAGATACGAAAGTGACCCACGCTTTTCTTTATAGTTATTTAAATAGTAGTCTATAATTTATTTTCTACTTTTTAGTGCATTATTACATAAAAGCTTGTTATTAAAACGTTTTTTATGATTTTTTAAAAAAATTATTTTCAGTACTTTAAATTGTTTATTTGCATGACTAAATACGACTGTGCACCTAATGAACGTGTAACGCGTGTATAACAGTGCGGAATAGTTAGGTAAGACTGCCTACTAATTTGGTCAAAATTTTTATTAATTCATAAAAAATTAATTAAGCATCCAATTAAGTCAAATTTCATGTGAGATTGCATTGTCTTCATGTCTTTGAACCGTATCTGTCAGTAAGAAGTGCCCCAAATTTCGCTCGAGCGTTTCGATCTAGACAGACTGACGACAGACAGAGGAAGTGAGGTAAATAAAAGCTTTTAAAAACGTTTTAATAACAAGCTTTTATGGAAGAATGCACTAAAAAGTAGAAAATTAATTATGCCCTTCTATTTAAATGACTATAAAGAAACGCGTGTGTCTCTTCCTAAATATTAGTAAAGGTATCCAATAGATTGTAAAGTGGCACAAAGGTATCCAATAGATTGTAAAGTGGCACAAAGGTATCCAATAGATTGTAAAGTGGCACAAAGGTATCCAATAGATTGTAAAGTGACCCAAAGGTATCCAATAGATTGTAAAGTGACACAAAGGTATCCAATAGATTGTAAAGTGACCCAAAGGTATCCAATAGATTGTAAAGTGGCACAAAGGTATCCAATAGATTGTAAAGTGGCACAAAGGTATCCAATAGATTGTAAAGTGGCACAAAGGTATCCAATAGATTGTAAAGTGGCACAAAGGTATCCAATAGATTGTAAAGTGGCACAAAGGTATCCAATAGATTGTAAAGTGACCCAAAGGTATCCAATAGATTGTAAAGTGACCCAAAGGTATCCAATAGATTGTAAAGTGACACAAAGGTATCCAATAGATTGTAAAGTGACCCAAAGGTATCCAATAGATTGTAAAGTGACACAAAGGTATCCAATAGATTGTAAAGTGGCACAAAGGTATCTAATAGATTGTAAAGTGGCCCAAAGGTATCCAATAGATTGTAAAGTGGCCCAAAGGTATCCAATAGATTGTAAAGTGACCCAAAGGTATCCAATAGATTGTAAAGTGGCACAAAGGTATCTAATAGATTGTAAAGTGGCCCAAAGGTATCCAATAGATTGTAAAGTGACCCAAAGGTATCCAATAGATTGTAAAGTGGCACAAAGGTATCCAATAGATTGTAAAGTGGCACAAAGGTATCCAATAGATTGTAAAGTGGCACAAAGGTATCCAATAGATTGTAAAGTGGCACAAAGGTATCCAATAGATTGTAAAGTGACCCAAAGGTATCCAATAGATTGTAAAGTGACCCAAAGGTATCCAATAGATTGTAAAGTGACACAAAGGTATCCAATAGATTGTAAAGTGACCCAAAGGTATCCAATAGATTGTAAAGTGACACAAAGGTATCCAATAGATTGTAAAGTGGCACAAAGGTATCTAATAGATTGTAAAGTGGCCCAAAGGTATCCAATAGATTGTAAAGTGGCCCAAAGGTATCCAATAGATTGTAAAGTGACCCAAAGGTATCCAATAGATTGTAAAGTGGCACAAAGGTATCCAATAGATTGTAAAGTGACCCAAAGGTATCCAATAGATTGTAAAGTGACACAAAGGTATCCAATAGATTGTAAAGTGGCACAAAGGTATCCAATAGATTGTAAAGTGGCACAAAGGTATCCAATAGATTGTAAAGTGGCACAAAGGTATCCAATAGATTGTAAAGTGGCACAAAGGTATCTAATAGATTGTAAAGTGACCCAAAGGTATCCAATAGATTGTAAAGTGGCACAAAGGTATCTAATAGATTGTAAAGTGGCACAAAGGTATCCAATAGATTGTAAAGTGGCCCAAGTGGCCAAAAGATGTCTGTGGCCAACCTGGCATGTGACTGGGTGTTTCTGTCGTTGGTTATTTCCTCCACATGAAGTGATACGCTACATTACACACCCAAACCTTCCCACGTCTAAACATATTTGGTTAAAGTTCGTTTTCATGTGTCCTGGTATTTTTAGTAAGCGTGTTGAAAAATTTGGTGACTCCTGTAGTATGGTGACCTTGAACTTAAAACAAATTAAGACCATCTTTTGTCACCGCTAGGTGGTAATAACAGTAAAAAAATATCTTCAAATGTGAGCTATTTTTAGCAGCGAGAAAAATGTGTCAGTTAATACGGCACGCCCTAAGCCGTTCTTATTATCATTCTGCAGGCATTTACGTCACATACGTCACATACTGCAGTTTAAGACGTTATGTACAGGAAGTTGCAGAGACGTCATATTCAACACTTGTAGAGACGTCGCGTTTTTAATTAGAATCGCTAAGAAAAATTAATTGCGGACCAAAGGAGCGCAAAATTAGTGCTTTATAATGGAAATATTGATAACTTTTTAGCCGAAAGTGCTACTTCTGGTCACCGGAAATCAGTGGAAATCTGACAGCAACCAGCGAATACGATCATATAGCTACGTATAAAATTTTATCCGGCTAACTGAAACGGTACTTAAGTTATTGGTATTTTAGAAACCGGAAATAGAATTTCTCCCAGATGTCGGAGGTCACTCAAAACGAAAGTGGTTGAAGTAAAAGCTCCAATACTAATGTAAGAAATGTCATCTTGACTTACTTGACTTGACTTAGTCCTCTTTGCTCCTTATGGAGCATAGGGCCTCCACCATTTCCTTCCATTTCTTCCTATCCCCGGCTATTAATTTTGTCATCTCCCAAGACATCCCTGTTGTAAATGTCATCTATCTGACTGAAAGAGTACTCAAGCAATCTTCTTCTCACCTAAATAAAGTACCACTTCCGGTTACCGGAAATCGTTCAAATGTTCTCAGAAACTTGTACATACAGTTTAATTCCAATATCGTCAATAGAACAAAAACCAGGGGCGGAGCTAACATGCAGGGGGGAGGGGGGGAGGGCAGTCCGCTTTCGATAAAGTGAGGAGGTCAAAAATGGCGAAAACTATTAAACCTTTTTACTTTCTCGTATATACGAAGTATAGAGAAAGTATTGTAATCGTGCACAAAAATCATTTGAAATTTTAACAATTTTCACCGTATTACACCTCAGTCCTTCATCACATCCGAAGTATAGAGGACTTATTTTAATCGGGCAAAAATTATCAATCCAGATTTATCAAAATTAAGAGGTTTTATGCGTAATCCAGTCTGAAAAACTGGACTTTGCAATTCTGTCCGTATGTCTGTGTGTGTGTCTGTGTGTGTGTCTGTCCGTGTGTAAACACGATAACTTGAGTACCGTTACAGCTAGGTTGATGAAATTTCATATATAAGTATTTTATCAAAATCGTAGATCCGTATCAACTTTTGAGCGATTTCCGATAACCGGAAGTGGTACTTTTCCTACTTTGAATTTTTTAAAAGCCTATAACTTGAGTACTATTTCAGATAGATAAATGAAATTTCACATGTAAGTAAAAGATCTAATTCTCTACCTTCTGTTAAATTTTGAGTAATTTCCGTTGACTGGAAGTAGTAATTTACGCTACTTCCGATTTCTCAAAAAACTAATGTAAATTTTTAAAGTACTAATAATATTGCGCACTATTATACGCGTTTTTATTCGGCGTTTGCTTGGTGCGCAATGTTTTTTTTTTATGAGATTATATTCTATTTTTAAAACTTTAAGTATTTAAAATGGATTAAAAATCATAACTATATCCCCAGTTACCATCCCCTGTTGTTTTATATAAGAATATTCGAGAAAGTTTAGGGGAGATCACTACCGGTTTATTTTCTGAACGATTACAATACTTTCGCAAAAATAAAAATCGAGATTTTTGCAAATCTCGACGTTTTACACATCCCTGAGTCGGAAAAACATAGTTTTGCAATCTTGTCTGTGTGTGTGTGTGTATCTGTGAACATGATAACTTGAGTACCGTTACAATTAGGATGATGAAATTTCATATACAAGTATTAAATCAAATTTGTAGTATCAACTATTCAGCGATTTCCGATAACCGGAAGTGGAGGTTTTTCTACTTTCAATTTTTCAAAAGCCTATCTTGACTACTGTTTCGGATAGATAAATGAAATTTCACATGTGAGTGAAAGATCTAATTCTCTACCTTCTATCAAATTTTGTGTAATTTCCGTTGACCGGAAGTAGTAATTTACGTTATCTCCGATTTCTCACAAACGCATGTGAATTTATTAAGTACTAATAATATTCCGCTCTATTATACACATTTTGTTTTGCGTTCACGTGGTGCGCAATTCTTTTTTCTACGCGATTCTATTCTATTTTAAAAAGTTTAGGTAATTAAAAATGGATTAACAATAATGTCTATATTCCGAGTTGCCATCCCCCGTAGTGGTATATAAGAACATTCGAGAAAGTTTAGGGGAGATCACTCCCGGTTTAATTAGTACGTGATCAATGATTGGGCAAGAAATCAGCCAACCGTGGAAAAAGTTCACCACCCGATTATATTTAATCGTGTTATCTCCCCTTTTATTATTGAAAATAGTAATTTTTAAATTAAATTGTCTATATAGTAAAAGCCATTAATTTGATTTAAAATTTCGATATTCTTGCATTGTCATCCAAGATGTGCCGACTAGTAGCACAGCGGGACACCGAGAAGTGGGTTTATTAAAGTTCTCAAAACTTTAAACGTCAGAAAAGCCTTTCAAAAGTACAGCTAACAATAGTTTAGTGTCAAGATTCAGAGAAGAGACACAAACAAACCTGTGGTGTGAAATCTGACAAGTCCAAAACTTGACATAATTAATGCAACGAAATAATACATGAATAAATAACGTCACAGTTTCTGGGCGTGGCTACCACTCATGCACCATGCTAATTGGACGCGAAGCTAAGCATGTTTACAGGTATGGCAGCTAACGTTGCTGTCTGCATGTCTGACAGCTAGTAGGTTGTAATGGCCGAGTAGGTTGGACGAGTAGGTTGGACGAGTAGGTTGGATGAGTAGGTTGGACGAGTAGGTTGTACAGGACGAATAGGTTGTAATGGACGAGTAGGTTGGACGAGTAGGTTGTACGAGTAGGTTGTACAGGACGAGTAGGTTGTAATGGACGAGTAGGTTGGACGAGTAGGTTGTACGAGTAGGTTGTACAGGACGAGTAGGTTGTAATGGACGAGTAGGTTGGACGAGTAGGTTGTACGAGTAGGTTGTACAGGACGAGTAGGTTGTAATGGACGAGTAGGTTGGACGAGTAGGTTGTAATGGACGAGTAGGTTGGACGAGTAGGTTGTAATGGACGAGTAGGTTGGACGAGTAGGTTGGACGAGTAGGTTGGACGAGTAGGTTGGACGAGTAGGTTGGACGAGTAGGTTGTACAGGACGAGTAGGTTGGATGAGTAGGTTGTACGAGTAGGTTGTACAGGACGAGTAGGTTGTAATGGACGAGTATGTTGGACGAGTAGGTTGTAATGGACGAGTAGGTTGGACGAGTAGGTTGGACGAGTAGGTTGTAATGGACGAGTAGGTTGGACGAGTAGGTTGTACGAGTAGGTTGTACAGGACGAGTAGGTTGTAATGGACGAGTATGTTGGACGAGTAGGTTGTACGAGTAGGTTGTAATGGACGAGTAGGTTGGACGAGTAGGTTGTACGAGTAGGTTGTACAGGACGAGTAGGTTGTAATGGACGAGTATGTTGGACGAGTAGGTTGGACGAGTAGGTTGTAATGGACGAGTAGGTTGGACGAGTAGGTTGTACGAGTAGGTTGTAATGGACGAGTAGGTTGGACGAGTAGGTTGTACGAGTAGGTTGTACAGGACGAGTAGGTTGTAATGGACGAGTAGGTTGGACGAGTAGGTTGTACGCGTAGGTTGTAATAGACGAGTAGGTTGGACGAGTAGGTTGGACGAGTAGGTTGAACGCGTAGGTTGTAATAGACGAGTAGGTTGGACGAGTAGGTTGTAATGGACGAGTAGGTTGGACGAGTAGGTTGGACAAGTAGGTTGGACGAGTAGGTTGGACAAGTAGGTTGGACGAGTAGGTTGGACGAGTAGGTTGGACGAGTAGGTTGTAATGGACGAGTAGGTTGTACAGGACGAGTAGGTTGGACGAGTAGGTTGGACGAGTAGGTTGGACGAGTAGGTTGTACGAGTAGGTTGTAATGGACGAGTAGGTTGTAATGGACGAGTAGGTTGGACGAGTAGGTTGTACAGGACGAGTAGGTTGGACGAGTAGGTTGGACGAGTAGGTTGTAATGGACGAGTAGGTTGGACGAGTAGGTTGGACGAGTAGGTTGTACAGGACGAGTAGGTTGTAATGGACGAGTAGGTTGGACGAGTAGGTTGTACAGGACGAGTAGGTTGGACGAGTAGGTTGGACGAGTAGGTTGTAATGGACGAGTAGGTTGGACGAGTAGGTTGGACGAGTAGGTTGTACGAGTAGGTTGTAATGGACGAGTAGGTTGGACGAGTAGGTTGGACGAGTAGGTTGTAATGGACGAGTAGGTTGGACGAGTAGGTTGTACAGGACGAGTAGGTTGGACGAGTAGGTTGGACGAGTAGGTTGTACAGGACGAGTAGGTTGGACGAGTAGGTTGGACGAGTAGGTTGTACAGGACGAGTAGGTTGGACGAGTAGGTTGGACGAGTAGGTTGGACGAGTAGGTTGGACGAGTAGGTTGGACGATTAGGTTGGACGAGTAGGTTGGACGAGTAGGTTGTACAGGACGAGTAGGTTGGACGAGTAGGTTGGACGAGTAGGTTGTAATGGACGAGTTGGTTGGACGAGTAGGTTGGACGAGTAGGTTGGACGAGTAGGTTGGACGAGTAGGTTGTAATGGACGAGTAAATCTGTTGACACCTGGCGTCAGACAGCATGTCCAGGTGCTAAAATAAATGAGCATCAACTTTTTCATTTGCTGTCCTTGAATTTGGACAAATGTAACGTCAAGTGACTTCTTCACCCACGTGGTGTGAATTCTTGTGTCACGTGATGTAAGTCATACGCTGTCCTTTAAGCACTGCACCCACGAGGAAAATTGTCGAGAAAAAGTTTGAAAAAGTTATTGTTTATTTCCGATATACGGAAATCTACAGTACCTGGCGCTTGTACATGTGGAAGACCTATACAGAAAACAATCCTGCAGGTGTCTGTATCCTGCAGGTGTCTGTCTGTGTCCTGCAGGTGTCTGCCTGTGTCCTGCAGGTGTCTGCCTGTGTCCTGCAGGTGCATGTGTCCTGCAGGTGCCTGTGTCCTGCAGGTGCCTGTGTCCTGCAGGTGTCTGTCTGTGTCCTGCAGGTGTCTGTCTGTGTCCTGCAGGTGTCTGTCTCTGTCCTGCAGGTGCCTGTGTCCTGCAGGTGCCTGTGTCCTGCATGTGTCTGTCTGTGTCCTGCAGGTGTCTGTCTGTGTCCTACAGGCGTGTCCTCTATATGCTGTAAAAACTTAATTTTCGCACCTGTATTCCATTTTCAATTAGAAAACTACCTTTAATGACGTCACTCATATTCAGGGGGGGGGTGAGAATTCCACTGGCATATTTTGATTGTTGTCGTTATCCCATGTTTTAGACCAAGCAGTGGATCTTAACCTGGGCTCGATCGAACCCCAATGGTTCGGTTAGTCAGTCTCAGGGGTTCGGCGAAGGTCAAGGTTCCTCTGATTTACGATCGAAGTTTGTCAGTGCAGACGATAGTTATTCCGCAGCCGATGCCGGTCCAAATACGACAGCGCGATAAAGTAATCAAGTGCGCCACAGCAAGATAACACGTTTCTGTATCTTGATTTTTCTGGAACCGTTGACGTCACGCCACAAATATGTCACGAATCGTGTCAACGTCACCTATACAGGCGCGCGTTGGTCGAGTATAAACGTGTAGTGGCCAACACACTGTTCATCTCTATATCGTGGCCCAGTAGTCGTCTTGCTACTTACTACAACGACAACAGCAGAAGCCACGCCGATTTGCAGTCAATATTCTTTATGTTTTAAAGGTTTTGTTCTTTGAATACAGTGATGATGATATACGGTTTATTGTGTGTTCCAATAAGAAACATAAGCCTTCCTATATTTTGAATTATAACGTAGGTTAGGCCAAGAACGGTGAAAAGCTAATTATGGTTAAGAAATGTTAATTAGGGTGGAGTAGTGTTGAAGCCAAAAGTTGTCTGTAAACAAAGCTGGTACATGACCGACTGACTCTGGCGTCATGGTCATCTACCCAATTCATCGTCTCCACATGTGGTGTGGGGTAGCCACACATGGTGTGGGGTGTAGCCACACATGGTGTGTGGTATAGCCACACAAGGTGTGGGGTGTAGCCTCAAATGGTGTGGGGGGTAGCCACACACGGTGTGGGTGTAGCCTCAAATGGTGTGGGGGGTAGCCACACAAGGTGTGGGGTGTAGCCTCAAATGGTGTGGGGGGTAGCCACACAAGGTGTGGGATGTAGCCTCACAAGGTGTGGGGTGTAGCCTCAAATAGTGTGGGGGGTAGCCACACAAGGTGTGGGGTGTAGCCACACAAGGTGTGGGGTGTAGCCACACATGGTGTGGGGTGTAGCCACACAAGGTGTGGGGGTAGCCATACATGGTGTGGAGGGTAGCCATATATTTCACACAATGGCTGGTGTCAGTAAGCCAATACAGAAAAAACGAAAATATTCATCTCATATAGCAATTGGAAATCACAGGATTTAGCGTGAAAGCCAACAATTAGCCCATTCCCAGAGTAATTAGCCCATAGCCAGGCTAATTTAACGAGAAAGTGTGTGCATCTTCATGTTTTAAAAAGTGCATTCAGTGCACATTATCAAACCTATTTATAGCACGGGCTACTATTATTGTGAATGAACGATGACAAATATGGCTGTAGTTTGTCAGCCGTTTGGACTGATGTTGTGACGAATATCTGGCCACTGGCGGCTCGTGCAGTACTGATGAGTCCCCGGATGTATTCACGTCTGACATCCTGTCTTCCCCCACATCTGGCGGTCAATAACCGTCAAGGTGTGATGTCAAGGTGTGATCTATTGCTGTGCTATTTCTGTTGGTTGCCCCCGATGTTTGATCACGTACTTCAAGCAGTTGGCGGGGCGGGAGGGTGGGCAGCCTTGAGCGACCCCTGATAGGGGTAGTATCAGCGGCGCCCCAAGTCGGGCGTCACACGAAGCGGTAACTGATGCTGGCGCTCCTCCTCCCCCCCCCCCCCCACATCCGGGAATGATCTCCCCTAAACTTTCTTGAATATTCTTATATAACACTACGGGGGGGGGGGGGGGGGGAATGGCAACTCGTGATACAGACATGATTTTTTAAATCAATTTTTCAGTACTTAAACTTTTTAAAATAGAATAGAGTCTGGTTTGCGTTTTTTCTTTGTGCTTTTTTTCTGTGTGCGCTTTTTTCTGTTTGCGCATTTTTCTGTTTGCGCATTTTTCTGTTTGCGCTTTTTTCTGTGTGCGCTTTTTTCTGTGTGCTTTTTTCTGTGCGCGTTTTTTTCTGGTTGCGCTTTTTCTGGTTGCGCTTTTTCTGTTTGCGCATTTTTCTGTTTGCGCTTTTTTACTGTGTGCGCTTTCTTATGTTTTCGCTTTTTTTCCGTTTGCTTTTTTTCTGCGTGTGCTTTTTTTCGTTGCGCAAATTTTTTTTGCGTTTTTGTCCTTTGCGCATCTTTCTGGGATACATAACATAGTGACCCACGCTTTTCTTTATAGTTATTTAAAGAATAGTGTAATTAATACTAATAGTTTCGCTGTATGTGTATCTATCTGACAAGAAAGCTATAGAGAAAACACAAGCAATTTAAAAACACGCACAGTAAGACGGAAACGAAATATGACGTCAAATAGTATCAAGCCGGAGAGTTCACACAGTAATATGACGTTATTGATTCTCGAGTAAACATTGAATAAAAAGGCAATTTTGTCTAATCTAAGTGGGTTGCGTGAAGAGTTTTATGCATACAATTCTTCGGGTAGGGGCAAAGCCCCACCCTCGCGAAAGAACGTCTAAGCCCCCCCCCCCCCCAACTCAAAAGAAATTTCTTCATCGATACTCTATCATAAAATTACCGCCTAATTAATGTGTCTAATTTAAAAAGTGGTTTGCTTGCAGTTTCTTTCATGCAATTCTTCGCCCAGGTTCTTCCTTTAGTTTGTATGATCTACAAATGCGACCAGTGTTTCTTTCAGACTTTTTCCTCCCCGGCGGGAGGTGGGGGTAGTTGAATTTGTTTGGGGGGCTGGGGTAGAATTTTCTGGGAGGGGGCGGACACTGGAAAAAGTATATAATTATATTTCGTTGAATGGGACGGTAGACATGTTTTGGGGTGTGTGTCCGGGGGGGGGGGGGGGCGGAGAAAATAGACAGCATCTATCTACCTAGCGCCCGTTGTATCCTTCCTCAACGGGCCATTTTTCTCGTATTATGTATTTAATGAAAGTCATTTATTTTCTCTTTTTAGTGCTTTATTACGTAAAAGTTTATTATTAAAACGTTTTTTTATGTATTTTCTTCTTTTGGCTGTTTTTTTTTTCTTTTTTTTTTAATGAATCAGCGTGTAATGGAAAGAAACCCAGATTTCCCATCCTCAAATCATCGCGACAATAGTCCAACCACCTCTACTGACCACGTTAGTTCGCCTTATTACATAACAAAGCATAGGGTCAAGCCGAAAAATGCAAAAAAGTCGGTCATTGACGCAATCATCAACACATAATAAGGACGGGCAATGCCGACAGAGGAAAGGCCTACGGCAAAAAACACAAAAACGTGCCTATATTTCTTTTAGAATTCATTTTTCTACTGGGTATTGAAATACAGGCATATGTGTAAATTATCGTACAGAATTTTTTAAAGATAAAAGTCAGATTATTATCATAATGCTTTTAAAGTTTATAAATATATAACTAAAAACATCACACACATTTAAAAACGCTCATAACCGTACAATACTCTTTAAGTAAATCAAAATATTTCTGACTCGATATTTGTAAATTTTTTTCTATCACTTTTTCAGCGCAATTTCCATACTGACAATTGCAATTATTAATTCGTTATTTCTGGATGGATGGATGGATGGATGGATGGATGGATGGATGGATGGATGGATGGATGGATGGATGGATGGATGGATGGATGGATGGAAGGATGGATGGATGGATGGATGGATGGATGGATGGATGGATGGATGGATGGATGGATGGATGGATGGATGGATGGATGGATGGATGGATGGATGGATGGATGGATGGATGGATGGATGGATGGATGGATGGATGGATGGATGGATGGATGGATGGATGGATGGATGGATGGATGGATGGATGGATGGATGGATGGATGGATGGATGGATGGATGGATGGATGGATGGATGGATGGATGGATGGATGGATGGATGGATGGATGGATGGATGGATGGATGGATGGATGGATGGATGGATGGATGGATGGATGGATGGATGGATGGATGGATGGATGGATGGATGGATGGATGGATGGATGGATGGATGGATGGATGGATGGATGGATGGATGGATGGATGGATGGATGGATGGATGGATGGATGGATGGATGGATGTGTGTCCGCAGCTTTAAGTCGTATCTCCTCCTCAACGAAGCAATATCGAGGGCTAGTTCCAAAGCAAATATGTTAAGCAAGATACGAGGATGAACATAGGCCAAAAAAATTCAGGGTTTCTTTCATGGATTTCCCGGAAAAGCCAAAAAACCTTTAAAAATGCAGTTTTTGGCCCATATCTCGGCAACCAGACCACTTAGTGACTTGAAACATTTACCAATCGATTTCTGCCATAATTTTGAACAATATTGCCGAAAAAAGTTTTCAAAAATATCCTTTCATTTGGTCACAAAAAATTAATTAAGGAAATTGCGCTTAAATTGTCATTAGACTTTTTATTAACTTGTTTCTAGCAAAAACTGAATTTTTTCCTGTGATTTTTTTCCACCGCTCACCTCCCTCTTCTATGTCGTGAAATTTGATAAAATATTTTCTACAATTTTACCTTTTTCAAACAAGACCTATAATTGATTTTCCCACGTTTTCTTTAACTTGCTTTCGCGTCTGTTTGTTTGGTTCTCCAATCAAATCTTGCGATCGATATTTCGGGCACTTCCCAGTTAGCTAGCGCGCTGAAATTTTCAGGAAAGCTTTGTTTCCGATGACCATAGAATATTCAATTGTTATTATTACTAAATTGATCAATGGAAACATTTTATTGAGCATTTTAGACCGCTATATAATTGTAGTAAAAACGTGGGGAAAAGGGGACATAACCCAGTAACTGTAATTTGATGAAAACAAGGTTCGGTACTCTCCCTCTTTGCTTACTGAGTAGTGTTCACGCAGTGTTTGTGTACAAACAACCGTAACAACTGGTGGCCAGTATGGGGGAGACGATATGGTCGAGTGGTTGGGCACACGATTGCTATCCCACTCGACACGGGTTCAAATCTATGTGTTCTAGTCAGTAACGTATTCACACAACGTGTTTTTTACGAGTTGTCTTTTTACGAGTTGTCTTCGTTTACCCAAAAAAAAAGTGAAAAGATAAAATCGATAGCAAGATTTTAACGCAAACAAACAGACAAAGACTAAAAAGTAGAAAATAATAATCATTAAAAAAGTTTTAAAAAACCCACGTTTTCTGATTGAACTAAAAAGTAGAAAATAATTGCTATACATCACAATAATGCAAGCGATCACTCTACTATAAGCGATCAAAAACGTGGGGCGCCGTGATTTTCTTACAGTTTCTAATACTGTTGACTCTCTACAAGCTCCCTAATAAAAGTCAATAGTATTATCTAATCAATAGTAATATAACTTTTACTTCGGCGCCCCACGTTTTTCATCGCTTATAGTAGAGTGATCGCTTGCATTATTGTGATGTATAGCAATTATTTTCTACTTTTTAGTTCAATCAGAAAACGTGGGTTTTTTTTTAACTTTTTTAATGATTATTATTATTCAGCAGCGTCAAAACATCCACAGCAACCGTTTGTCTGTCTAGATGTAATCAATATACGGCCCCAGGCGCTATCTAGAAGAGTCGGCCGTCCTATGACGTGGTGATTGGCCAGGTATTTCTGTCATCACGACCTGGCCAACTTGTCACCTGCACCCCGTGGCGTGGGGGAAAAAAACATTTTGTCGCAGATAAATCAAAGATTTCGTTCACTACAGACCTCTGGTTACATCACACGACACCAAAAATTGTTTGGATATTTTCATTGTGAGAAATAGGACAGACATGGGCAGGTCGCTTTGCGCATGCGTGTTCATTATGGCATTCATGACGTCACTTGAGTGTGTGCTGGCGGAAAACAACTTGCTTCCAAACTGGCTACAGGACAGCTGTAAGTAGAGCACACACCTGACATACACCTGTCACACACCTGTCACACACCTGTCACACACCTGACACACACCTGAGACACACCTGAGACACACCTGACACACACCTGACACACATGACACACCTGACACACACCTGACACACACCTGACACACACCTGACACACACCTGACACACATCTGTCACACACCTGAGACACACCTGAGACACACCTGACACACACCTGACACACATGACACACCTGACACACACCTGACACACACCTGACATACACTTGTCACACACCTGACACACACCTGACACACACCTGACACACACCTGACACACATCTGTCACACACCTGAGACACACCTGAGACACACCTGACACACACCTGACACACATGACACACCTGACACACACCTGATACACACCTGAGACACACCTGACACACACCTGACACACACCTGTCACACACCTGAAACACACCTGAGACACACTCGAGATACACAGTTGCAGGACACCTATAAGTAGGTGTGTGTCCGACACACACCAGTAAGTAGAACACGAAATCCCACCGGTGATAAAGTGGCGCAGTTTTGTGTAAAGGTGCGTGTACAGGTGTGTGTACATGTGTGTAAAGGTGTGTGTAAAGGTGTGTGTAAAGGTGCGTGTAAAGGTGTGTGTACAGGTGTGTGTAAAGGTGTGTGTAAAGGTGTGTGTAAAGGTGTGTGTAAAGGTGTGTGTAAAGGTGTGTGTAAAGGTGTGTGTAAAGGTGTGTGTAAATGTGTGTGTAAATGTGTGTGTACAGGTGTGTGTACAGGTGTGTAAAGGTGCGTGTAAAGGTGTGTGTACAGGTGTGTGTAAAGGTGTGTGTAAAGGTGTGTGTACATGTGTGTAAAGGTGTGTGTAAAGGTGTGTGTAAAGGTGTGTGTAAAGGTGTGTGTAAAGGTGTGTGTAGAGGTGTGTGTAGAGACGTGTACACACGTGTTTTGATCCAAGTGATTACGTTAATCTCGACGTTAATGGTGACATCAATGTTTTTAGTTCACTGCCCCCCCCCCCCCCCCCCAGTTCAACACATATCCGGCTCATCAGCAAAAAGCCGGTCGTTTGCCGGCTCTTGCTATAGGGGCGCCACTTTCTCGCGTAGGGGCGCCAAATTTATCGTGTATCACCGCCATCGGTATTGGCGCCGCTTTGAGTCTGCTCCACCTAGGGATAGAAGGCTTACTCGATTAGAATGTGCCACTACCTCGGGTTGGGTTGGAGGGTTTACTCGGTTAGAATGTACCACTACCTCGGGTTGGGTTGGAGGGTTTACTCGGTTAGAATGTGCCACTACCTAGGGTTGGGTTGGAGGGTTTACTCGGTTAGAATGTGACACTACCTAGGGTTGGGTTGGAGGGTTTACTCGATTAGAATGTGCCACTACCTAGGGTTGGGATAGAAGGGTTGAATGAGGCGGCCACGTATAACGACGGTGTTCACCCTATAACGACGGTGTTCACCCTATAACGACGGTGTTCACCCTATAACGACGGTGTTCACCCTATAACGACGGTGTTCACCCTATAACGACGGTGTTCACACTATAACGACGGTGTTCACCCTATAACGACGGTGTTCACCCTATAACGACGGTGTTCACCCTATAACGACGGTGTTCACCCTATAACGACGGTGTTCACCTTATAACGACGGTCTTCCCCCTATAACGACGGTGTTCACCCTATAACGACGTGTTCACCCTTATAACGACGGTGTTCACCCTATAACGACGGTGTTCACCCTATAACGACGGTGTTCACCTTATAACGACGGTGTTCACCCTTTAACGACGGTGTTCACCCTATAACGACGGTGTTCACCCTATAACGACGGTGTTCACCCTATAACGACGGTGTTCAACCTATAACGACGGTGTTCACCCTATAACGACGGTGTTCACCCTATAACGACGGTGTTCACCCTATAACGACGGTGTTCACCTTATAACGACGGTCTTCTCCCTATAACGACGGTGTTCACCCTATAACGACGTGTTCACCCTTATAACGACGGTGTTCACCCTATAACGACGGTGTTCACCTTATAACGACGGTGTTCACCCTTTAACGACGGTGTTCACCCTTTAACGACGGTGTTCACCCTATAACGACGGTGTTCACCCTATAACGACGGTGTTCACCCTATAACGACGGTGTTCACCCTATAACGACGGTGTTCACCCTATAACGACGGTGTTCAACCTATAACGACGGTGTTCACCCTATAACGACGGTGTTCACCCTATAACGACGGTGTTCACCCTATAACGACGGTGTTCAACCTATAACGACGGTGTTCACCCTATAACGACGGTGTTCACCCTTATAACGACGGTGTTCACCCTATAACGACGGTGTTCAACCTATAACGACGGTGTTCACCCTATAACGACGGTGTTCAACCTATAACGACGGTGTTCACCCTATAACGACGGTGTTCACCCTATAACGACGGTGTTCACCCTATAACGACGGTGTTCACCCTATAACGACGGTGTTCACCCTATAACGACGGTGTTCACCTTATAACGACGGTCTTCTCCCTATAACGACGGTGTTCACCCTATAACGACGTGTTCACCCTTATAACGACGGTGTTCACCCTATAACGACGGTGTTCACCTTATAACGACGGTGTTCACCCTTTAACGACGGTGTTCACCCTTTAACGACGGTGTTCACCCTATAACGACGGTGTTCACCCTATAACGACGGTGTTCACCCTATAACGACGGTGTTCACCCTATAACGACGGTGTTCACCCTATAACGACGGTGTTCAACCTATAACGACGGTGTTCACCCTATAACGACGGTGTTCACCCTATAACGACGGTGTTCACCCTATAACGACGGTGTTCAACCTATAACGACGGTGTTCACCCTATAACGACGGTGTTCACCCTTATAACGACGGTGTTCACCCTATAACGACGGTGTTCAACCTATAACGACGGTGTTCACCCTATAACGACGGTGTTCAACCTATAACGACGGTGTTCACCCTATAACGACGGTGTTCACCCTATAACGACGGTGTTCACCCTATAACGACGGTGTTCACCTTATAACGACGGTGTTCAACCTATAACGACGGTGTTCACCCTATAACGACGGTGTTAACCCTATAACGACGTTGTTCACCCTATAACGACGGTTTTCACCCTATAACGACGGTGTTCACACTATAACGACGGTGTTCACCCTATAACGACGGTGTTCACCCTATAACGACGGTGTTCACCTTATAACGACGGTGTTCAACCTATAACGACGGTGTTGACTCTTTCAGCGCGACCCACAAGACCCGACCACGGGTGCACCATCGAGTTTGACCCACACGGCCACCACAGGTGTCCGCCCGGGGAGGAGCTGTGGATCGACTACACGCAGTGTCGGCTGGTCTGTGGGCAGTCCAGGGACCACACCAACAACAGACACTAGACGGCCAACAACAACAGGCACTAGACGGCCAACAACAACAACAGACACTAGACGGCCAACAACAACAAAAGACACTAGACGGCCAAAATCAACAGACACTAGACGGCCAACAACAACAGACACTAGACGGCCAACAACAACAGACACTAGACGGCCAACAACAACAGGCACTAGACGGCCAACAACAACAACAGACACTAGACGGCCAACAACAACAAAAGACACTAGACGGCCAACAACAACAGACACTAGACGGCCAACAACAACAGACACTAGACGGCCAACAACAACAGGCACTAGACGGCCAACAACAACAGGCACTAGACGGCCAACAACAACAACAGACACTAGACGGCCAACAACAACAGCAGACACTAGACGGCCAACAACAACAAAAGACACTAGACGGCCAACAACAACAACAGACACTAGACGGCCAACAACAACAGACACTAGACGGCCAACAACAACAGACACTAGACGGCCAACACCAACAACAGGCACTAGACGGCCAACAACAACAGACACTAGACGGCCACCAACAGACACTAGACGGCCACCAACAGGCACTAGACGGCCACCAACAGACACTAGACGGCCAACACCAACAGGCACTAGACGGCCACCAACAGACACTAGACGGCCATCACCAAAAACAGGCACTAGACGGCTATCACCAACAACAGACACTAGACGGCCAACACCAACAGACACTAGACGGCCAACACCAACAGACACTAGACGGCCAACACCAACAGACACTAGACGGCCAACACCAACAACAGACACTAGACGGCCAACACCAACAACAGACACTAGACGGCCAACACCAACAACAGACACTAGACGGCCAACAACAACAGGCACTAGACGGCCAACATCAACAGCAGACACTAGACGGCCATCACCAACAACAGGCACTAGACGGCCACCAACAGACACTAGACGGCCATCACCAAAAACAGGCACTAGACGGCTATCACCAACAACAGACACTAGACGGCCAACACCAACAGACACTAGACGGCCAACACCAACAGACACTAGACGGCCAACACCAACAACAGACACTAGACGGCCAACACCAACAACAGACACTAGACGGCCAACACCAACAACAGACACTAGACGGCCAACACCAACAGACACTAGACGGCCAACACCAACAACAGACACTAGACGGCCAACACCAACAACAGACACTAGACGGCCAACACCAACAGACACTAGACGGCCATCAGCAACAACAGACACTAGACGGCCAACAACAACAGACACTAGACGGCCAACAACAGACACTAGACGGCCAACAACAGACACTAGACGGTCAATACGATTAAAACCATCAAACCGTTATTTCAAAGAAACTGACTAGACTTATCAGTTCACACTGAACTTTTCAATTTTGATTCATTTTTCACAGTTTCTCTCTATATACCATGCCATGTTGATGCTGTTTTTGGATTGTTTTAAAAAGTGAATTTTGTCCAGGATGGTTTTTTTTCACTTTTTCGCTTCTTTGTGGGCACTTTTGTGGTATTAGCGGGAATATTTGAATTCTTTTCATTCAGTTGATATCTTGCTGTTTCAAAGTTACAATATGTTTGATACTTCTATGAATTCCATGTTCTTTTTATAGAATTTTTTTGTTAATTAATGGTAACCAATTAATCTATTTCCTTTGTTTTTTTTAATTTTTAAAAACCAGTTATTCCCCCTTTAGTTATTTGAGAAAAAAATGTTTAAAATCGCAGATTTTTTTTTAATTTGATTTTTATTTTTGTTTGGCTGTTTTAAAAAAAAATCTTTAAAAAATCAAAAAATTGATATTTTGTCTGTTACAGTCTAAGCAAACAATGTTATTGATACTTTATTACTTTTTTAAAAATTAAAATAATTATGTAAACAGATCTATTGTGCTCTTTAGTGTCTAGTCACACTGATCTAGTAAACTTCCGGTTAGCGAAAAATACACACACACACTCACACAATACAGTTTCACTTACACACACATACAAGATATACTACAGCCCTTCATGAGTTCGTAAACATTTCTGACATAGACGCACAAATATTCTACTTACATACATACTTAAACACTCACTCACAGTGTTACTTTTTTTCTCCGGAGACAGGGGGGATCTGGATATTTTCGAGGGGGGGGGCAGACAGTGATAAAAGTAGTTGTTTTCTATATAGATTCCATTTCGTCCCCCCCCCCTCAAAGATATGCCTGGAAGAAACTCTGCTCACTCACAAACTCAAGTAAACGCACACACAGACAGACACACAGATAGGCACACAGACAGACATGCAGACACAGACACACACACACACACACAGACTTACAGAGTACTTTAAATGCTATACATTGTTTCATAAAGGGGTCCAATAAAACTAAAAGGAAACACTTTCAGCTTGTGTTTGTGTTTGTGTTTGTGTTTATACATCACTAGCCACTCACAAACAACTGCTCGAAAAATGTGTGGTTTTATTTTGTTAAACAAAGCAATTAGCTAAACAAAGCAATGTGCTATACAAAGCAAGGTGTTAAACAAAGAAATTAGCTAAACAAAACAATTAGCTAACAAAGCAATTTGCTAAACAAAGCAATTAGCTAAACAAAGCAATTAGCTAAACAAAACAAAATTAGCTAAGCAAAGCAATGTGCTATACAAAGCAAGGTGTTAAACAAAGCAATTTGCTAAACAAAGCAATTAGCTAAACAAAGCAATTAGCTCAACAAAGCAAAATTAGCTAAGCAAAGCAATAAAGAGTTATTTAGAATGATTTATTCCCCTTTAATTATTTATAAAGAATGTTTTCTCCAGGTAGGAGGTGATTTTTACTTTCTCGTATATACGACGTTTTACACCTCACTGATACGGAAAAATATAATTTTGCAATCTTGTCGGTATATCTGTGTGTCTGTCGGTCTGTCTGTCTGTGTGTGTGTCTGTGTGTAAACACGATCACTTGAGTACCGTTACAGCTAGGTTGATGAAATTTCATATATAAGTATTTTATCAAAATCGTAGATCCGTATCAACTTTTGAGCGATTTCCGATAACCGGAAGTGGTACTTTTTCTACTTTGAATTTTTCAAAAGCCTATAACTTGAGTACTATTTTAGATAGATAAATGAAATTTCACATGTAAGTAAAAGATCTAATTTTCTATATTCTGTCAAATTTTGAGTAATTTCCGTATACCGGAAGTACTAATTTACGCTTTTTCCGATTTCTCAAAAAACGCACGTAAATTTATAAAGTACTAATAATACCCCGCACTATTATGCACATTTTATTAGGCGTTCACTTAGAGTGCAATTGTTTTGTTTTTTTTACGAGATTATAAAAATAGAAAAATTATAAAAATTATAGATTGTATTATAAAAAGTTTAAGTAATTAAAAATGTATTACAAATATTGTCTATGTCCTGAGTTGCCATCCCTCGTAGTTTTATATTAGAATATCCGAGAAAGTTTAGGGGAGATCACTCCCGGTTTATTTTAAATCTGATTTGTTCTTATGTACGGTCAGTGATTGGATTGTAGTTAATTAACTCTAATCAAATGACGAGCTTATCTTGAGTCACCGAGAATTGCAAGTTTAGATAACACCACGAGATTATGAACAGACAGTCACGTGACCCAATCCATTGTATTGTAGTCTGCCACCCCGACCCCACCACCCCGACCCCATCACCCGACCCCATCACCGATATAAAACACTTGACAGTGTGTGTGTTAACACAGTCGTCAAAAGTTTTCAAAGTTCGGAGTTCCTACTACCTGGCGATACTGACGCAGTAACAACATCTGACAGCTTAGCTCGAGCCAACAGTTGACCTTGAACCCCTCCAGCCAACAGTTGACCTTGAACCCCTGATGGGCAGGTTCACAGCGTGCAAGTTCCAGATCCCCCAGGCTAGGGGCGTTTACTGGCCTGGAGAAATAGTCGAAGGTAATTTCGTTTTTTCTTATCTCCCTTTCACATTCCCACCTCCCCTTCACATTCCCACCTCCCAGAGGCGTAGCGACCCTTCCCGGCGCCCGGGGACAAACTTTCAATTTGGCGCGCCCCTCGGGAGCAAGTTTTCAATTTACACCCCCCCCCCCCCCCCTCAAACTTTCGATTTGCACCCCCCCCCCCCTTTCAAACTATTTGTAATGCAAAAGTGCAGCTAAAATGACATTTTAATTTGTTTTTACAACCCATTTTGGCGCCCCCTAAGGTCGGCGCCCGGGGACATATGTACCCCCCTGCCCCCCCCCCCCCCCCCATCGCTACGCCTCTGACCTCCCCTTCACTTTCTAAGCTCCACTTCACATTCTTACCTCCCTTACTTCTCCGGATAAAATTATCTAAATGCTCGTTTTGCTGCTGGTCTAATGCTGACGTCATCGTCCCCAGGTACCGTGTCCATTAACGTGGACAAGGAGACACGTGTGAAAGGCGTCTACGTCTGCCTGTTCGGTGGTTCGCAGATCCGCTGGCTCGCGGGGAACAACACCGTCACGGCCGAGCAGACCCACTTCAGCCAGCTCTGCACATTTTTCGGCAACACGCCCGGCCAACCCGGCACGTCACACACCCTGGCACCTGGCCAGCACGTCTACAGCTTCAGGTTCGTACTTCCGGCAGCCGACCTGCCGCCGGCATTTGAATGTCCTCTCGGGGCGACCCGCTACTGGCTGAGGCTGTTGGTGGAGCAGCCGTTCCCCAAGCTGAACAAGTCCTGGTACATGTACCTCACGGTGCTCCCCCTCATCGACGTCAGCTGCCCCGCCCACAGGGCCCACGTGACCGCCCGCGGGGAGAAGAAGGTCACCAAGGCCTTTGGGTTCGGTCACGTGGGAAAGTTGACTCTGAGGGCGTCGACCGACAAGGCGGCCTACTGCCCGGGGGAGAGCATCCTCATTGACCTAGATGCCAGTAACGAGACGAGCAAAGACCTGGGCAGTGTCAAGGTCATCTTGATCCAGCACGTGACCTGCAGGGACGGCATGAAGAGGCTGAGGTTCACCAAGCCAATCAGGGCTCTCATGTCTGACAGGATGACGGCGGGAAGGTCCGTCTCGTGGCGTGGGAGACCTCTAAAGGTCGACCTGGTTCCCCCGAGTTACAACACTCAGATCATCTACATCCAGTACTACGTCAAGGTCATAGCCGAGGTTCCGCTTGGCTTCAACCACGTGCTGCACCTTCCCGTTACCATAGGAACGAGATGTTCGGCAGGTGTGGTGCCTGTTGAGTGCACGCACGGCTGCTCGAAGTTCAGCTCCGGCATCAACGACTTTGAGAAGACAAGCTACATCCCGTGGACTGTGTGCGTGTCAGACGGGGACAGGTGTGGTGACAGGTGTGGTGACAGGTGTGGTGACAGGTGTGGTGACAGGTGTGGTGACAGGTGTGGTGACAGGTGTAGTGATAGGTGTGATGACAGGTGTGGTGACTGGTGTGGTGGGGGTGAGCCCCCATCCCCACCTGGACAAGACACGACGCCGCCGGCATACTCGGAGCTGCCGGTCGCGCTGGATGTGATGAAACCTCCAGCAGCTAAGCTTGGGGTAGGGAGTTTGTATCCTCTACAGGATGCAGCTCATTACCACTCAGGTCAGGCAAGCGCCGCCCCACCCACGTATGAGGAGGCGACGGCAAACGATCCCCTCCCCCTGACTCCCGCGATCTCCGATGCTAATGGAGCCATCTTGCTGGTGATGTTTCCTTTAAAACATTGCTTGTCCGTTCAGCAATATTTGACGTCACAACAGGAAGCTCTGACGATACATCAAGGCCGAATGTTGACCTTCAGCCTCGCGCCTTTTCTCAGGTACTCCCAGACGACCTTGACCCTGCCAAGCTCGGCCGCCATGTTTTACTTCAGCTGCGGACAGCGAGCCAAGTCTTGGCTGGGGTCAATGACCTCTGGAGAGCCAACATTGTGCAGCAGCTGGGCCGCCATGCTCGCAGAGAACAAGACACGCCTTCCCCGGCCCGACCCCCCAGGCAGAACCTTGCAGGTGGATTTTACCATCAGGGAGAGTCCAGAGGGTGTAAAAGTGGACACCATTAGCCCGGGTGGTGTTGTGGAAGACACCATTATCCCGGGTGGTGTTGTGGAAGACACCATTATCCCGGGTGGTGTTGTGGAAGACACCATTATCCCGGGTGGTGTTGTGGAAGACACCATTAGCCCGGGTGGTGTTGTGGAAGACACCATTAGCCCGGGTGGTGTTGTGGAAGACACCATTAGCCCGGGTTGTGCTGTGGAAGACACCATTAGCCCGGGTTGTGCTGTGGAAGACACCATTAGCCCGGGTGGTGTTGTGGAAGACACCATTAGCCCGGGTGGTGTTGTGGAAGACACCATTAGCCCGGGTGGTGTTGTTGAAGACACCATTAGCCCGGGTGGTGTTGTGGAGCACAGCAGTCGCCCAAGTGGCGTGGATCAGAAATGCTGTGAGAAACCTTATCAGCTAGCCAACAACCAGCTCATCGTGGACTCCGACAAGCCAGACTTCCTGCTCGGAGACTGGTCCAAATATTTGAGCAGGGACCCAGCCAGAGCCGGACAGTCGGTCTACCCAGACGATAAGGACTTTGATTTTGAATTTGTCACGTTTGAGAATATTTTCTCGGATTGTGTGGAGCCCGACGATGACGTCAGCCGTGGTCACGTGGGCCACGTGGCAAGTGTCGTCTGCTACCAATTCTCGGATGTTGACAAGTTCAAGACTGACCAGGTTGTGCAGTCAAATCTTGACCACAAGAGAGTAGTGTCTATCGTTCTGCCTGGAGACAGTCACCTCCTCCCATAGTCACCTCCTCCCATAGTCGTTATAAACGTTTTGTTTATACACTAACACGGCTGTATATAACTTCAAAAGATGATTGTGTTCGTTAGTAAACAAACCAATTGAAATTATAAAAGATATTGTATCACCATTTTTAAAAACTGCATTAAAAAACGTTTTACTAACAACCTTTTATGAATGCACTAAAAAAGATAAAATAAATTATTTTCTTTAAGTATATTATAATGCACTACAATTTAATTAACTAATAAGTGACCACGATGACGAGCATATAATAGTGCGAATAGAAGGATAATTTCAGAAAATATTAATTAATTCATAAAAAATTAATTAGTCATCCAGTTAACTCAATTTCAAAGTCATTTTGCATTGTCTCCAAGTCTTTACCCACGAGTCTGTCAGTTAGAAATTTCGCTCGTCCGTTTCGATCTATGGGGTCAGACTGACCGACTATAGACAGACTGACGACAGACAGAGGAAGCAAGTTAAATAAAAGTTTCTAAAATTTTTACAAGTTTTTATTTTTTGGTTTTGTTTCTTTTGTAAACCTGACGTCCTCATGGTTGGAGAATTTTCGTGGGGTATATTATTTAGATCTAGATAGTAAGAGTTATCTAGATTCTTCGACTGCTTTGGTTAGGACTTGAGCCGAGTTTTCTCGTAGATCTAGAACCTAGATAGATAAATCCCTTGTATCCTTAAATTAGATGATCAGTGAAGCTAAAAACAAAGATTTATATCAAATGCCCTGCACTGGCATCTCTGAAAAACGTATCTGTAAAGGACCATAACTTGTGTGTTTAGTAATCAGCTTTTACCCGGCATTGCCCACCCTAACCACAACCAACCAAAACACACAAAAAACGCAAACGTAACACTAACACAAAACAAACACAAGCGAAAACACAAAAAAAGCAAAAACAAACCCAACCACAAACACAAAGAAAACACAAACACTAACGCAAACAAAAAAGCAAACGAAAACAAATCCAAACGCAAACACAAACCCAACCACAACCAAACAAAACCAAAATACACCAAAAAATACAACGAAAACATAACACAAACACTAATACAAACACAAACGAAAACACAAAAACAAACGCAAACACAAACACAACCACAAACACAAAGAAAACACAAACGCAAAGAAAAAAACAAACGAAAACACAAACGCAAAGAAAAAAAGCAAACGAAAACAAACCCAAATCCAAACGCAAACACAACCACAAACGCAAACCCAAACTCAAACACAAAGAAAACACAAACACAAAGATAAACGCAAAGTGTCTACAGTCTAGCCCGGGGCGCCAAATCGCACCATGACGACGTGCGGCGTAACCGCCTGATTCAACTTAGTAAACGACTATAGTACCCAACTTATTCATATTCTTTTGAACTCACTTACGCGAACGTAGGTGCCATAGTGAACACGGGAAGGCCCGGGGCGTCAAATAGCACCCTGACGGGATGCCGGAGGACGCCCGGATTTGATTCACTTAAAGACTATAGTAACCTTTCTTATCCATAGTCTATCGCACTGTTTAAAACGAAATTATGCAGCATAGCGCTCACATGATAGCCCAGGGCGCCAAATCGAACCGTGCATGGGGCGCCGGCGGACGCACTTGTTTCAATTTAGTGAACAAAATTATTACTCCAAGCTTATCCGTAAATGGAAAGAAATAAACATATAGGATTTGTAGGACCTGGTTTATTAAATGTTATTGATTTTTAAAAAAAATAGTAAACAGTATGTTCAGTGTATAGAATAAATAAAAGGCAGTATTAAAAATACCAACGACATTGCACTTAATCAATCCCCGCTAATTATGTAATTATTTTTTTTTCCTAACACGAAAACAAATTAATAAAAAGTAAATTCTTTCTTCCCCCAATTGTCAAGGGACGTTATGAGAACTAAAGGACAAAATGCAAATACATTTCAGACACAATTTTAGAAATTTTATAAACGTTGATACACATTTTTTTTTAATTTTATGTAATGTTTGTAATTGAAAATTATTATTCTAAGTATATAAAATGAAAATTGTTTTTAAAAACTTTCATAGTAATTTTTAACTCATAAATTTACACCATGAGCACTTTAATAATCTAACACTTAAATCCATCAAGTATCGTTTTTTTTTATAATCCTTTGTAATCCTCGATTACAAACATATAAACATACAGAATTGAACTTTATATATTAGATTTAAGGACTAAAATAGTTTAATAAAGAAACTCAATAACGTATTCTGACTTTAAAATGCTTTTTAATTTTAACTAATTAATTTTGGTTCGACCTAGATTCTAGATCTATAAATAACTCCCCTCGACAGCTGATCTTTAGATTCTAGATCTAGAGAAATGTATTGTATACTTAAATGAAAAGGACTGTTGAAAATTGATATAAGTGTTAAAGCGTAATAAAAATAGCAAACGGACGTATCGTTAAAGCTATAGCCGACAGAACATTAGCAATATAATGCGTTATAGCTACTTTTGAATTCGCAACAAAATCTTGTATGGAAGCCGCCATTATTTTTGTAAAAAGTAAATAATTCTTGTGACGTCACAATTCACTATAAGTAAAGTCATTGTTCTGAAATTTTATAATTAATGTGGTTAATCTACCAATGAATAAATCAATAAATTAATTAACGTCTTTAAATTAATTTGTGATTTACAGTCTGTCTAAAAACAAAAATTGTTCTCTACCTAATTACGTATTGTATAGCTCAACACATAGTATAGATTCTCTCCAGTAACCAAACGGACAACAAACAAACAAACAAAAATAAGTATACATGTAAACAAACTTGAGTTTTAGTATTTTATAGATTACATAAAAGCTTTTTATTAAAACGTTTTTACAAGTTTTTATTTAACTCACTGTCTTTGTCGGTCTGTCGTCAGTCTTGATCAAAACGCCCGAGCGAAATTACTTGCACTTGTAACTGACAGATGCGACTTGTAGTTAGTACGTGGGTCGAGACATATGACAATGCAACAGAACATTAAATTTTACTTAGTTGGTTGCCTAATTAATTTTTATGAATTAATTTAAAAATTTCCAAAATTAGTAGGCAGTCTTACCCAACTATTTCGCACTATTATACACGCGTCATCTCGTTCATTAGGTGCGCAATGGTTTTTAGTCATACAAGTTTATTGTAAATTTTTAAAATTTCAAGTAGTACTGAAAATAAATTCATAAAAAAAAAACGTTTCAATAACAAGCGTTTATGTAAAAAAACACTAAAAAATAAAAAATAAATTATACACTACTATTTGAATAAATTTTAAAAAGCGAGAATCTCTTCCTAAATAGTAATATATTATATTTTTACATATTTAAAGAAACTCATTTATTTTCTACTTTTTAGTGCATTAGTTCTATAAAAGCTTGTTATTAAACATTTTTTACAATCTTTTATTTAACTCTCTTCCTCTGTTGTCAGTCTAAATTGAAACACCCGAACGAAATTACTGGCACTTCTAACCGAAAAATACGGTTCGTAGTTGGTACGTGGGTCAAGACATGAAGACAATGCAACATGACATTCAACTTGACAATAGTTACATGACTAAAAACCATTGCGCGCCTACTGAACGTGATGGCGCAGCCATTGAACGTGATGGCGCAGCTATTGAACGTGATGACGCGTGTGGTGTGGTTGGATAAACATGCCAACTAATTCGGTCCAAATTTTAATTAATTCATAAAAAATTAATTAGGCATCCAATTTAATCAAATTTAATTTCAGATTGCATCGTCTTCATGTCTTGACCCACGTGCCAACTGTGAACCGTATCTGTCAAGTAGAAGTGTCCGAATTTTCGTTCCGGCGTTTCGATCTAGACAGACTGACGACAGACAGAGGAAGTGAGTTAAATAAAAACTTGTAAAAAATTCATAAAATACGTTTTAATAACATGCTTTTATGTAATAATGCACTAAAAAGTAGAAAATAAATTATACACTACTATTTAAATAACTATAAAGAAAAGCGTGGGTCACTTTAGTATCTATTGGGTACCTTTACTAATGTTAAGGAAGACACCCACGCTTTTCTTTATAGTTATTTAAATAGTAGTCTATAATTTATTTTCTACTTTTTAGTGCATTATTACATAAAAGTTTGTTATTAAAACGTTTTTTATGAATTTTTTTCAGTACTTTACATGTTTTATTTACAATAGAGTTACATGACTAAAAACCATTGCGCGCCTACTGAACGTGATGGTGCAGCCATTGAACGTGATGACGCGTGTGGTGTGGTTGGATAAACATGCCTACTAATTCGGTCCAAATTTTAATTAATTCATATAAAATTAATTAGGCATCCAATTAAGTCAAATTTAATTTCAGATTGCATTGTCTTCATGTCTTGTCCCATGTGCCAACTGTGAATCGTATCGGTTAAGTAGAAGTGTCCGAATTTTCACTCCGGCGTTTCGATCTAGACAGACTGACGACTGACGACAGACTGTCGACAGAGGAAGTGAGTTAAATAAAAGCTTGTAAAAACTTTCATAATAAACGTTTTAATAACAAGCTTTTATGTAATAATGCACTAAAAAGTAGAAAATAAATTATACACTACTATTTAAATAACTATAAAGAAAAGAGTGCGTCACTTTAATATATATATATATATATATATATATATATATATATATATATATATATATATATATATATATATATATATATATATGTATGTATGTATTGGATACTTTTACTAATGTTTAGGAAGAGACCCACGCTTTTCTTTATAGTTATTTAAATAGTAGTGTATAATTTATTTTCTACTTTTTAGTGCATTATTACATAAAAGCTTGTTATTAAAACGTTTTTTTATGAAAAAAATTTCAGTACTTTACATATTTTATTTACAATAGAGTTTCATGACTAAAAACCATTGCGCGCCTTTGAACGTGATGGCGCAGCTATTGAACGAGATGACGCGTGTGGTGCGGTTGGATAGACATGCTTACTAATTCGGCACAAATTTTAATTAATGCATAAAAAATTAATTAGGCATCCAATTAAGTCAAATTTAATGTTACGATGCATTGTCTTTATGTCTTGACCCACGTGCCAACTGTGAATGGTTTCTGTCAAGTAGAAGTGTCCGAATTTTTACTCCTGCGTTTCGATCTAGCCAGACTGACGACTGACGACAGACTGACGAGGAAGTGAGTTAAATAAAAGCTTGTAAAAACAATGTTTTATACAAATTTACATCAGAAAACAGTTTTAATATCAACAAATTATTCTTTATTTAAAAATCTATTTATTAAAAATGTATTAATTACAATAAATTATTTAATTGACTGAAAAACAATTATAATTTCAACTTTTTTTTAAATAAGCTTTTAAACAAATTATTCATTACAAAAAATCTTTTAATTACAACAAACTATTCTTTAGAAAAAATTCATCATGGTGAGGTTTTAAAGTTAAAAAGGAAAGAAAAAAATGTCGGGCAATTAAAGAAAGTTGAAAAGGCTGATGAAAAGACCCAAAGAATTTTTTTTAAAATAATCTTAAACTCAGATGTAGATCACAATGGGACAAGAATTCGGACAGGTGTGTTTTTGTACAAGTGTGTGTACAACTGTGAACAAGTGTGTACAGGCGTGTTAGTGTGCAGGTGTGTTTATGTGTGTACATTTCTAAGTGTAATACTATCAGTAACTGATTGAACACTTCAGTTTTAATCTAGTCAAACTATTGCGCATCTATCTCTCCAGTTCAGCTATCACGTGGCTTATCTCATCGTTTGATCTCATTATTTTATCTAATCGCGCCCAAAAAATAGCAGACGGCAACCCTGTCAAAACCGACCTAGGTTTACTTTTCAATTTCAGTGGAGGGGTCTTGTAGACATCAATACATACGTCATCTAGACATTACATACGTCATCTAGACATTAATACATACGTGATCTAGACATTAATACATACGTTATCTAGACATTAATACATACATATAGAGATTAATAAGGGTCATCAAAACATTAGTACTGGGATCATCAAAACATTAGTACAGGGGTCTGCCATTGAGGATGACGTTTGTTGACCCCCAGCTCTCTGACCTTTCAAGGTCATCCAAGAGATCCTGGTCAGCTGCAAGTGCGCTGGAAAACTCCAAATGTTTGTTGACATCCGGGAACTGGTAGCAGACGACACTCACGCTCGTCTGATCATTGGCAGACTCCAGACCATCCTCGTCACATGCGTCTGCCCAGTCGTCTGCTGGGGTCGCTTCTTCTTGGGATGTTTGTGGGGTCGCTTCTTCTTGGGATGTTTGTGGGGTCGCTTCTTCTTGGGATGTTTGTGGGGTCGCTTCTTCTTGGGATAATTGTAGGGTCGCCTCTTCTTGTGATGATTGTGGGGTCGCTTCTTCTTGGGATGATTGTGGGGTCGTCTTTTCATTAACGGTTAGCGGAGCCAATCCTGAAGATAGATTGTCCGTTGTGACGTCACTGCCATAGCTTCCGTCTGCCGCCAGTGGTGCTGACGTTTGGTTCTCCCCAGCATACGCTGACCAATCTCCCTGCACAAATCTCGTCTGCCTGGAGTCCAGAATAAGTCTTCCTCCTGCGGCTTCAGCGAGAACGTTAAGTTTCTTTCTGTGCGACGCCGCGTCCTGTGACGCCGCGTCCTGTGACGCCGTGTCCTCTGATGGTTGGTGCCTGGTGCAGGAGATGGTGACTTGCAAGGTTTGACCCCTGGCGTTTGGTGCTGTCAGGCTGGCGCTGTTCTCTGAGACCAGAGCTGACCAGTGCTCGGCTTGACCTGGGTGTGTACGTGTGACGCTGCCCATCCAACGCTCGGCCTGTCTGCCGTCTTTAAAGTACAGGACAGCAGCCGCCGTGTTCTTGGGCCAGGGGATGCTGGAGCTGCCCACGTACGGGGCCGTACAAAAGTTGAGGACGTAGCCTCCATGGGACACCAGTGATGCTTGTTCGTTCAACAGGCGTTCTTTCACCGTCAGACTTTCTTTCACGGGGAAACGAATGAGAAGGAAAGCGCCTTTATCAGCTAGAGAAACATTGGAGTAGGCGATGGCCTCCTCGTAAGTGGGCGGGGCGACAGGTGAGTCTTGTACAGAGCATGCAACAGATGGAGCCTGAGAACTGACGTGTGCGCAAGTTTTAGAATCTGTGGGTCGGGTCGAGTCGTAGACAGGGAGTTGCCCACGTGATGCTTGCCCGCTGCTGCTGTCACAAACTGTCCAAGGGACGTAGGGCAGGTTGGCCACACAGTGGGCAAAACGGTCGAAGCCGGTGTTACATGGCCGATACTGCTTGTCGCAGTCCGGTGCGTCGGTGGTGATGTGGAGCTGTAGCTTGAGCGCCAGGTCGTGTCCTAGCGGCACCTCGACCAGGACACGCAGGTGGTAGGACACCTGGATCAGGCGGCACGGCGGGTTCGGTATGCTGGGCGGCACTTGGTCCACCTCCAGCGGTTGGTTGGTCCAGACCATCGTCTGGCCAGCTCGCAGCTTGACAGACGACACGACTGTGCGGATGTCCCACGACTTGACCATTGACCTGCCTTGAGCCGTGTAGAAGACGCTCTGGACCAACGAAGCCTTGACGAAGCCAAGATCTTTGCCGCTCTCGTTCTTTGCCTCGACGTTCAGCAGGATCGTCTGGCCCGGCAAATATGCCGATTTGTTTGCCGTTGCTGACAAGATGAGTTTGCCGGCATTGCCTAGCCCCAGTGCTCTCGAGACGCTCTTCTCGGCCTGCCCAGTGCAGGGGGTGATGAACAGGGCCGGCGTTTCCTCAGACAGAGCCAGCACCGTGAAGAATCTGTACCAGCAGCGTGTCTTGCGTGAGGGCATGCTGATGACGAATTTCAGGTAGTATCGGATGGAGCCGTAGAAGCTCTCGAATGACGAGGGCAGCCCGCGGTCCGGCAGTCTGAAGGCGAAGCTGTAGACCTGCTTCCCCGCGGTCAGTAGGTGTGGCGGGCCTGTCTGGTTCGGTCGGTTGCCAAAGAGACACCTGTATAGGTTAATGTAGAACTCCTGCTGGGTAACATAGCCGGCTGGGTTATCCCAGGCCGTGTGAGCGCTACCGTAGATGTAAAGGTTCAGACCACTCACCGCTGTGTCCTGGTTACACATGATGGACACTTTGCCTAGAGAAATTAAAGGGATAGAATGGCACTTTAGATAAATTAAAGGGAGAGAATGACACTTTAGATAAATTAAAGGGAGAGAATGACACTTTAGATAAATTAAAGGGAAAGAATGACACATTACATGACTTAAAGGGAGATAATGGCAGTTTAAATAAATTAAAGGTAGAGTATGGCACTTTAAATAAATTAAAGGGAGAGAATGACACTTTAGAGAAATTAAAGGAAGATAGCGGACACCTCTTAAGTCTACTACCTCCAATGTATTTTGAATGATCTCATATGGCAAAAAACTAAAGTGTATACCTTGAATGATCTGACCAGGTTTAAAGACCCTCCTCCCGTTAGGGATCACAAACATGCAGTCAGAAAACTCGGCCATGTTTCCGTCGGTGTTTTGTGAGAAGCTCTTGGAGAAATGTGTACCGCGACACCGAAGTTTTCCGTTTTATACTTGTGTTATCAGCAGTAGCATCATGACGCTTCTTCATGCTAAATATACACGGGATTTTTTGAATGAAGCAATCTTTGATGATGATTGCTAGTCACGTGGTCCGATATCTCTGACGTCAGGAGATGAACCGATCGATGACTACATTCAAAGGGGAGATAAAATACTAGCTTATATTATATTTACAAATCACACATAAAATACTAGCTTATATCTAAATACTACTAAAACTCAAGTTTGTTTACATGTATGAATATTTTTTTTTTTTGTCTGATTGGCTACTGGAGAGAATCTGCACTATGTGTAGAGCTGTAAAATAGTATGTAGGTAGAGAACAATTTTTGTTTTCAGACAGACTGTTAATCACAAAGTTATTTAAAGACGTTAAATTAATTTATTGATTTATTCACTGGTAGATTAACCACATTAATTTTTAAAGTTTAGAAAAACGACTTTACTTTGAGTGAATAGTGACGTCACATGATTTGTTTACTTTTTAGTACAGTAAATGGCACCTCCAATACAAGATTTCGTTGCTTATTCAGATATTTAACGCGTTATAAAGCTAATTTTCTGTCGGCTATAACTTTAACAATACGACCGTTTGCTGTTTTTATTACGTTCCAACACTTATGTAAATTTTCAACTGTCTTTTTCATTTAGTTTTACAATAAATTTCTCTAGATCTATAATCTCTCCAAGAAAGTTATTTATAGATATAGATCTAGGATCTAGTTCAAACCAAAGATTAATTAGTTAAAAATACAATCCATTTTAAAATGATAATACATTTTTGAGTTTCTTTATTAAACTACTTTAGTACTTAAATACTTGATATAAATCTTTGTGATTTATCTATCTAGATCTAGAATACGTCTAGATATAGCAAGAGTTACGCAAAAACTAGACTTAAGCAAACGAGTCGTAGAATCTAGATAATTCTATCTAGATCTAGATAATAATGAGTTTCTGTACTAAACTATTTCAGACCTTCATTGTTTTATATAAATCTTTGTTTGTTTAGCTATGGAATTGGCTAATTTAAGATAAAATTTAATTTGAAAGTTACTAGCCTTAGATCTAGATAGGGCATATGCGCGTAAATCAAGTTGCATAAGGACACTCAAAGTATTAAACTATACATAAAAAAACATCAGTGACGTCACGAGTCTAAATAGCTAAGTTGTTAGTGTAATAGGCTTTCATGCGGGTGGCACGGATTCTAGACACATCACGTCAATGTTAAAAAAAAAATCTAATTTTAAAATTTTTTTTAGATGTGAATGATAAAGTTGCCTATCTGAACCTGGCGGGATACAGGGCATGTGAAGTAGAGTTCATCTGTTTCTTTGTCCTAACCATATGAAGGGATAGTGTGGTCAGATACATGCTCGGCCGGAGTAGTTTTTTTTTAAACGATAAAAACATGTTGTCTGAGACTTGGCGGGACACTGGGCAGGTGAAGTAGAGTTGAGTAGGTCACCTGTGACGTCAGTATATGAAGGGATAGTGTGGTGAGACCAATGCTCAGCCGAAATCAGTGTTTTTAAAAAATAAAAATAAACGTCTTTTTGAATGTGGGGGTCTGGTTTTTTGTGATGATAAGTGACAGACGTGATGTCATTTATGGATGACCCCCGAAACCCACAGTTATCTAAGGGATGACGGGTAAGTCTAGTTATATTTACAAATCACACATAAAATGCGCTATGAAGGAAAAAAAATTAGTTTAGTGTAACCTTCCTTGATCTATCTAAAGCTATACGCTGGTATTTTATAGATAAAGGCCCGGGCTTTAAATGATGAAAAGTGATCATTGTGTTTTATATTCAACGTGAACCTATCAATACACTCCATATGAAGGAATGTTCTCCATAAATGAGCACCAATGAAATTATTTTTGGTCATACGAGGTTATTGCTTTAGTAAAGTTACATAATGAAGGCAATGAAGACAGTGCAAAAAGAAAAAAAAAACAAGACAGTCTGTCGTTATAGATCGAAACACTCGAGCAAAATTTCGGGCACTTCTAACTGACATAACTTCTATAACTTCTTTATAGATATTTCAATAGTAGCGTGTCGTTTATTTTCTACTTTTTAGTGCATTACAACATAAAAACTTTTTATTAAAACGTTTTTACAGGCTTTTATTTAACTTGCTTCCTCTGTCGACAGTCTGTCAGTCGTCAATCCGTAGTCATATATCGAAACGAGCGAGCAAAATTTCGAGCACTTCTAAATGACAGATTTGGTTCCAAGTTTGCAAGTGGGTCAAGGCATGAAGACAATGCAATCTGACATTAAACTTGACTTAATTGGATGTCTAATTATTTTTTATGAATTAATTAAATCTGTGTCCAAATTAGTAGACTGTTTTGCCCAACTATTCCGCACTATTATACGCGAGTTATCATATTCATTTGGCGCGTAATGGTTTTTAGTCATGCAACTTTACTGTAAACTTTAAAAATTTAAAGTACTGAAAAAATAAACTGGGAGTTATATCCCCTAAACTTTCTCGAATATTCTTATATAACACTTCGAAGGTTGGCAACGCGGGATATAGTATTGATTTTTAATTAATTTTTAATTATTTCAACTTTTCAAATAGAAAAAAATCTCAAAAAAAAAAAAGAATTGCGCAACAAGTGAATGGCAAACAATATGTGCATAATTGTGCGGAATATTATAAGTACTTTATAAATTCGTTTTCGTTTTTTGAGAAATGGGAAATAGCGTAAATTACTACTTCTGTTTAACGGAAATTACTCAAAATTTGATAGAAGGCAGAAAATTAGTTATTTTACTTATATGTGAAATTTCGTTTATCTATCTGAAACAGTACTCAAGATATGGGCTTATGAAAAACTAAAAGTAGAATAAGTTCCACTTCCGGTTATCGTAAATCGCTGAAAGATGATACAGAACTACGAATTTGATATATGAAATTTCATCAGCCTAGCTGTAACGGTACTCAAGTTATCGTGTTTACAGACATACACACACACACACATACGAACAGAATTGCAACACCCAGTTTCTCCGACTCGAATACGCATAAAACGCCGAAATTTTAATACATTTTTGCCTGATTAAAATAAGTCCCCTATACTCCGTGTGTGATGAAGTACTGAGGTGTAAAACGGTGAAAACTGTCAAAATTTCATATGGTTTTTTTGTGCACGATTACAATACTTCCTCTATACACTGTATACGAGAAAGTAAAAAAATCATTTTAAAAAAAACGTTTTAATAACAAGCTTGTATGTAATAATGGACTAAAAAGTAGAAAATAAATGATTTTCTTTAAATATATAAATAACTAGCCGTCCCGGCCAGGCCTCTGTGAAAAAAACTATCTGTAAAGGACCACGACATCGGTGTTTAGTAACCAGCATATACCCGGCATTGCCCACCCTAACCTCAACCAACCAAAACCAAAACGCAAAATGTTTAGAGTCTAGCCCGGGGAGCCAAATCACACCATGCTAGGGCGCCGGCGTAATCGCCTGTTTCAGCTTAGTAAACAACTACAGTACCCCAACTTATTCATAGTCTTTTGGACTCACTTAAACGAATGTAGGCGCCATAGCGAACACGGGAAGACCCGGGCCGCCCGGATTTGATTCACTTAAAGACAATAGTAACCTTTCTTATCCATAGTCTATCGCACTGTTCAAAACGAGATTATGCACCATAGCGCTCACAGGATAGCACAGGGCGCCAAATCGAACCGTGCTGGGGCGCCGGCGAACGCGCCTGTTTCAATTTAGTTAACAACTAAATTACCTCAAGTTTATCCACAAACGGAAAGAAGTAAAGGTAGAGCAGCTGGCTTCTTAACTGTTAATTATTATTTTTAAAATTAGTAAACAGTACGTTCAGTGCATAAAAAATAAAAGACAGTATCTAAAACACCTACCACTACCACATTGTACTAGATCAGGGGTCTCCAAACTACGGCCCGCGGGCCGGATGCGGCCCGCGAGGTCCTCTCATCCGGCCCGCGGAGATCTTTTTGTCCGCGGAAAAAACGTTTGTTGGTGATGGCTGAGGAACTTTGCCCAGAAAAATCAAAGACATGCCTGGAAGAATCTGGCCCCCGAACTGAAATTTGATAGTTAATGCGGCCCTCGGACTGAAAAGTTTGGAGACCCCTGTACTAGATCAATCTGTGCTGGTTTGAAGTATTCTTTTTTCCCAACATCAAAACAAAATCGTAAAAAGTAAATTTTTCCTTAGATGTATGTTTTTTTAATAAAGGGAAGTAATTGTGTTTTCCTAATTTATCCAGGGACGTAATGAGTGCTAAAGGACTAAATGTAAATAATTTTCAGACAATTAGAATTTGTGGGAAAGGTGATACATTTTTAAAACGTTGTTTAATTAACAAGTCGGCAAATATTATTATTATAAGTTTGAAAAATGAAAATTATTTTACAGCACCTTCAATATTACTTTTTTAAAATCATGAATTTAGACGGTGATTACTTTAAATATCTAACACTTTACGACATAGAAGTATTATTTTTTCGTTGATTTTGTAACCATTGGTAACAAACATACAGAATTGAACTTAATATATTAGATCAGGGGTCGGCAACCTGCGGCTCGCGAGCCGCATGCGGCTCCTTTGATGTCAGGATGCGGCTCTTCTGCTCCATGCACAAATATTAATAATAATTTTATTTTCGAAACTCTTAAAATATTGTTCTGCAACATTCGGTGATGAACGATATAACAATAAATATAAACGATAAACACTCGCTATTCTATTAGAATTGTAACGTTTTTACTGCTCTCAAAATATGCTGTTCTATTGTAATATTCTTGCTTCTATCAAACGTAACGTTCTTCTTCTCTTCTATTTCTCACTCTCAGTCACAGTTACAGACGATCAAGAATGAAGAATAAGCCGTCTTCTGCAAATCTTTATTTGACTATCTTTCTTGAGCGGGAATTGTCTGTGTAGCGCGCATCTAACAAGACTATAGCGCCAATACGTGTGCTGCATAAATTACTGCTAGGACCGTCGTTTCTCCATCCCCTCTAAGGCTAACGCACCGGCTTATATACCCCACCCGCGAGCGTCTCGGATGACACCTTGCTCTTGGCACGAATTCTAACGCTTACCTGTGAAAATTTCTCCCGCTTTTGTGCTAACCGACCCCAAATAACCCTATATAAAAACTTAACGCGATCTCCTAAAATTCTAATAAGCTTATCTCTGAAACCACAGACAATTCCCTTTACAATGATACAAATTACAATAAACATCAATAAGTTGTTCTTAAACAATAATACTTCAAACATGCAATTATTATAAAAACATAATCAAATACCCTAATTAAAGTAGATTTCAATAATATCGGCTTGCTCCTAACTAACACTAAGATATTCTAATTAAAGATCAAGCTTGGCCTAATAGTTCTTCCAATTTTCATGTTATAATAACAACTATTTATTAAGATATGAATTTTTCTTCTTGCCCCACTAAGCACAATTGACTGATTTCTAACAAATTCACTACATTTGACCCTACCAAAGTTAAGAATTTTGTCCTCAAAATTGATTTAATTTATTAAAGGTTTTGTATATTCAACATCTTAAATCACATCTTCATAAATGTGATACATCATAAACATTCATTATAATTATCAAAATGCAACATAATGTTCAAATTAAACAAAAAAACAATCAGAAACTGGCTCCATTGTAATATCGATTAACATGAAGTTATTATACAGTCTTGTTTTGCATTTGTAATGTCTACGTTCCTTCTGGTTAGATCTGTACATCTTATAATTTCAATGTTCCTGTGGTATGTTCACAGACCAAACCATGAGTATAATTGTAATGGTTCTAAATCTTCTATATTGGTCCTAGCACAAAGTTAAAGTATCTACTTACATTTTGTTGCAATACATTCACATCCAGGAATGTAATGAAAACACCCGATTTTAAAAAATTCACAAGGTATCTTAATAATCCAGATCATTATTTAAGAATTCACACGATATTTAAGTAATTTAGAACACTATTTTAAGAATTCACACGGTATCCTAATAATCCAAAACACTATTTTAAGAATTTACACGGTATCCAAATAATCCAGAACACAGTCTATACTTATCAATTTAACAACAGGCTCTATTTTGTTAATCCAACAGTCGACGAGGTCGTTTGATTTCTCGTCGGGGTCTTGTATTTTCCCTTGCGTCGTTGTGTGTAGTAATAGTTAGTTTTGGGCCTGTTTCATCAGCCCCGTGATCATTTCCTCTCTCCGACAGCTGACTCTCTGTGTCTTGACCTTCGTCGCCCGTCTCATCGTCCGTTGAGTATTCCGACAGTGGAGGTGAACCACCATCGGGATGAAGTTTGAGTTGTAAGTCAACGATCCATTTCGTTGGTTCCCGTTGGTGAAATGGTTTTAATTTGTCGTGGTGCACGACTTTTGTCTTTTTGTCCTTGTTCTCTATCTCAAAGAGAAGGTCACTTAGTTTTCTTCTTATGACGTATGGACCTTTCCAGTGTCTGGGAGCAAGCTTCCTACTCACGCCTACTTTCCTCGCCTCCTCCAGACACAACACTACATCTCCAACATTGTAGTTATTGTAGATGATGTTGAGATCGTAGTCTCTTTTGTTTCTCTCACCAGTCGACTTGAGTTGTTGGCGTGCATGCTCGTATGCCTGTCTGAGTTGACGGTCTAGTTGATGGACGTATTCGGATGGCGTGCCTTCCTCCTGTATAGGAGATGGTGTTCCGAATGCCAGATGTGCAGGCGTGTTGCACTCTCTGCCAAACATTAAGTAATTGGGAGAGTAGCCGGTGCTTGGGTGCCTGTGTGATCTGTAGGCTGCCATAATCCATGGTAAATGGGAGCACCATGTTGTTTGGTTGCTATTAATGTACGCAGCTATCATCCGTGTAATTGTTTTGTTCATGTTTTCGACTAGACCATTTGTTTGAGGTCTGTAGCTGCTTGTCTTTTTTTTCTTTATCTCCAACAGGCGACATACTTCATGCAAAAGTGTTGATTCAAAATTAGTTCCCTGGTCTGTTAAGATGTTCCATGGGATACCATATCGAGCCATAAATTCATTGACCACTTTATCTGCTACCGTAGAGGCACTTGTGTCCGGTATGGCATAGCACTCAGCGAATCTCGTAAATTTGCATATAACCACCAAGATGTACCTATTCCCTCGATTTGAGACAGGGAATGGTCCTGCAATGTCCATACAAATTTCTTCCATAGGAGTGTTAGAATAGAATGGTAGCAGTGGTGCTTTAGGCTTCTTAGTTGGCGGTTTTCTAATCTGGCATCTCTCACAGCAGTTCACCCAGTTTGTAACTTCATGTTTCATTCTGAACCAAAAAAACTGTTGTTGTACCCTTGATAAGGTGTTTTGAATGCCGAAATGTCCAGCACCCTTGTCATCGTGACACTTTTCTAGAACCTTGGACATTAGGATATGTGGCACTATCACCTTTAGTTCTGTCTTCCGTTCTTTTGTCACCCACTTCCAACATAATATGCCATCTGCAAGTGTCAGTCTGTTAAAATTCAGCCAGTAATAGTGGAGTTCCCGGCCTTCTGCGGTTAACTCCCTCTGTTCAGGCCTCTGTTCGTTCTGCACCCAGGTAATACACTTCTTCAAAACATTATCATCCTTTTGAGCCTTCTGAATTTCCTGCTGGGAGAACTGTAAACCCTCTCGCCAAGAGAACTGAGTCTGTGGCTGATCGGTGCTAGAAGTTTTTAAGATTGCTGCAACCGGCGTGACTCTATGTGTCATGTGTGAGTTTAGTGGAACTACGTCATCTAATTTGTAGAAACTGGACCACTGTCGATGGTGACGTGTGCAGAAGGTACAACCCCCACACGGCAGATCTTTTAATTGTTTGTCTTTGTCGTATTGTGAACAGGCTGTTGGTTGAGATCTGGACAGGGCGTCGGCGTTGGCATGGTTTTTCCCTTTTCGATGTTCAATGTCAAAGTTGTACTGGCTCAGTATCTCCAACCATCTAGCAAGTTGGTCACTAGGATCTTTAAATGAAAAGAGCCACCGTAGAGAAGAATGGTCTGTCCTTAGTAAAAACTTTTGACCAAGTAAAAAGTGCTTGAAGTGAGTTGTAAAGGCGACTGCTGCCAACAGTTCCCGTCTAGTCACACAATACTTGCGTTCAGCCTTACTGAGGGACCGGCTTGCATATGCAATAGGTCGTTCGATTTCCTGCTGTAAGTTCTCATCCCATTGTAGTTGACTTAATACAGCCCCGACACCTGTTCCGCTTGCATCGGTGTCCAGAATAAACATGCCCTCGTCCCTGGGAAACGCCAATATCTCGTCTGAAGTTAACTTTTGCTTTAATGTTTCAAAAGCATCTTGACAGTCGGGTGTCCATTCAAAGTTACTGTTTTTCTCCAAGAGTCGGTTTAACGGTGCCGCTATTGATGAATAATTTCGAATCCACTTCCGGTAAAATCCGGTGATGCCAAGAAAAGCTCTAACATCTGTCACACATTGAGGACGATTCCAGTTGACAATACATTCAACCTTGTCTTTGTTTGTTTTGATACCATTTTCTGTCAGGGTGAACCCTAGAAAGTTAACCTCTTTTTGCAGCAGTTCACATTTTTCTGGTTTCAGCTTTAATCCAGCGGAAAACAATCTAGAGAACACTTCGTTGAGGTTGTCGATGCTTTGCTCGAACGAAGTCCCAGGTACCAGAATGTCATCTAAATAAGCGATGACCTTTTTGAACAGAATTCCTTTGAACACCTCTGTTATCAGTCGACAAAAAGTAGCCACACTGTTTGCCAGTCCCATTGGTAGAACTTGGTAGGACCAATGTCCACTGGGAGTGGAAAACGATGCTTTTTCTTTTGAAAATTCATCCAGTTCAACTTGGAAATATGCCTGGTTCAAGTCCAGTGTGCTGTAGAACTTAGTACCTGCCAGTTGGTCGAGACACTCATCAATGCGTGGTAAGGGGAAAGCGTCCTTTTTGGTAATTTTGTTTATAGCTCTGGCGTCGAAACAGATTCGCCATTCACCTGATTTTTTTCTGCAGAACACTGCGGGCAAATTCCACGGGCTGTTTGATGGTCTAATGACATCGGCATCTAACAGTTGCTGGATAAGTTGGTCTTCGTACGGCTGGAAAGCTTTGGGCACTCTTCTTGTTTGAATTTTTATTGGTGGATGGTCTCCAGTATCTATTTCATGCTTTAAGATACGTGTGCGCCCTAAATCTGTGTTTGTTGCAGAAAAAACTTGATGATGCTGGTACAACAACTTCCTCAATCTTTCAGCCTGGTCGTCGTTTAGGTTTGCAGTTGTCACTGTTCTGCGAAGCAAGTCCTGGAGTTTGACTTGGAGTTCGTTGGAGATTCTAGGCGGTCGCTCTGCTTGTAATGTGGGTGTCGCCGAACAAGCCTGGCTTTGATTCGCTGATGGTTTATTGCTCTGGGGAGATGTGTTGTATGAGGGTTTCGATTGGGAACATGGGATTAGTTCAGCATCAAACTGGATGTTAGCGATGTGTGCACCCTTGTTCACCGTCACATCCAGGCTTGTAGGATTCATGATGAGGAACGGGTTTGACATATTTGACTCAACCCTAACACAAGTGTCTGGCAGCTGAAGTCCATAAACCTCGCTGACGTGTGGAGCTTCTTCGATTAGTGCCATTTCATGACTTGTTGTTTCTTTTTCTTTTGCACCAACTCGGCCTTGGATCAGGGCATATCCCCCTGCAGGAACTATAGTTCTGGTTGCTACTTGTACTTTATACACCTTCTCTGTGCCTCTGGTCTGTGTTGGAACCCTTCTGCCATTTAGGAATAAGCCATTCTTAGCCGAAAACTGAAAGTCATGTCGCATCAAGAAGTCCATTCCTAGGAAACCATCTTCCTCAATGTCAGCAATGACTGTTGTCCACTTTGTGACAACACATCCTGCTCTCATATCTACTGTACATGTGCCTAGACAGTTTATTCTGTCACCCCCTGCAGATTGCAGTGTGACCTTCTTGTCCATGGGTTGAAGTTTGTTTCTACTGGCTTGTGGTAACTTGTTGAAGGCTCTTGTGGACATGACAGTGACAGCAGCGCCCGTGTCTACCAAAAACATCATAGAATTATTTGCTACTGTCACCGACACCAATACCGAAAACCCATGAGTAGCACTTCGGATTGAAACCGTTGTCTCTCTGGCCACGCCCATTTCTTTATTGCTTGGCGCGGCCTTTAGAAGTTTAAAGAATTTTCGTCGTTTGAGTTGCCTGCCACACTCTGTTGAACTTCATTGATTCTGGCTGTAGCTTGGGTCGGCCGGGCTTGATAATTGTTTCTATTAGTTGGCCGACGTTGGTTCATTTCTTGAAATCTACTATTTCTTGGGCAATTCCTAGCCAAATGTCTGCCCCCACAAGTGTAGCATCCCGAGTCGCTGGGCCTACGTTGATTACTGACCATTTCTTGTAGTCTTTTCACCTCCTGCTGTAGGCTATCTATCTGGCTCTGTTCCTGCACCGAACACATTTTTGTTTTTGTTGTGCTGTCTCTAGCACTGAGGTATTCGTCCAGAATGTTTCTGGCCTCATCTGTGCTAACTGGGCGCTGGGCTGCAATGATACCCGCGAGGTGAGGATCTTGTAGCCCCTTGAGAAAATAGCGCAGTGCAACTGTTGCTTTAGTTGCTTGGTCAGCTGACGGGAAAGCCATGGCCGTCAGTCGTTTCACATCGGACGTATATTCAGCGGTTGTTTCCCTTGCTGACATCTTTCTATTTTCTAACTGGGTCAGATGTGTAGCGGTGCCCACCCTGGTGTCAAATCTAGCGCTCAGTGCTGCGACAAACGTTTCAAGCGTTGCTCGGTCAACTTGAGTGAGTTCAAGATATGCAAAGTTGGCCGCACTCCCCTCCAAACAAGCTGGTAGATGCAGTAGCTGTCTATCTTCATTCCAGCTGTTAATGCGAGATATTGCTTGAAATTTGTTCCAAAACACTTGAAATGGCGCTGACCCGTCGTATTGTGGTAACGCCTGGTTCATACTTAATGGTCGCTCATCTTGTCTAGCGATTCTGAGTTCTTTAATCGTTTCTTGCAAGTTTCTTATTTGAGCCTGTAGTTCAATCTCTGCCATGTTTGTCCTCTGTATTAACTGGCCTGCTGTCAGTCTCTCTGGTTGCGTGTTAAAGATCGTTTCTTTCGCTGCCACCAAATGTAACGTTTTTACTGCTCTCAAAATATGCTGTTCTATTGTAATATTCTTGCTTCTATCAAACGTAACGTTCTTCTTCTCTTCTATTTCTCACTCTCAGTCACAGTTACAGACGATCAAGAATGAAGAATAAGCCGTCTTCTGCAAATCTTTATTTGACTATCTTTCTTGAGCGGGAATTGTCTGTGTAGCGCGCATCTAACAAGACTATAGCGCCAATACGTGTGCTGCATAAATTACTGCTAGGACCGTCGTTTCTCCATCCCCTCTAAGGCTAACGCACCGGCTTATATACCCCACCCGCGAGCGTCTCGGATGACACCTTGCTCTTGGCACGAATTCTAACGCTTACCTGTGAAAATTTCTCCCGCTTTTGTGCTAACCGACCCCAAATAACCCTATATAAAAACTTAACGCGATCTCCTAAAATTCTAATAAGCTTATCTCTGAAACCACAGACAATTCCCTTTACAATGATACAAATTACAATAAACATCAATAAGTTGTTCTTAAACAATAATACTTCAAACATGCAATTATTATAAAAACATAATCAAATACCCTAATTAAAGTAGATTTCAATAATATCGGCTTGCTCCTAACTAACACTAAGATATTCTAATTAAAGATCAAGCTTGGCCTAATAGTTCTTCCAATTTTCATGTTATAATAACAACTATTTATTAAGATATGAATTTTTCTTCTTGCCCCACTAAGCACAATTGACTGATTTCTAACAAATTCACTACAGAATATTAAGTTACTTCCTATTTTAATGTACTACCTATTAAATTGTCCATCCCGAATCGAAATATTCAACTTCATGGTGGATATTACAAAGAAACTAAAAGAACTAAATGTAAAACTGCAAGGAAAGGAAAACCTAACCTATGCCTTGCTTGAAACAGTTGATTGTTTCGGAAAAAAAAACTTTTTTGTTGAAGTCACAGAGAGCGATACATTACTTAATGGAGGCGAGCGAGTTGACGAGATTCCGTCCCCAATGTTGTTGACATGGAATAAAAACGTGCTTTTTAGATTTAGACCGTAAAAAAAAATAAAAAATAAAAACTTAAGCCTAAAATTAATTTTGAAATTTTATATTTTTAGAATAAATTTTATAAAAGTTGCAAATCCAGAGAACTTGAAAATAATTTGTTGCGTTTAAGGCTACATTTCTATTTATTTTCATCAAGCCTAAGTTATAACCGGATGTTTCACTTTCGTAAGACAAATATTGATTGGCTGTACAGTAACTTAGTGATCGATAACTATTTGTTTACAAAACTTTGCAGATCAAGTTTTTAAATAACAATGCAAATTTAAAACCCCATGACCTAGTTTTTTATTTTTAGCTTACAATGTGTACAATAAAATCAATGGCGGCCTATCCAATAGCAGGATGCCATTGTTTATGTCGCCATTACACGTGAAAACCAAATTGTTTTTGCTTTTTTTTTAATTTTTATTTAGTTACCGAAAATATTATAAACATCAAATACATCCAATCTTTAGTAAAGTCCGAAAAAAACCAGATAGACAGGATTTTATAACCATATTAATTGTAACTACGCTGTGCATGATTTTTAAATGAATTTATACACCTCTCAAATACCTTTGAGACTTTTCTCGCTGGTGTCCATTTTGATAAATTTGAAAAAAAAATATCATGATGAAACCAATGCTACTTTTAACAATGAATTACTTAGGCATTACAATAAACAAAATGAAGGATGGATTCCTGAGTGATTTGAGTAATTCGAAACAAATGTAAGTACTTTGACGTACATAGTAAATCGTTTTAACACAAAAACAAACATTTCACGGAACTCAGGAGAAAGTTAGAAGATTTGGAGGTCCAGAAAAACATGCACGTTTCGCTGCACAACTGGACAGCTCTAACATAAATGCCTCGAGTTTAGGCACTATTATGTGACGCATGGAATATTCTCCCAAGATACTACAATGAGGTAAAGAAGTTAGCATTTTGAGTGCTGACGATCTTCGGGTCACTATATTTATGCGAGCAGGCGTTTTCTTGCATGAATAAAATAAAAAGTAAAGAAGCCAACCAGTGTTTCTTCCGGGCATTTCTTGGGAGGGGCTACACCCCCCCCCCCCGAAGAGTCTACCCCTCCCCGGACGAAATGGACTTTATATAGAAAATATATACTTTTAACAGTGTCCGCCCCCTCGGAAATTTTAGTCCGTCCCCCGCGAAAATGTTAAGTGCTCCCCCCCCCCTCCTTTGGAGAAAAAAGTCTGGAAGAAACACTGAAGCTAACAAATAAAAAAATCTTAAGGCGTGCTTGAAACTGAAAACAAGATATGAGCCAGGTTTAAACAAACTTTCAAAAAGCTTGCAAGGTCAAACTATAATTGTAAATATTATTCAATAATTATTGTTATATAATTTGATTACTGATTTTATTATTCTAGCAGAGCTGGTTAAAATACTTAAATATGTTTTTTGCTAATCATGTGTATGTTTTTATATAAATAAATATTATTTCATATTAAAAGCTATTTATTTTAAATTATATATATAGGCCTATATATATATGTATATATATATATATATATATATATATATATATATATATATATATATATATATATATATATTCCTCATAAAATATCATAATATTGAAATAAAAATGGCGGCTCTTTAAAAACTGGGAAATTTTATAAATTGCGACTTTTGGCTCTTCCGTCTCAAAAGGTTGCCGACCCCTGTATTAGATACACTACTGTTTAAATAATCCTAATACATAACAGCCCATGTGAGCACTTCTCTCTTCCTCTCATCACTTTCCCCGTTGCATAATTGAGAATGTGCATCTACCTCTGAATATGCCCTTATTTGTTTTTTCCTTCTTTAAATAAATTTAAGTTAGACATTTAATACATCCAAGTGATCCAACATATTATTTTCAACAAAAGTGCGTATCATTAAGTTCTCTATATATTACTGAAGATACTGCTCTCATAGCCTCGGGACATATCGCGGACAGAGAGAGAGAGAAGTGAGCACATGAGCTTTTATACATTAGGGTAGTGTTGCTAGTTGTGAGCCTCGAGTTGTTTCCTTGCTCTTAAATCAATGATTTAATCAATTTAATGTGCGTTAAATTCAGTTTTACTCGTTGGAAACTCCTTTTTGGATACATTCATTGTGGCCATGCGTTTTTTCTTAAAGTTTATCTTACTATTAGTATCGCTGGCTGCAGCTGTTCAATTTATTTTTTGCAAATCTGGTGTGCTGGGTTTGTTAGTTAAACAATATTTTTCTTGTTGATTGCTACGTAGTTACTACATGGTGTTTTTTTTTTTTTTTTTTTGCAAAGCCTGGGTTCAAAGATACTAGATTTTACAAGAACTGGACTAGATTTTAGATGCTGGTCACCTAAGGACTTTGTAGAACTTAGTGTCTGGACATTCTTAAACCACGTGTCTATATGTAGGCCTAAATGCCAATCTTTTTTTCCATTCCATTTTTACTCATCTTTTTTCCTTTCACATCAAATCAAATTAGTAACTGGGTGTTTTGTTTAGTTAATATGGTATGTAAAGTGTAGTTTAGAATAGTTTTAAATAAAGATTGGTTCAACTTTTTCTAGGCCATCTGGTTGTTGGCACCTGGCCATCTGGTTGTTGGCACCTGGCCATCTGGTTGTTGGCACCTGGCCACCTGGTTGTTGGCACCTGGCCACCTGATTGTTGGCACCTGGCCCTCTGATTGTTGGCACCTGGCCCTCTGGTTGTTGGCACCTGGCCACCTGGTTGTTGGCACCTGGCCACCTGGTTGTTGGCACCTGGCCACCTGGTTGTTGGCACCTGGCCACCTGGTTGTTGGCACCTGGCCACCTGGTTGTTGGCACCTGGCCACCTGGTTGTTGGCACCTGGCCACCTGGTTGTTGGCACCTGGCCACCTGGTTGTTGGCACCTGACCACCTGGTTGTTGGCACCTGGCCACCTGGTTGTTGGCACCTGGCCACCTGGTTGTTGGCACCTGGCCACCTGGTTGTTGGCACCTGGCCACCTGGTTGTTGGCACCTGGCCACCTGGTTGTTGGCACTTGACTATTCAAATGATTTACAGATACAAAAAATTACAGATACCATTAAAGTTTAAAAAAGAGAAAAAGAACATTTTATTTCTGTGCATTAATTATTAATCTTTACATTCTGATAGTCTATAAATAAAAAACTGGTAACAGCATCAATAAATAAAGACATAACACATGACACAAGGTTAGACCGCACAATTCAATCATTAGGTCAGCCAGTCATTAGCTCAGCCAGTCATTAGGTCAGCCAGTCATTAGGTCAGCCAGTCATTAGGTCAGCCAGTCATTAGGTCAGCCAGTCATTAGGTCAGCCAGTCATTGGGTCAGCCAGTCATTAGGTCAGCCAGTCATTAGGTCATCAAGACACCATCAACTGTGAGGGCTTGTAAACATTTAGTCCTGAGTATAAATCTGGGATTCATCATGTTTGGGTGAGATACAAGACAACAAGCCGTCAACTGTTGTGCTAACACAACCACCTATCTACTGGCTGCCTAGCTACATGCAGCCAAAGGTCAAGTGACCATCACCTTTGAATAACCACATGAATGTCAACTCACCAATGGAAGTGACAGAACATTTACTTAATGACACAGCCATCATAGATAATCAACAAAAAAAACAAATGCATGGATGTTTTGAAATAGTTACATAATGTTTTCAGCTCATCAGCTGTAGTGGGGCCCACGTGTAGTGGGGCCCAGGTGTAGGTGTAGTGGGGCCCAGGTGTAGGTGTAGTGGGGCCCAGGTGTAGTGGGGCCCAGGTGTAGTGGGGCCCAGGTGTAGGTGTAGTGGGGCCAGGTGTAGGTGTAGTGGGGCCCAGTGGGGCCCAGGTGTAGGTGTAGTGGGGCCCAGGTGTAGTGGGGCCCAGGTGTAGGTGTAGTGGGGCCCAGGTGTAGGTGTAGTGGGGCCCAGGTGTAGGTGTAGTGGGGCCAGGTGTAGGTGTAGTGGGGCCCAGTGGGGCCCAGGTGTAGGTGTAGTGGGGCCCAGGTGTAGTGGGGCCCAGGTGTAGGTGTAGTGGGGCCCAGGTGTAGGTGTAGTGGGGCCCAGGTGTAGTGGGGCCCAGGTGTAGGTGTAGTGGGGCCCAGGTGTAGGTGTAGTGGGGCCCAGGTGTAGTGGGGCCCAGGTGTAGGTGTAGTGGGGCCCAGGTGTAGGTGTAGTGGGGCTAGGTAGTTAAATAATACATCAGCCATGTTGGGCATATACTCGCTGTCACACTAAAATACATCAGCCATGTTGGGCAGATACTCGCTGTCACACTACAAAACATCAGCCATGTTGGGCAGATACCGCCTGTCACACTAAAATACATCAGCCATGTTGGGCAGATACTCGCTGTCACACTAAAATACATCAGCCATGTTGGGCAGATACTCGCTGTCATACCGTCTGTCACTTAGCACATACTGGTATAGACCAGGCTTCATCTTGTCCGCTGTTGCCATGACGATACGGAAATCTCCTTCCAGCTGTAGACCCAGGTCCTGCCTCATTCGCTTGGTGCTAGGTCTGTTAGTGGCGCCAGTTGGGTGCCTGGTGGAGCAGTCAATAGAGGTTAGTGGCACAGTGGACAGTAAAAGTAGCACTGGTGGAGCAGTCAATAGAGGTTAGTGGCACAGTGGACAGTAAAAGTAGCACTGGTGGAGCAGTCAATAGAGGTTAGTAGCACACAGGACAGTAACAGTAGCACTGGTGGAGCAGTCAATAGAGGTTAGTGGCACACAGGACAGTAACAGTAGCACTGGTGGAGCAGTCACTAGGTTAGTGGCACAGAGGACAGTAACAGTAGCACTGGTGGAGCAGTCAATAGAGGTTAGTGGCACAGAGGACAGTAACAGTAGCACTGGTGGAGCAGTCAATAGAGGTTAGTGGCACACAGGACAGTAACAGTAGCACTGGTGGAGCAGTCAATAGAGGTTAGTGGCACAGAGGACAGTAACAGTAGCACTGGTGGAGCAGTCAATAGAGGTTAGTGGCACACAGGACAGTAACAGTAGCACTGGTGGAGCAGTCAATAGAGGTTAGTGGCACACAGGACAGTAACAGTAGCACTGGTGGAGCAGTCACTAGGTTAGTGGCACAGAGGACAGTAACAGTAGCACTGGTGGAGCAGTCAATAGAGGTTAGTGGCACACAGGACAGTAACAGTAGCACTGGTGGAGCAGTCACTAGGTTAGTGGCACAGAGGACAGTAACAGTAGCACTGGTGGAGCAGTCAATAGAGGTTAGTGGCACAGAAGACAGTAACAGTAGCACTGGTGGAGCAGTCAATAGAGGTTAGTGGCACACAGGACAGTAACAGTAGCACTGGTGGAGCAGTCAATAGAGGTTAGTGGCACAGAGGACAGTAACAGTAGCACTGGTGGAGCAGTCAATAGAGGTTAGTGGCACAGAGGTTAGTGGCACAGAGGACAGTAACAGTAGCACTGGTGGAGCAGTCAATAGAGGTTAGTGGCATAGAGGACAGTAACAGTAGCACTGGTGGAGCAGTCAATAGAGGTTAGTGGCACACAGGACAGTAACAGTAGCACTGGTGGAGCAGTCAATAGAGGTTAGTGGCACAGAAGACAGTAACAGTAGCACTGGTGGAGCAGTCAATAGAGGTTAGTGGCACAGAAGACAGTAACAGTAGCACTGGTGGAGCAGTCAATAGAGGTTAGTGGCACACAGGACAGTAACAGTAGCACTGGTGGAGCAGTCAATAGAGGTTAGTGGCACAGAAGACAGTAACAGTAGCACTGGTGGAGCAGTCAATAGAGGTTAGTGGCACACAGGACAGTAACAGTAGCACTGGTGGAGCAGTCAATAGAGGTTAGTGGCACACAGGACAGTAACAGTAGCACTGGTGGAGCAGTCAATAGAGGTTAGTGGCACAGAAGACAGTAACAGTAGCACTGGTGGAGCAGTCAATAGAGGTTAGTGGCACAGAGGACAGTAACAGTAGCACTGGTGGAGCAGTCACTAGGTTAGTGGCACACAGGACAGTAACAGTAGCACTGGTGGAGCAGTCAATAGAGGTTAGTGGCACAGAGGACAGTAACAGTAGCACTGGTGGAGCAGTCAATAGAGGTTAGTGGCACACAGGACAGTAACAGTAGCACTGGTGGAGCAGTCAATAGAGGTTAGTGGCACACAGGACAGTAACAGTAGCACTGGTGGAGCAGTCAATAGAGGTTAGTGGCACAGAAGACAGTAACAGTAGCACTGGTGGAGCAGTCAATAGAGGTTAGTGGCACAGAGGACAGTAACAGTAGCACTGGTGGAGCAGTCACTAGGTTAGTGGCACACAGGACAGTAACAGTAGCACTGGTGGAGCAGTCAATAGAGGTTAGTGGCACAGAGGACAGTAACAGTAGCACTGGTGGAGCAGTCAATAGAGGTTAGTGGCACACAGGACAGTAACAGTAGCACTGGTGGAGCAGTCAATAGAGGTTAGTGGTACAGAGGACAGTAACAGTAGCACTGGTGGAGCAGTCAATAGAGGTTAGTGGCACACAGGACAGTAACAGTAGCACTGGTGGAGCAGTCAATAGAGGTTAGTGGCACAGAGGACAGTAACAGTAGCACTGGTGGAGCAGTCAATAGAGGTTAGTGGCACACAGGAGAGTAACAGTAGCACTGGTGGAGCAGTCAATAGAGGTTAGTGGCACAGAGGTTAGTGGCACAGAGGACAGTAACAGTAGCACTGGTGGAGCAGTCAATAGAGGTTAGTGGCACAGAGGACAGTAACAGTAGCACTGGTGGAGCAGTCAATAGAGGTTAGTGGCACAGAAGACAGTAACAGTAGCACTGGTGGAGCAGTCAATAGAGGTTAGTGGCACACAGGACAGTAACAGTAGCACTGGTGGAGCAGTCACTAGGTTAGTGGCACAGAGGACAGTAACAGTAGCACTGGTGGAGCAGTCAATAGAGGTTAGTGGCACAGAAGACAGTAACAGTAGCACTGGTGGAGCAGTCAATAGAGGTTAGTGGCACACAGGACAGTAACAGTAGCACTGGTGGAGCAGTCAATAGAGGTTAGTGGCACAGAGGTTAGTGGCATAGAGGACAGTAACAGTAGCACTGGTGGAGCATTCAATAGAGGTTAGTGGCACAGAGGACAGTAACAGTAGCACTGGTGGAGCAGTCAATAGAGGTTAGTGGCACAGAAGACAGTAACAGTAGCACTGGTGGAGCAGTCAATAGAGGTTAGTGGCACAGTGGACAGTAACAGTAGCACTGGTGGAGCAGTCAATAGAGGTTAGTGGCACAGTGGACAGTAACAGTAGCACTGGTGGAGCAGTCAATAGAGGTTAGTGGCACACAGGACAGTAACAGTAGCACTGGTGGAGCAGTCAATAGAGGTTAGTGGCACAGAGGTTAGTGGCATAGAGGACAGTAACAGTAGCACTGGTGGAGCAGTCACTAGGTTAGTGGCACAGAGGTTAGTGGCATAGAGGACAGTAACAGTAGCACTGGTGGAGCAGTCACTAGAGGTTAGTGGTGCCACTTAGGTGCCTGGTGGAGCAGTCAATAGAGGTTAGTGGCACAGTGGACAGTAACAGTAGCACTGGTGGAGCAGTCAATAGAGGTTAGTGGCACAGTGGACAGTAACAGTAGCACTGGTGGAGCAGTCAATAGAGGTTAGTGGCACACAGGACAGTAACAGTAGCACTGGTGGAGCAGTCAATAGAGGTTAGTGGCACAGAAGACAGTAACAGTAGCACTGGTGGAGCAGTCAATAGAGGTTAGTGGCACAGAGGACAGTAACAGTAGCACTGGTGGAGCAGTCAATAGAGGTTAGTGGCACACAGGACAGTAACAGTAGCACTGGTGGAGCAGTCAATAGAGGTTAGTGGCACACAAGACAGTAACAGTAGCACTGGTGGAGCAGTCACTAGGTTAGTGGCACAGAGGTTAGTGGCACAGTGGACAGTAACAGTAGCACTGGTGGAGCAGTCAATAGAGGTTAGTGGCACACAAGACAGTAACAGTAGCACTGGTGGAGCAGTCACTAGGTTAGTGGCACAGAGGTTAGTGGCACAGTGGACAGTAACAGTAGCACTGGTGGAGCAGTCAATAGAGGTTAGTGGCACACAAGACAGTAACAGTAGCACTGGTGGAGCAGTCACTAGGTTAGTGGCACAGAGGTTAGTGGCACAGAGGACAGTAACAGTAGCACTGGTGGAGCAGTCAATAGAGGTTAGTGGCACACAGGACAGTAACAGTAGCACTTGTAAAAACAAATAACATAGGCCTACTTACCATTCTCCCTCTAAATACTTGATGAGGGAGAAGGCCCTACGCTGCAGTGTGTGCATAAAGTGGCCTATATAGGCCTCCCTGACACCATTTTCTGGGGGGAGCTTGTGGATCTGTTCTCAGGTCAAGGAAAAATTGGGACATTTTAGTCACACACATATGACTGGTCACATGACATTTTAGTCACACACATACGACTGGTCACATGACATTTTAGTCACACACATATGACTGGTCACATGACATTTTAGTCACACACATACGACTGGTCACATGACATTTTAGTCACACACATACGACTGGTCACATGACATTTTAGTCACACACATACGACTGGTTACATGACATTTTAGTCACACATATGACTGGTCACATGACATTTTAGTCACACACATACGACTGGTCACATGACATTTTAATCACATCCAATTGGTCACATGACATTTTTATCACATCCAATCGGTCACATGACATTTTTGTCACATCCAAAAATACACATGCAAAAGGTCTTAGTTTGGGTTATTTAAGGCATATTAACCATGGCACTGTTCTTAACTAGTGTTAAAAATAGTCAATAAAGAAAATGAACTTGCTGTAACCTCTGTTTTTCTCTAATATCCTGACTATCAAAGATACTGCCCAGCCAAAACATGAGAATTCAAGACTTAACTCATTTGCAAAACCATTCCCCAGGCCCTAAGTTAAGGGAGGTAACCTTTAACATAGTTTCTTTGAAATAGTTTTAAAAATAAGTTCATTGTTCGTGTAATTAAAAAGGCACAAAATATACTTTTAAATAAAGAAATACTATCTCAAAGAAAATATATAATTTAATACGTTTTTCTAATAGTATTTATCTTTTAGAGTGAATTTAGTGATGCAACTAGTGGTCAGAGTGCGCCATGGAATGCCTCCGTATTATTTCTAATATTTTAAAAATTATCATTTTACAATAGGTTCTGATGTTAAGTTTAATAGCTTAAATATCTAACGTATAAAATCTATTTAACTATCTGATTCTTTAAAACAAAATGAAAACTACGATAATGCACAAGTAACAGTTTACCCGAAAACAAGTGTAAAAATTTGTCCGAAACTCACCTTAGTTATCTTGGTATAAAATAGTTTTAAAAAATTATAAAAACTTTTTTTTTGTAAAAACATCTGAATTATTGTAATTTTGTAAGTGTAAATTGTGTAGAAGTGATTTTTGCATGAAAATTAAACAATATGTAAAAGGTAGTAATAGTGCTCACATCATGTTGCATTAGTAGCTAAAGAGTTAAACATGAAATTACAAATTCCCTCCTATTTCTCACTTTCCTGCCTATGGTCATGTACAGATGGGAGGTTAGATGTGGTAAAAAAAAAACTCACCTCGTCAATTAGATCTCGTACAAGACTCTCCTGAACAGTAACTGCTGGGAAGGCTCCCTCAGGCCTGTAGATATTAGATCAAAGTAGATGGCCAAGCCTTATCACAAGCCATACATCTGTGACACAAGTCCTACATCCCCTACCCTTTATGATAGCCCCCTTGTCCATGGTCCTACCCTTTATGATAGCCCCCCTTGTCCATGGTCCTACCCTTTATGATAGCCCCCTTGTCCATGGTCCTACCCTTTATGATAGCCCTCCTGTCCCTGGTCCTACCCTTTATGATAGCCCTCCTGTCTCTGGTCCTACCCTTTATGATAGCCCTCCTGTCCCTACCCTTTATGATAGCCCTCCTGTCTCTGGTCCTACCCTTTATGATAGCCCTCCTGGTCCTACCCTTTATGATAGCCCTCCTGTCCCTGGTCCTACCCTTTATGATAGCCCTCGTGTCCCTACCCTTTATGATAGCCCTCCTGTCCCTACCCTTTATGATAGCCCTCCTGTCCCTGGTCCTACCCTTTATGATAGCCCTCCTGTCCCTACCCTTTATGATAGCCCTCCTGTCCCTGGTCCTACCCTTTATGATAGCCCCCTTGTCCCTACCCTTTATGATAGCCCTCCTGTCCCTACCCTTTATGATAGCCCTCCTGTCCCTGGTCCTACCCTTTATGATAGCCCCCTTGTCCCTGGTCCTACCCTTTATGATAGCCCTCCTGTCTCTGGTCCTACCCTTTATGATAGCCCTCCTGGTCCTACCCTTTATGATAGCCCTCCTGTCCCTGGTCCTACCCTTTATGATAGCCCTCGTGTCCCTACCCTTTATGATAGCCCTCCTGTCCCTACCCTTTATGATAGCCCTCCTGTCCCTGGTCCTACCCTTTATGATAGCCCTCCTGTCCCTACCCTTTATGATAGCCCTCCTGTCCCTGGTCCTACCCTTTATGATAGCCCTCCTGTCCCGGGTCCTACCCTTTATGATAGCCCTCCTGTCCCTACCCTTTATGATAGCCCTCCTGTCCCTACCCTTTATGATAGCCCTCCTGTCCCTACCCTTTATGATAGCCCTCCTGTCCCTGTCCCTACCCTTTATGCTAGCCCTCCTGTCCCTACCCTTTATGATAGCCCTCCTGTCCCTACCCTTTATGCTAGCCCTCCTGTCCCTACCCTTTATGCTAGCCCTCCTGTCCCTACCCTTTATGATAGCCCTCCTGTCCCTACCCTTTATGATAGCCCTCCTGTCCCTACCCTTTATGATAGCCCTCCTGTCCCTACCCTTTATGCTAGCCCTCCTGTCCCTACCCTTTATGATAGCCCTCCTGTCCCTACCCTTTATGATAGCCCTCCTGTCCCTACCCTTTATGATAGCCCTCCTGTCCCTACCCTTTATGATAGCCCTCCTGTCCCTACCCTTTATGCTAGCCCTCCTGTCCCTACCCTTTATGATAGCCCTCCTGTCCCTACCCTTTATGATAGCCCTCCTGTCCCTGTCCCTACCCTTTATGATAGCCCTCCTGTCCCTGTCCCTACCCTTTATGATAGCCCTCCTGTCCCTGTCCCTACCCTTTATGATAGCCCTCCTGTCCCTACCCTTTATGATAGCCCTCCTGTCCCTGTCCCTACCCTTTATGATAGCCCTCCTGTCCCTACCCTTTATGATAGCCCTCCTGTCCCTGTCCCTACCCTTTATGATAGCCCTCCTGTCCCTACCCTTTATGATAGCCCTCCTGTCCCTGTCCCTACCCTTTATGATAGCCCTCCTGTCCCTGTCCCTACCCTTTATGATAGCCCTCCTGTCCCTGTCCCTACCCTTTATGATAGCCCTCCTGTCCCTACCCTTTATGATAGCCCTCCTGTCCCTGTCCCTACCCTTTATGATAGCCCTCCTGTCCCTACCCTTTATGATAGCCCTCCTGTCCCTGGTCCTACCCTTTATGATAGCCCTCCTGTCCCTACCCTTTATGCTAGCCCTCCTGTCCCTACCCTTTATGATAGCCCTCCTGTCCCGGGTCCTACCCTTTATGATAGCCCTCCTGTCCCTACCCTTTATGATAGCCCTCCTGTCCCTACCCTTTATGATAGCCCTCCTGTCCCTACCCTTTATGATAGCCCTCCTGTCCCTGTCCCTACCCTTTATGCTAGCCCTCCTGTCCCTACCCTTTATGCTAGCCCTCCTGTCCCTACCCTTTATGCTAGCCCTCCTGTCCCTACCCTTTATGCTAGCCCTCCTGTCCCTACCCTTTATGCTAGCCCTCCTGTCCCTACCCTTTATGATAGCCCTCCTGTCCCTGGTCCTACCCTTTATGATAGCCCTCCTGTCCCTACCCTTTATGCTAGCCCTCCTGTCCCTACCCTTTATGATAGCCCTCCTGTCCCTGGTCCTACCCTTTATGATAGCCCTCCTGTCCCTACCCTTTATGATAGCCCTCCTGTCCCTACCCTTTATGCTAGCCCTCCTGTCCCTACCCTTTATGATAGCCCTCCTGTCCCTGGTCCTACCCTTTATGATAGCCCTCCTGTCCCTGGTCCTACCCTTTATGCTAGCCCTCCTGTCCCTACCCTTTATGATAGCCCTCCTGTCCCTGGTCCTACCCTTTATGCTAGCCCTCCTGTCCCTACCCTTTATGATAGCCCTCCTGTCCCTACCCTTTATGATAGCCCTCCTGGTCCTACCCTTTATGATAGCCCTCCTGTCCCTGGTCCTACCCTTTATGCTAGCCCTCCTGTCCCTACCCTTTATGATAGCCCTCCTGGTCCTACCCTTTATGATAGCCCTCCTGTCCCTACCCTTTATGATAGCCCTCCTGTCCCTGGTCCTACCCTTTATGATAGCCCTCCTGTCCCTACCCTTTATGATAGCCCTCCTGTCCCTACCCTTTATGATAGCCCTCCTGTCCCTACCCTTTATGATAGCCCTCCTGGTCCTACCCTTTATGATAGCCCTCCTGTCCCTACCCTTTATGATAGCCCTCCTGTCCCTGGTACAGCTCCTTTAGCTCCTCAGTGAGAGCCTGGTGGCTGAGCTTTCTGTGGTCCACGGCCAGGCTGGACTGGGTGACAGTCTGGAGGTCAACGTCCACCAGGGTGCTGGGGTACCTGCTACACAGCACATCCCTGCTACAGATGCTGGACGACCCATCAGAACTCTTAACACAGACATAAAAAATGGCTGGACATTTTAGGAACTTTGAACTAGAAAACAATAAATCTTTTCCATTGGAACATGGTGTTCTACTGCCCCACAGCATCCCCACTCCCTCCCCACAAACACAAGCATCCCCACTCCCTCCCCACAAACACAAGCATCCCCATTCCCTCCCCACAAGCATCCCCACTCCCTCCCCACAAGCACCCCCACTCCCTCCCCACAAACACAAGCACCCCCACTCCCTCCCCACAAACACAAGCATCCCCACTCCCTCCCCACAAACACAAGCATCCCCACTCCCTCCCCACAAACACAAGCATCCCCACTCCCTCCCCACAAACACAAGCACCCCCACTCCCTCCCCACAAGCACCCCCACTCCCTCCCCACAAACACAAGCACCCCCACTCCCTCCCCACAAACACAAGCATCCCCACTCCCTCCCCACAAACACAAGCATCCCCACTCCCTCCCCACAAAAACAAGCATCCCCACTCCCTCCCCACAAACACAAGCATCCCCACTCCCTCCCCACAAACACAAGCATCCCCACTCCCTCCCCACAAACACAAGCATCCCCACTCCCTCCCCACAAACACAAGCATCCCCACTCCCTCCCCACAAACACAAGCACCCCCACTCCCTCCCCACAAACACAAGCATCTCCACTCCCTCCCCACAAGCACCCCCACTCCCTCCCCACAAACACAAGCACCCCCACTCCCTCCCCACAAACACAAGCATCCCCACTCCCTCCCCACAAACACAAGCATCCCCACTCCCTCCCCACAAACACAAGCATCCCCACTCCCTCCCCACAAACACAAGCATCCTAACTCCCTCCCCACAAACACAAGCACCCCCACTCCCTCCCCACAAGCATCCCCACTCCTTCCTTCCCCACAAACACAAGCACCCCCGCTACCTCCCAAACAAGCCCTCTTCTCACACCCACTTATCATCTGATCCAATTAGTGCCCAATGCACATGGGGCAGATGAAGTAGAGTTCATCTGTTTCAACTACCTAACAAGGAAGAAATGTAGTCCGCACTATGCCATCTTTGTTTCCCAAACAATTAGTCAGGTACATTTGAGAACTGGATGAACTCGAGCCCAGGACCCAAACCTTTCTAGCCTTTCTGGTTATGTGCTCTCCCATCAACCACGCACATCTACCATAACACATTTCTATATAGCTACAAGTTGTTTGTATGACAGGTGGAAATAGCATGCTGACCTTTATACAACCCTGCACGCAGAGATCCTGAAAGTAAGGCCAGTTCCTCCCGCTGAGGGCGGCCCTAGAGCACAGCCGCTCACTGTCCCAACAAAACAAGCCCAGTGTGTAGACCAGCACATTCACTTTGTCAGCACGCACACCAATCACAACGGTGCGTCCGTAGGTCATCAGGTGCGAGGACACAACTTTACGCAGGAACTCCAGCTCCTGGGCATGGTTGGGGTGGAAGGCTGTGTAGCTCAGCTGTCAAATACATCCGGTTATACACGTCAGGTTATACGTGTCAGGTTATATGTGTCAGGTTATACACGTCAGGTTATACGCGTCAGGTTATACGTGTCAGGTTATACGTGTCAGGTTATACGTGTCAGGTTATACGTGTCAGGTTATACGTGTCAGGTTATACGCGTCAGGTTATACGTGTCAGGTTATACGCGTCAGGTTATACATGCCAGGTTATACATGTCAGGTTATACATGCCAGGTTATACATGTCAGTACAGCTGTCAAATACATGAGTGAATCGACTACCTCAATCTTTGGGGGTAGCCCGACCTCCTGTAGAGATGACAGCATGTCCATACATGACCAGAGCCAGCACGAGAGGTCAGCCAGTCCAGAGGTGCCAAAATCTTTCTGCAAGTTTTACAAAATCTTACAGTTAGTATCACAAAATCTTACAGCTAGTATCACAAAATCTTACAGCTAGTATCACAAAATCTTACAGCTAGTATTACAAAATCTTACAGCTAGTATTACAAAATCTTACAGCTAGTATTACAAAATCTTACAGCTAGTATCACAAAATCTTACAGCTAGTATCACAAAATCTTACAGCTAGTATCACAAAATCTTACAGCTAGTATTACAAAATCTTACAGCTAGTATTACAAAATCTTACAGCTAGTATAACAAAATATTACAGCTAGTATAACAAAATCTTACAGCTAGTATAACAAAATCTTACAGCTAGTATAACAAAATCTTACAGCTAGTATAAGAAAATCTTACAGCTAGTATAACAAAATCTTACAGCTAGTATAACAAAATCTTACAGCTAGTATAACAAAATCTTACAGCTAGTATAACAAAATCTTACAGCTAGTATAACAAAATCTTACAGCTAGTATAACAAAATCTTACAGCTAGTATAACAAAATCTTACAGCTAGTATAACAAAATCTTACAGCTAGTATAACAAAATCTTACAGCTAGTATAACAAAATCTTACAGCTAGTATAACAAAATCTTACAGCTAGTATAACAAAATCTTACAGCTAGTATAAGAAAATCTTACAGCTAGTATTACAAAATCTTACAGCTAGTATAAAAAAATCTTACAGCTAGTATAACAAAATCTTACAGCTAGTATAACAAAATCTTACAGCTAATTTAATAAAAATCTTTCGGCCAAGTTGCAATTTCATAAAATTTCATGAAAAACTCTTTAAAAATTATAATTGTGCAAAAATTAAAAAATTACAACCTCGACCTAAATGTAAACCCAGTGATGTTTTAAATGTTGTGATCTTACCTTGGTAGACAAAACTCTTAACTTGACAACAATTCTGTTGAACCATGCATGAATGAGATCTACCTGAGTAAAGGTACACAAGGTTCTAAGTCACTAGACGTTTCAACAAAAGCTTGGTACAGGTAAGCTTGGGTAGAGAGAAAGACTAGAGGTAAGCTTGGGTAGAGAGAAAGACTACAGGTAAGCTTGGGTAGAGAGAAAGACTACAGGTAAGCTTGGGTAGAGAGAAAGACTACAGGTGAGCTTGGGTAGAGAGAAATACTACAGGTGAGCTTGGGTAGAGAGAAAGACTACAGGTGAGCTTGGGTAGAGAGAAAGACTACAGGTAAGCTTGGGTAGAGAGAAAGACTACAGGTAAGCTTGGGTAGAGAGAAAGACTACAGGTAAGCTTGGGTAGAGAGAAAGACTACAGGTGAGCTTGGGTAGAGAGAAAGACTACAGGTGAGCTTGGGTAGAGAGAAAGACTAGAGGTAAGCTTGGGTAGAGAGAAAGACTACAGGTAAGTACCAACCTGATGCAGGTAGAGTGTCAGCTCAGAGTTTGGTATAACCAAAGCTAGCGACTGCAAGGATAAGCCAGTGCTGCTCTGGGCAGAGAAAATAAAGGCTGGGATAATCACACCCAACCCTGGAATGTCACAGAATTTAAAGTCTACCTGCAAAATATGGTTTGTCACAAAATTAAAATGTTACTGCATAATTTATAAGTTAGACTACCTGACTAGAATGTTAGACTACCTGAGTAGAATGTTAGACTACCTGACTAGAATGTTAGACTACCTGACTAGAATGTTAGACTACCTGACTAGAATGTTAGACTACCTGACTAGAATGTTAGACTACCTGACTAGAATGTTAGACTACCTGACTAGAATGTTAGACTACCTGACTAGAATGTTAGACTACCTGACTAGAATGTTAGACTACCTGACTAGAATGTTAGACTACCTGACTAGAATGTTAGACTACCTGACTAGAATGTTAGACTACCTGACTAGAATGTTAGACTACCTGACTAGAATGTTAGACTACCTGACTAGAATGTTATACTACCTGACTAGATTGTAGATCTCTGTTAATCTCGCCTGAAAGGACCTGGCGAGTCACACAGCGCAGAATGTTTGTGTGTGGCTGCGGCCGACCTGTCACATACCAGACGTGCTCCAGCCGTGGGCCCAGGATGTTGTCCCACTGGCACAGCATGAGGGCGTCAATAAAGCTCTGCTCTATGTTCCCTATGGACGACACAGAGAAGCTGGAACTGGGACTTAGAGGCGTGGATGCTGAGTCATCAAAGTCCAATCTATACGATGTTTCAGAGTTAATGGCCATGACACCTGCCTCTGATGACAAGACCTGTGAAGCTATCAGACTCTCTAGCTGTTTTCCTTTCACCACTGCCATTATCATTGGTTTTTTTACTCTTTACCCTCCAATCATTTGCTCAGATTTGATAAATAGATTTAATCTCTGTCTGTAGCCGAATAGACTCCACTAAAAAATTGGCAATAACCAAGTCAATGAAAATAAAACTGAAGGCCATCATGGAGAGAGATGTCATGAGGTCGTGTTGAGTTTGTGAGGTGTTAGTCATGAGCATAATGACAAGCACAAACGACAGCACGATCACAGAGAAGAATGCATAGTTTACACAGAGAATGACCAGGGCCTCTCTGTTGATAAATTGCATATTTGTGCCACCTCGAAGAAAAATGGCTTCATTCCACAACATGAGTGGGCTCAACTGGCCAATTGAGCTACTTAAAAGTCCTTAGATCATGCCACTGACTGTAAGCACTAAAAAAAGATGGAAAAAAAATTAGTATAAGATGGAATTATCAAAATAACTGAGTAAACTACCTAGTTCAATACCAATTCTACTTTTGATACTCAAACTGATTTTACTGAGCAGGAATCGTCATAAGTCTATGGGATGATGTGGTTAGATGGTACAGTGTACAAGTGCTAATCTCAGTCTCAAGTTGGAATCAAGGGCTGGAGTCCATATGATGTCCCAGAGTCCACCCAGCTGTGATGGGCACCTTCTTTAGGGAAAGTAAAGGCGGCTAGGCATAGTGCTGACCACACTACCTCTTTATATGTCAAGGTCACAGAAACAGGTGAACTCTATCTCACTTGCCCCATGAATTGTCAGGTTAGAAAGGGAAACTTTACTTTGAGTGGTGTACAATCACTTGCCCCATAGATTGTCAGGTTTAAGGTTAGAAAGGGAAACTTTACTTTTATTGGTGTACGATCACTTGCCCCATAGATTGTCAGGTGAGAAAGGGAAACTACTTTTAGTGGTGTATGATCACTTGCCCCATAACACTTTAGCAGTTAGCTGCTTAGCACCTAAATTCCTAAAACTAACGATAGATTGATTAAGTTAAGTGTAAGTCTAGTAAATTAAAGTAGGCCTATTTTACTCTCCTCTTCTTTGAGACCTTTTGACTTGTCTAATTGAATTGTGAATTAATCTACTAATGAATTTTTAAATATATTTTTTTACTTTTGTCTTTAATGATCTTTTATATAATATTATATATATTTATAGAAAATATTACAGATCTAGATCTAGATCTAGATCTACCTTGTAGGCTACACACACATTTCCAAGCAGTGGTGAGGTAGAGTGTAGAGTATGGAAGGGGAAGGATCTAAAAATCTAGTTTTATAAGTTTTAGGCTACATATTATGATATTAAATTACTGTAGGCCGGGTGTAGGCCTAGAGTAAAGTGGCGTCTGCGGACAGACGTAGCAAAAAAAATCGGAAGTGCCGATTTCCATTGAGCGCCATTCAGTAACCGCTTCACATAGAAACAAACCGAAAGTACCGTCTCACTCCGCATTCTTTCTAGTTTAATCACGTCTGATTCATTTTGTATTCATACGCATAGCATTGAATGTATTAACATTTTCAGTGGTGAGACTCTGTGCGGACAGTAAGTGCACTTTTTTTTACATTTTATTTTCTGTGCGCACACTTGCTCCTTATGCGGACAAGGCATATTTTGTTCATTTTATTTCTATTTAAATGATTGAAATAAACATGTTACATACATAAATAGTGTTGTTGATTGTTTTATATATTAATATATTGGAAAACAAAAAATATGAAGAAATATGAAATAAGTTTTAATTAAATTAAAGTGATGCCTGAAAGAAACTCAGGACCCAGTTGAGATTTTATTTCACTTTTTGCTTAGTAGACACGTTTGATGATCAAAAATATTTTTAAAACCTAAAAACATTACTAAAAACTTATAGATCTAGATTTAAACTTAAATTTAAATATAAATCTGGAGTATCAAGATTAGTTCAAAGCTCATTTTTACTTAAAGTGTAAGAAATATACTCTGATTTTTCATTAGTGTCCGCAAAAGGTTAACCCTCAAAAAAGATGCGGACACCCCAATTTTTCCTCTAAGATGGCTTAAACAACCTTAACTATGATATTTATAGCTTTCTATATATATATATAAGCTATTTATAGTTAACCCAGTTAACTAAGCTATCTTCTTCTTCTTCTTCGTTCTTAATTTTTGAATATGGTGGAGGATTCAGACAACAAGTCCAACTTCGTGGACAAACCGGACTGTGGTTTCCAGTTTGTCAGGTGTCCCATATAATTTTTCCCTGAGTGGGGTGGGCTGGGGCCAGTGTCTGACTCTTGCCTGGCCATACAGAGTACATTCCTGGAGTACGTGCTCCGTGTTTTCCGGGGCCTTGCCACAAGGGCACATTTCGCTACACCCAACCTTCAGTTTTTTGTGCATGTGTTGATTTAGTCTGTTGTGGCCTGTTCTAAGTCGAAAGATTATGTATTGTTGTTTTCGTGTTAAATTGTAATAGCCGTCGTCTTTAATGTAGTGAGGGTGTGTGACAGACTAAGCTATGATTGGTTAGATTTATTCCTCTAATCCGGGGACTAGTGCTCTTCATCCGGGTGAGGTTCCCGACATAAAACGTCATACATCGCAACTTTGAAAAATTCCAATTAATCTCCCTATTGAGTGAAATAGAAGAAATGTACTCAGATGTGTTTAAAAATGGACATGCTTTGTGTTGTTTGCATTAGTTTCCTATAAACTATAAAACATTCATACAATTATTGTTTAAGCGAAAAACAGCAAGGTGTCCGCACAGAGGCAACTGTCCGCAGACGCCACTTTACTCTAGTTATAGTACATACTATTACTATACTACTACTAGAAAATCTAGATCTAGATCTTAGTACATAGTATTTAGTAGTAGTACATACTCCATAGTTAACTATTAACTAGATTCTAGATCTAGATCTTAGATATCTGATGTTACTAGATCTAGATCTATACACATTACACATAGATCTAGATCTAGAAATATTGAATAACTAGGCTAAATTTAGAATCAACTTTACTTTGAATCTAGACTAGATCTAGATCTAGATCTATTGACTAGAGTCTGGAACTTCTCGACTTAGTTTCTTAACTCTCTAAACCTAGATCTAGATCTCTACTAGTCTAGGCTTATTCTGAAAAAAAAAAACATTGGTGATCTTGTTGTCTGACCAACTACTAATGTTAAAAATAAATAATTTTTAATATGGGATAAAATTATGTTTGATTATAATACCCTTTAAATACTTAAATCATCAGTGTTCTGTAAATATAAAATTAAAATCGAATAATCATTACTGATTATAAAGTGGAAATAGAAGTAAATAAAGTATAAGCAGTTAACCCATCTTTACATTTAATCTAGATCTAGATCTAGCTCTTAAAATACAAACTGGCAATAACTCCTCGCAGTGGTTCTTAATCTGAGTTCGATCAAACCCCAGGGGGTTCGTTGAGTCAGTCTCGGGGGTTCGGCGGAGATCAAGACACACGGTGAACGGAAAAATGTCACAGAAAAAAAAAAACACAGAAACAAAGTCACAGTTTTTTGCTAGGAAAAAAAGTCACAGAAAAAAGTCACAGTGGACAAATTTTATCGGAAAAAAGTCACAGAAATAAAGTCAGAAAAAAAGTCACAAAAATCTTTTTAGAAATATTTTTATTAATTTGATAAAAATTGTAAAATTTTGTATGTTTATTGTTGTGGGTTGTATTTTTTATAGCATAAATTATTTATAGACGTTAAAATCATTATGATTTATAACAATTGTAAGTAAAAATACTCTAAGATAATTAACACAGCAATCTCAACATTTGTTACGTAGGCCTATTTAGTTAAGGCTAGGAGCTACAGGGAAAACACTTTTTTGTTATTAGCCAAGCAAATTCACTGAAACTTCACCCATATAATGTATGCTCAATGGGATTTTTAAAAATGGTGTCCAAAAAGAAAAATGTTTTGGTTGCCATGGTTACGTCCGCCATATTGGATTTTTGTTTATCATTTTCAAAATGCTAAGGCTCAGCAACCACTAGAGGTAAACACACAGAAATGCAAGCATTTTGTAGAGTGATGTTAGCCTGAAACTTTCTATAAAGTACTTTTTAAGAAAAGGGTTTAAAAAAATTATTTTTAATTTTTAAATCCTAGACTGTTAAAAAAAGCTGAAATTTGCTCAAATTCAACATATTTCAGTCCATAAAATCTAAAGTAAGAAAAATCTTTAAAAAATGCTTTATAGAAGTTGTTTATATATGTTAGAAGAATAATCAGGCTAAGTTTCATTACAATACATGCAGAACTAACAGAGGAGTAGGGATTTAAAGAGTGAATTTTAACGTTTTGAGAAAAACGCAAAAAACTAAAGAAAAATGAAAAATTTCATTCATAACCTAACAAATACTAACAAAATTTGGTTTTAATTTATGCAGGTTTATTTAACATATAAACATGCAATGAAGTATTAAACTTGCAAGTACATTTTAAATAATAAAGTAAAAAAAATGTCGTACAAAGATAACGCGTCAAATACGTAAAGGTAAAAAACATTTTTATTTTCTTAAAATAAACTGTTTCAAAAAATGGGCTGAACCACACCTAACACTTCTATTTTGTTAAGCATATTCACATTTCATTTTGGCAACTGCTACTTTTTACTGCCATCTAGCATTTTCTTTTTCCAGATTAGTCATCCAGCAAAATGTTTCAATGGGTTTTTTTTAAATCCTTGCTACCACTATAACTATAATAATTGATTTATTCATATCTTCAGCTCTTTTTATCTCTTCCTGTTAATACTTGTGCACTAACCAAAATAAATGCTCTTTTTCTAAGTTATTGTCTGGTTTCATACTGCTTGGCTCTCTCTTGGCAAAGGTCAATTCTATAAAGGAAAGTAGAACATCAAGTTATTTCAGTGGACAAAAAAACCCACACTTTACCACAAACACATTTTGCATTGAATATTTATTGAATCCTAAACTAAGTTGCAAAGTCATTGTAAGGTATAAGCTATAAATAAATTTTACAACTGTTTTGGGTCCAGAACAAGATTTTGAAAAGCGGTTTACCGTCTTTCAGATATATGATTTTCCTTTTTGCAGTATTTAAAAGTTGCCATATTCTTTCACTGAGTTCACTTGGTCACTAGCTCTTCAATCATTTTCTCCAGATATTGTTATGTGAAACAAAATTATGTGTAGGGAAAGTTACCTTGAACCAGGACAACTTGCAGGGTTTTCAACACACACTGTAGGCCTAAATCATAGGGGAAATGAATTTATTAATAAAATATACAAATGTAAAAAGAAAAGTAATAATAAAACTATAATGATATATTGTATGAATATAAGATTAGTAGAATCACTGAATAGAATTTGATTCATTAGTTTGAGGAGATAAAAATCTTTTAAACTAGATCTAGATCTAGCTAGTATCTGAACCACTAATGAGTCTAATGACAAACAGGTCTACTAACCTAAATAAGATGTTCAAAAAAAATATGTAGGTCTACTAATTAATCTTTAAATTTAAATAGTTTAAAGGATATTGAAATACTCACTGCTTGATGTCCGTGCATCTATTCCTTGTAAACAAAATTAAGGCTGTAGTTGTCATAATCAGCTGTAGACTGTAAAACACATGAGCCTAGTTTGTTGTGTACTCTGTTATCCTTGTTAGGCATTAGGACACTTGTAACATGTTTAGGCCAACTTCACCCGGGGATTACTTAAGTTATTACCAAAATCGTTCTATCTGATAAGTCTTTTTTGGGTTCGATCACAGGGTGATAGTGTATTTCTTGCTGTGTAATAACTTACTACACACACACGTAAAACACTGCTTACTCTTCTCGTAGGCTTGTGTAGACTAAATCTAGTAGCAGTGAATCAACAAAGAATGGTGGCTGGTATAAAATCACGATACTTCTAAACAGTTTAAACATTATTAAACCGACAAAAACATTTGATACGATGAGATTTGTCTAAAAAGTTTGTAAACAGCTGATTGAATATCCACAACAAGAATGAGTGCATCACTAGGCACGCCGGAAGCGATAAACTAGCTAGCGAATCGAAAATTTTAACACTGATAATGCCGAGTCCGCCAGCCAATAGAATTTTACCTTGCTTCCGGGGTAAGGCCGAGTAGGAAAATTTGGTATATGTAGGTCAAACTCTTTAAAAAGTGTGTTTCATTTGAACATTCGAAATTAAATGGAATATTTTCATTGGTTGACAAATTTACCTTGTCGTTATAGACAAGAAAAGGAGCTTTCCGGCGATACTAAACACGCGGTACCTATTTTTAGTTATCTGTATGTTTTATAGTAGTAAACTTTGGCAATTTTCGCAGTGTTTTTGAAAAATTAGACAAAACATGCATATACATGCCTCACAAAAAAATTAATTTAAAATAAAAATAAGCATTTTCCAACAATATGTTATGTGGTTTTGTATTCAGAAATGGATATACTTTAATAATTAGGTCAAAACTGAAATTCGACATCTGACACCCAACACACATAAATCCGGTGCCGCACACAGCCTTAAATACGCGGTAGAAAAGTTAATTATAAAAGAAATTTAGGCACATTTTGCCGTAGGCTATTCCCTGGTCGGCCTCTCCTCAGTAGGCATTGTCCGAACATATTTTGTGTTGTTGACGTTATGCGTCATCGACAGCCTTTGAACCTTGTCGGCTTTCTGTTTTGATCCTAAGTTTTGTTATGTGATGAGCGTGATAAATGTGGGCAGTAAAGGTGGTTGAACTAAACATAAATATTGTTGCCATGAGTTGAGGGCAGCAAGTCAGATTAACTTACCATTTCACGGTAATTTAACATTAGTATTAGTATTTTAAAAAAAAACACGATGAAAAACGTGGACTTTGGAGCATTCTATTAAATGCTACTAATCTTAAGTTTAAAATAATTATAATCTACATACTTCATAATAAATATTTTTAGATGAATTATAAAAATTCCTATGCGTATACAGCCTACACACATTACATTACATTTAATTAATCCTAAGTTAATTTGCACTCTCTAAATATTTAATACATAAAAGTATTAACAAATATTATGCAAATATGTATTTGTGACTTTTTTTCCTGTGACTCTTTTTCCTGTGACTTTTTTTCTGTGTTTTTTTTTTTCCTGTGACTTTTTTCTGTGTTTTTTTTCCTGTGTTTTTTTTCCTGTGACACACACCCGACTCATGTAATTCGTGATCGGATTTTGTCAGTGCGGACGAAAAGGCCTAGAAGGGTTCGGTGATTGCGCATGTGAAACTGGTGGGGCTCGATACTGATCTAGAAATCTAGCGGTTATTTTCATATTTCTATGGTTTAATTTTATTTATTTATTTTTTAGCGCAATTTCAAAAAAATTCATAAGAAACGTTTTAATAACAAGCTTTTATGTAATGATGCACTAAAAAGTAGAAAATAAATTATACACTACTATTTAAATTACTATAAAGAAAAGCGTGGGTCACTTTAGTACTTTAGTACCTATTGGATACCTTTACTAATATTTGAGAAGAGACCCACGCTGGGTTTTTGTTTTCTTTTTGTACTTAAATTAAATTGTGTCTGGATTATGTCGTCTTGAAGATAAAAAAAAAAATGTCAATCTACTTTCATCGCTCTACTTCCAGAGTTTCTTCCAGGAACCCCTTCCCCGAAAAAATGTTTACCGCCCCTCCCCCCCCCCCCCCCGAACGAAATGAAATTTATATAATTTATATAGAAAATATACTTTTAACAGTGTCCCCCCCCCCCCGAAGAAAGTTTACCGCCCCCCCCCCCCGAAAATTTCAAGTGCCCCCCCCCCCCCCGGAGAAAAAAGTCTGGAAGAAACACTGTCTACTTCTACTCTCTTACTTATAACCTACGCCACCCCAATGAGCGCCTTCAGAAATTAAGCGTATAGCTGAGGTACACTTTTTTTACTTTCTCGTATATACGTAGTATAGAGAAAGTATTGTAATCGTGCAAAAAAAAAATCGAGATTTTTACAAATCTCGACGTTTTACACCTCACTGATACGGAAAAACATAATTTTGCAATCTTGTCCGTATGTCTGTGTGTCTGTGTGTGTGTCTGTGTGTGTGTGTGTGTGTGTGTGTGTGTGTAAACACGATTACTTGAGTACCGTTACAGCTAGGTTGATAAAATTTCATATATAAGTATTTTATCAAAATCGTAGATCCGTATCAACTTTTGAGCGATTTCCGATAACCGGAAGTGGTACTTTTTCTCCTTTGAATTTTTCAAAAGCCTATAAGTTGAGTACTATTTCAGATAGATAAATGAAATTTCACATGTAAGTAAAAGATCTAATTCTCTACCTTCTGTTAAATTTTGAGTAATTTCTGTTGACGGAAAGTACTAATTTACGCTATTTCCGATTTCTCAAAAACGCATCTAAATTTATAAAGTACTAATAATATTGCGCACCATTATGAACATCTTTATTCGGCGTTCGCTTGGTGTGCAATACTTTTTTCTATGAGATTCTATTTTATTTTAAAAAGTTTATGTATTTAAAATGGATTAAAAATCATAACTATATCCCGAGTTCCCATCCCCTGTTGTTTTATATAAGAATATTCGAGAAAGTTTAGGGGAGATCACTCCCGGTTTATTTAAAAAATTAGCGGCCCTTCATTTATCTAGAAGTGAAGGTAATGGGGAAAAAATGCATGACTCAAATAAACCGGTGCTACTACAGCGCTAACTTTGTAGACAAAGCTTGTCTAGTAATCGATTCCAAATGCATCCTAATGTTGGTAATGAAGGCCTGGTAGAAGACATATTTAAATATATTGCAATTTAAAAGCATGATCACCAGTGTTTCTTCCAGACTTTTTTCTCCGGGGGTGGGGGGACACTGTTAAAAGTATATATTTTCTATATATATTTTCTATATAAATTTCATTTCGTTCGGGGGAGGGGCGGTAGACTTTCTCCGCCCTCCCCCCCCCCCCCCGAAGAGATGCCTGGAAGAAACTCTGATGATCATTCACGATGCACAGATCTAGATCTAGTAGATATAATAAGAATATTTGCTAAGTGCTATCATCATAGAAGTTCGAGCTGAATAATCTGATTCATTTAGGAGCTGGCAGTGTCCAACCTTATACTTGATATTTTTAACAGCAGTCCCGGTCCCGTTTAGGTTCAATGAATCTTGTCTATTTATGTTGTGTGTGTGGGGGGGGGGGGGGGGGGAAGGGGCAGTAACGTTAATTGATATAATCAGCTGTTTATCACCGTTTGCGGCGATTCTCGGAATTTTGCAGCTGTAAAAAAATATTTTATGGAAAAGGGGGGCTAATCCAAGTGACAGTTTCCTGCTACGACAACACTCAACAATCAACATGGCAGATGCTACAATTGAGACACCGATCCCGAGTGAACTTGAAAATGCTACTTCTGTTAATGGAACGGCCAAAATACCAGCCACTCCAGAGGGAATGGCTATTGCATATGGAAGCTTGTTTCTAATGGCTGTAGTGCCCATTTTCATAGGTTCATTCCGTTCGGTGACATTCCATAAGGAACAAAAAGTACGAAAATTTCTAGATTCTAGAATTCTTTCTTAAGTCTTAAATCTTTCTTTTTATTTTCTACACTTTCTAGAATAGATCTAAATAATTCTAGATCGTTTCTAGAATTTAGATCTACTGATCTAGATTTAGATCTAGATCTAGATCTTATTTATTAAATAAAACTAATGGCCTACCATCCTAGATTTACCTCCGGTAAAATCTTAGTTTAGCGTCGTAAATTCGGCCAAAACTAGTAATGTAGGAGAGAGTGAATTAATGAATATGTCATTAAATATGAGTATATTTTCGTATATTTTGATAAAATATTATAAATAATTGAATAATAGATCACCATTTATGGTTAAATCAATTTAAATATCCTGAAATTAATTTTTATCAACCCTGTTCGAGATAGTAAATTTGCTATTAAAAACAGCAGCCATCTTAAGAAATTGTTATTTAGAGTAGCTTCCCTTTTATTTCTATTCGTATGTAAATGTATTTAAATATGATTGTCTTGTTGTATAGTCCGTATTGCAAAGCATTTTTTAAAATTCTGCTCTTTAAAAACTGAATTTCCTAACAAATAACTCTATTAATTCTAGAAGCATTGTGAGATGCAACTTGTATTCATGTATTAAATCACGTTTTTTTACTAATGTTAATTTGATCTTACTATTACTATATAGTATTATAGTTTGAGTTTTTTCTTATTGTTTGAATGTTCACTATTTTCATTTCAGGTTTTTCTTTTCATCAATTAGTGATTCTATCGTAACTTATGACATTTTTTGCTTCTCTTTACCTTAATTAAACCCCAAACTCCGTCATATTTTTGTTGTCAATGTCACAAGTCATAATGTAAAAAAATTACGCTTCACTCTGCCTTCTCTAAGATCTCTAACCATAATTTTGACAACATTAAATGTTTGTCATCATTTATATATACAGAGAGACAAAATGTATTATCCACCAGCTTCCCTCGTAAAACATCATCTAAAACAATGAGCCAGTCCACCCCTTAAGTGCGTGTTGTCATTATGGTCGATCGCAAGTCTCCACCTGCCAGACACATGTTGGTTATCCTTTGTTGTCAAATTGTCAATATCAAGTACACAAGTGAGTGATATGGGGTTGTCCATAAATGATGTCGCATATGATTTGCTACGGGAGTGAGTGAAGATTTGTGACGTCAACTCAGGCGGCTTTGCAATTTATGACGTGTCGGTCTCATGAAAGGAGGTGAACGGGGAAAAATACCTAGGTGGTTGATGGAGAACCTCTATAATGCTTTGTTCAATCAAAATAACGATAAATAAGCATTAGTATACGTATAACTTGCTTAAAACGAATCATCACAAATGTTGCAAGCCTGCTAGTTTAAGACATTCGGCAAAACGGCCGCAACACATTATCCCCGTCAAAAAGGCTTGCCACCAAATGCCTGCCGACGAATAAGCCGCGTCTAATGCGGGGCGTTAGGAATACGGCCATTAGCATGGGCCGCGTTAGTAGAGCACCAGTAGGCTATCGCGCTTTGTAAGATGACGTAAATACTTAAATTCAATTTCGCTAAACTGCGCGAAAATTTAGTAATGTTCTATCGTTTGAGGAAATTTATTTTCTTGGACTTAAATTGAAATATCATGTTGACTGTCTGGCTCTTAATTTCCGAATATCACTTTTAATGTATCAAGATTTAGAACTATAATTTACTTTAATATAAGTGTCATCTTATCGTTTATTGTGGTTTTTATAAAGCGCAGAGCAGCTACAAAATCGGGCGGCCATCCTGTTTTCACCAAGCTTCTTTTGGAGCTTAATATGGGTAGTCTAGTTCTATACGGTGTGAGCTTAATACATTTTTAAAGGGCCGAAAGTCTCAAGACAGCAAGCTTGCAGAAATAACTACGTACGTATGGACGAGGGATAGATGTGTTAGGGGCTGTTTAATGAACACCAACTTATGTAATCATATTAAACGTCGCAAAAGCGTCAAAAAGGCAGTGCTTGTTGTTGTTTTTTCTATAAAATTAGCCTAACGGTCGGCGGTACCGCTACATGACGTCACGTGCGAGCGTTAACTCGGTGACGATCTGCTAAGTGGGGGAATGAAAAAGGTGGGGTTCAAGAAATGCGACTCGGCAAGCTTTTTAGATTTCTTGACCCTTCTTAATAGTTCTTTCGTCCCCACTGAGAAAATGGATCACCAGTGTTTCTTCCAGACTTTTTTCTCCGGGGGGGGCACTTGAAATTTTCGGGGGGGGGGGGGGGCGGTAAACTTTCTTCGGACACTGTTAAAAAGTATATATTTTCTATATAAATTATATAAATTTCATTCCGTTCGGGGGGGGGGGGGGCGGTAAAAATTTTTCGGGGGGGCTTTGCCCCCGAAGAGATGCCTGGAAGAAACTCTGTGGATCACCAATGAATGACGCGTCATGCTTCTACAGCTGATTCTTTCTCCCACAACCATCCCGTTTTCACGAAAAAAAAAACCTGACCCGTCTCCAAAATCACATCGCTGAGTTCTACTCAACCTCTCCCCACCACAAATCACAATTTCTATCTGAAACAATATGTTCATATGTCTGCTCTGTAATAATGCAACGCTATCATTACTATCTTAAGAGCGACGTCATTTATGAGCGATCTAATATTGATTTGCTTACTGCAAATAAAGTGTTCAAAAGTTCGACCTCCCAACAATTGTTGTGGTCTTGGATGCACACTTTATTAAGTCTGATAAGATCTATTAGTCATTCATGTCAACTATATTTAAAAAAAAAGAAAAATTACTATACAGGGGGTCATCCATAAATGATGTCACGCTTTTTTGACGATTTTTCCCCCCCCCCCTCCCCTCCGTCACACGTCGTCACAAAAAGCCAGACCCCTCCCCTAAAATGACGTCACACCCCAGCCTACAACCCCCCTCAAAATTGCAGTTGAATTGTTTTTTAAACAGCTATATTTTTCCAAAATCTTGTCTGAACTCTGTCAAAATAGATTATTTACTCAATTGTTATTACAATGTATTAAAAACAGTTTTTGAAAACGCAAAATAACGTCTATAATTCGTTTTGTAACATTGCTTTTTTAAAATGCAATGTGTGACGTCGCACCATCTGAACCCCTCCCCCCTCCCACTCATCACACAACGTCACAAAATTACGGACCCCCTCCCCCCTACGAGTGTGACGTCATTTATGAACGACCCCCCCCCCCCCCCCCCCCCCGGCATATATTAAAACAATACAAAACAATCATATTAAACCACAAAATCAACACAAAAGACATGCGAATAGACAATTTATTGTTTTTAAAACATGGCCGCTGCTTGTATTTACTCATTGTTGTCTCGAACGGGGTAGTTTAAAGTTTATTCCAGGATATTTATGACTGGTTTGGTCTTGGATTGTGATTTGTTATTCAATTATCTGTTATATTGTGTAAAATATGACATAAATATGGCCAAATGAAAGAAATATTCATTAGTTACCTTCATCGCACATTACTAGCTACGTTGGAATTTACGACGCTAAACTAAGATTTACCTTACCTCCTACTCACTTTGTGAATTCAAATTGTAATAAAATTAAATTTAAATTGCATCCCCATCTGCCATCTATAATCTATACTGGATTCTATACTCACACCCATTCAGTACTACTCAATGAGTGAGAGTTACTAATAACTTAACAGATGACAGTCAATATTATATTTATTACTTTATACTTTATTAGTCCAACCAATCTGTCTAACCTTTGCCTTTATCATTTTTGGGTATTGGATACTACAACCAGTGTAACTGAGTGTAGTAGCATTGTATGTTACCATATGGATAAATTGTTTAAAATGTAACTTAACCAAAGAGAGCTAGATTCTATATGGTGTGAATATTCAGTACAAAAGACAAAAGCTTTTTTTTTTGTATTCCCGTATTTTCTTTTGTTTAGGCTACCTAAACTAAACAACTGTCATTTACACTTGTTTTCATCTTGTATGAGCTGAACTAATTTTTATTATTAATAATATTCCTTTTAATATTTTTTTAGCCTTTTCCCCAATTTTATTTGCTTGTATAGGCGCAGTAGGTAGACCTATATTAGCATGTCTATGTTGGCTGATGTAAATTAATGCCATAACTGTTGTTCTAGGATTCAGGTGAGAAGCCTGAAACCATGTCCCACAAGGATGCTGCAATGTTTCCTATTATAGCTAGCTGTGCTCTCTTCGGTATATATTTAGTTTTCCAGGTAGGTTTTCTTACATCTTAATAAATTTGCACAGATAGTCTATAAAGATAATGTCAATAGTAAGTTTATACACTGAACTATGTATTCTAGCTGTATGTTTAACATAGAAACATTCATTATTGATTCAAATTTGTTTAATTTCCAGATTTTTTCCAAAGAATACATTAATCTGTTGCTGACTGTATATTTTTTTATTCTTGGTGTTCTTGCTTTGACTCACATTGTGGGGTAAGTAAAAACAAATGTACCCATAATACTGTAATAATTGTATTACTATGGCCGTAAATTATTTCCCATCATAATCAGTCTTTTTTCCTGGCAAGTAGTTATTGATTATTACACAAGTCTATAGTTTTGTCTTTGTCTTTTCCACAGACCAATTTTTAGCAAATTTCTTCCATCCTCATTTCCTAACAAAGATTATCATTTAATTCTAACTCAAGGAAAAGGAGATAAAAAAGAAGGTACCATATTACTGCTATTTATATACTCAATTTATCCTGTATATGATATGTTACAAGTTGGAGCGTTTACAAAAATCTGGCTTGTTAAAAATATAGTAGTAGTCTACTTTGCTATCGCAGGCTACAATTTAACAATAGTGGAAATGAACCAGTAGTGACATGAAATCTGTATTGTTTTTTTTTAAATAATAAGTCCCACAACCTATGTAACATGTGTTTATGTTTACACACTGTGCATGAACAATTATGTATACACTTGTAATAAAGCTAACATGTTTGTATGACCATAACTGTGTATGGCTCTTGTCTTATCCATTTTACCTGCTAATAGTACAGTTCCCCTTCCAAACCTGACGATCTATCGGGCAAGTGAAGTAGAGTTCACCTGTTTCTGTGACCTATGCGTATGAAGGGATAGTGTGATCAGCACTATGCCCTGCTGCCTTTAATTTCCCTAACATGTGTTAGGTACCCATCAGAGCTAGGTGGACTCAGAGGCGGCCTACTAACTTGAACCTGGATTTGAACTCAAGAGACACGGGTTAGCAGTCTAGCTTTCTACTGCTAGGCCACTCCGCTCCTTTACCTGTTATTGGTCCAACCATTTGTTGTTTCCATCTGCTTGAGGAAAATCTCTTATTGCCTGTTTATAGTTGAGACCCAGGGTCCTTTGTTCTCCTGTCACAGGAAAATGTGTGTGGGTTCATTTTATTTACCAGAGTACACACCTTATTTCTAGATCTGATGAATTATGAATTTGACCGCAAAGATCTGGTCAGCCTTGGAATTTGTGGTGTCTTTGGTATTTGGTACCTTTGGAAAAAGGTGATTACATGGAACTATTAAAACTTTTATTAGTTGAATATTTTAATATTTGTAGTTAGATTTATAAAATACTATTATCAATGCCTCATGCACATATTGATTTCTTCAGCACTGGATTGCAAACAATCTGTTTGGCCTTGCCTTCTCAATCAATGGAGTTGAGCTGCTCTCTCTGAACCGTGTCAGCACTGGTTGCATTTTGCTTGGAGGTCTCTTCATTTATGATATTTTTTGGGTAGGTTTCTTCTTTATATTTGGCATTCTCGCTTATGTCTGTCCATCTCCCCCCCCCCCCCCCCCCCCCCACCATAAATAATGATCTCATATATTCAAAGTTTGCAAAACTATTGTTCCTTTTTTAAATGTATAAGGGATGTGACTTTTCTGATTTTTAGCAAATATCTGATTTTTCATTTAGAGCTGCAGTTTTCATACACTAATTAAATTTTCTCCTAATTATTCCGTCTTATGCAGACTATTTTTCAGAAGTTTTAAAAATGTAGAAAAAAGCGGAAATGACCTCTATGGAAACACCCGACTTGCTAATTCAACACGTTCCTATTTAAAAAGAGTTTAGCACTTGGCCTACCAAAAATTGTGTTATTGCCCCTCTATTTAAACATGCTATTCTTTTTAATTGGACGATTATGCTTGGTCTCAACATACAAGATAAAGATGAAATCTTGGTCAAGATTACCTATTTTAGCTGATTTTCAGATTTTTCAGAATCCATGAATTTTTAGTCTGAATTTTCTGCTTATATTTTTTGTTAGATCTAAATATTTTCACACTAAAAAATCAGAGAATAGTAATCTAAAATAGTGCAGTTCTTTAAATGAAAAGAACTTTTCCCTATCCTGGTTTCTATAGTGTTAATCTCACATGCACATTAGTCTATAGCCTAATTAATCTACCAGTATTTTAACTCACCCTATTTTCATAAGCCACCCTATCCACCATTTCTCTGTGCCTTCCATTTTATTTGACAACCTTGCAAAAGGTGACCTTATTGACTAATCAGCCCCTCTTTGTAGCAACTGTGGCTTATGTGAACCCACCATGATCCCAAGTACGTGTTTGATTATGTTTGATTGAGGAAAACTATAAATTATGCCATCGTCAATCCCAAATACTATGTTCTTCCAATGACAAATGCCTACTGATTTCAAAACTGAACTCTCCGTGACCCCTTGTCCGTGTTTAGTTGGTGGGAGAAAAAAATATGATACTGTCAATTGCTAATCAGTCCGGGCTATTCTAGAAGTATAAATAATAATGCGGCCTAGCTTTAATCAAAATAGTTAATTTTGGTTCAAATAATATTACAAGTAGGCATATTAATTAAAAATAAATATTTGACCCTTTCTTATTTCATTTAATCTTATCGATTTCATTTTCTATCACATGGACTAAGAACTTTAAAATTCCCTATAGATCTTGACTCTAACTTGGAGACTTAAATTTTGTACAGTGTTCATCTTTAGGAATAATAGGCATAATTTTAAAGTGATAAAAATAGTACAACTAGATCATAAGAAGTTAAGTTAGCTTATTGTTAAAATTAATGTTTTTTAAAAGATGCAATTTAGTAGTCAGGAGTTTTGTTATATTAGAAATTTTTTTCTCTTGTTTCAGGTGTTTGGAACCAATGTCATGGTAACTGTTGCTAAATCATTTGAAGCCCCTATTAAGTGTAAGTATTTACAGTAATGTTTTTTGGGCTTGAGTATTATGTTATGAGACTTAACCATTGGTTGTATATCTTCCATTTGATAGTGGTCTTTCCCCAAGATATCCTGGAGCATGGTCTGGGTGCCAGTAACTTTGCTATGCTTGGACTTGGTGACATTGTTATACCTGGTATATTCATTGCTTTATTGCTGCGGTTTGATATGAGGTGAGGATGTTAGCTCTGTACATTCCAGCTAATTCTATTCCATCTCCTGTTCCACCTCAACTCATTTCAACTCTTGTGTTTGGCAGCCTCAAGAGGAAAAGCAAAGTTTACTTCTGTGCTGGATTTGTGGCTTATTGTTTGGGTTTGGGCATCACCATTTTCATCATGCATTTCTTCAAGCATGCCCAGGTATTCTTTGACATTTCTTTTTTTATTGCAATCCACTCTAATTTATTTTTTCAGAATTTCAATGACATCATAATTAACCTTATAATCAGCAGCATAAAAGCATGGTCTATACTTTCCTGTTTCAGCCAGCACTGCTGTACCTAGTGCCCTCCTGTCTTGGTTTGCCAACAGTTGTTGCTCTGTTTAAAGGGGACATCAAAGCCATGTTCAAGTAAGTTTTTCTCCTCATCCATCCCTCTCACTTCAACACTAAAGATTGCTCTCTGTGGCTTGTTCTGTGCATAAACTATTTATATACAGACATGAAGATTGATAGAGTTCATGTGTAAAGGTATAGATTTAGTAGGCCTGCTGGGTTAGGGAAAGCAAGACCTAGTGACCCATTGGACAGAAAAAGTAGAGTTCATGCTTCCTGACCTTAGCCTATGAAAGGGAAGGGTCAGCACTATGCCCAGATGCCTCTTATTTTCCTCAACGTAAGTCAGGTACCCACCAGAGCTGGGTGAACTCAGGGACAACCTAACGTCACAAGTCCGAACCAAGATCTGAACTCAAGACCATCGGCCTAGCAGCCCAACACTCTACCATTCCACCACACCGTCCCCTGTGTTAAGGAAATATAGAGGGGAAATGTTTTGTTCTCAGACAGTGTGGGAACCCTTGTGTTGAAAGATTTCTTTACATACAATTGTAATCAGCAGCTGTTGACATCTTTGTCCAAATCATGGCTGCAAGTCTTTTTTTTTCTTAGTTATGAAGACCACTCTGAAACACCAGCTGCTCAAGAAACTGAAAAGACAAAGTAATGTTGGACAAACAGAACTGCGATGGAGGCTTGGACAAACAGAACTAGGATAGGATGGGGGCTTGGACAAACAGAACTGGGATATGATGGGGGCTTGGACAAACAGAATTGGGATAGGATGGGGGCTTGGACAAACAGAACTGGGATAGGAGGGGGGCTTGGAAAAACAGATGTGGAATAGGGGCTTGACTATTTTAACTTTTTATAGTGTTAAGTAATGAAAATAATTTTTAAGCATCAGTTTATTTTTATCCAGTCCTAGATATGTATTTATGTTTATATACATACATGTATATATATAGATATATGCACACACACAAATTGATCCCTTATAATAGTTCTGAGCAGTTTTAAGTGTAATTTTAAAATGACATTTCTAACAAATATCCTTTGTAGTATTAACACTAACTTTTGGAATTTTGGCTAGCTGATTAAAAAGTATATTTGATAATTAAAGTGGATTAAGCATTTTTATCTCCCTTCTGCTGAATTGTAAGCATTGTTTACTTTGTTGTTTCAATCTTTATGAGTAAAAAAGTTTAAATCATGACATATTTTATTGGGTTCTTTATGGATACAAATTTACATATTTATTTGTTGTGTTTTTTTTTTAGTTCAACCTGGAGGTCATTATTTCAAGTAGTGATATTTTTCTTAAACAAAATAGATAACTTTTCATTAAATTTTTATTTTTCCATCAGTGTTTTTGTCATGATCCACTCATTGAGGTATGAATTTTAAAAATGTGTATCTAAGTTGGCATCAAAGAAATTAAGTATCACATTTGAATGAGTGAAAACAACTCATGACTGTTAGATATTATAATTCGAATGAAAGTATTACCATAGCATGCATTTAATTAATGAATGGTGCAAGTCTTTGCTGTTGGTGGAACTTGTGAAAACAATCACAATATATAGTTAAAGCTCATTTATACAATTGTTTTAAAATAAGAAATTTCATATTTTTTAACAGGACTTGTTAGAGGTTGCAGATTTTTGTTGGTGTGATGTGAAAACGTAATGATGTACATGGGTCATTTATTTATTTTTAACAGCTTGGTTTGATTGTTGCATTATTGTATTTGATTTGTAAAAGCAGATTGTGTTTTTAATTCAGACATTCATATGCTACTATATCTGTAAAGTCATTTCTATTGGTTTTTCACACAATTCAGTTTCTTCATATATTGTTGATATGAGAAAGCACACTCTATAAAATACTGGTGTCTGGTTTAAATCTAATTTTCTTCAACTTTTCAAAATTGCTTTAGCTATTGATCATCTTACATTAATTTATGTCCCACATTTTTGTAGTTTGTTTCTGTTGTCTATTATTCTATAAACCTTAGGTTACAAAGTTTTATGGTATATTTTCTTTAAAACTAAAGGGTCCTTCAACACGACTACATAGGAAGGATCTGGAATGTTTCTTTTGATTTTCAGTGAGGACAAATCTAAGTGTAAGCCAGCTTTCTTACAGCTGCCTGTGTTTGGTGCTGAAGTGTAAGCTAGCTTTCTTACAGCTGCCTGTGTTTGGTGCTGAAGTGTAAGCCAGCTTTCTTACAGCTGCCTGTGTTTGGTGCTGAAGTGCAAGCCAGCTTTCTTACAGCTGCCTGTGTTTGGTGCTGAAGTGTAAGCTAGCTTTCTTACAGCTGCCTGTGTTTGGTGCTGAAGTGTAAGCCAGCTTTCTTACAGCTGCCTGTGTTTGGTGCTGAAGTGTAAGCTAGCTTTCTTACAGCTGCCTGTGTTTGGTGCTGAAGTGTAAGCCAGCTTTCTTACAGCTGCCTGTGTTTGGTGCTGAAGTGTAAGCCAGCTTTCTTACAGCTGCCTGTGTTTGGTGCTGAAGTGTAAGCCAGCTTTCTTACAGCTGCCTGTGTTTGGTGCTGAAGTGTAAGCCAGCTTTCTTACAGCTGCCTGTGTTTGGTGCTGAAGTGTAAGCCAGCTTTCTTACAGCTGCCTGTGTTTGGTGCTGAAGTGCAAGCCAGCTTTCTTACAGCTGCCTGTGTTTGGTGCTGAAGTGTAAGCCAGCTTTCTTACAGCTGCCTGTGTTTGGTGCTGAAGTGTAAGCCAGCTTTCTTACAGCTGCCTGTGTTTGGTGCTGAAGTGTAAGCCAGCTTTCTTACAGCTGCCTGTGTTTGGTGCTGAAGTGTAAGCCAGCTTTCTTACAGCTGCCTGTGTTTGGTGCTGAAGTGTAAGCCAGCTTTCTTACAGCTGCCTGTGTTTGGTGCTGAAGTGCAAGCCAGCTTTCTTACAGCTGCCTGTGTTTGGTGCTGAAGTGTAAGCCAGCTTTCTTACAGCTGCCTGTGTTTGGTGCTGAAGTGTAAGCCAGCTTTCTTACAGCTGCCTGTGTTTGGTGCTGAAGTGTAAGCCAGCTTTCTTACAGCTGCCTGTGTTTGGTGCTGAAGTGTAAGCCAGCTTTCTTACAGCTGCCTGTGTTTGGTGCTGAAGTGTAAGCCAGCTTTCTTACAGCTGCCTGTGTTTGGTGCTGAAGTGTAAGCCAGCTTTCTTACAGCTGCCTGTGTTTGGTGCTGGCTCCTGGAACCTCCAAATGTTGAACTTAGCATCTACAAGTTCTGACAAGAAGCTTAAAATAGCATTTTGGTTTAGGTACACTAAGTAGGTTTTATAAACAGGCTTAAAAATAAAGGCGTATTTGTTCAGTAAACTTAGTGATCTTTGAGTGAAAATGTTAAGACAAAAGTTTGGTCAATTTCATCCGGATTCATGTTTGGTTATACTCCAAATTAAAACATTTTTCAATATTTGTCACTGCCAATGTTAAATCAAATTAGAATAAAAATTATAATCAAAATGTAGTGCTGAATAACCTCTTTCATTTGAACTTAGTTTCTAGTGTATCAACTATTGTTGAAATCATTACATCACACCTGGGAAGAAAAAAAAATTGTTTTGTTTTAATGGAAGCTAGTCTAACAATTGTCACCTTGTACTAAAGGAGAGGTCCATCTAACAATTGTCACCTTGTACTAAAGTAGAGGTCCATCTAACAATTGTCACCTTGTACTAAAGTAGAGGTCCATCCATCTAACAATTGTCACCTTGTACTAAAGTAGAGGTCCATCCATCTAACAATTGTCACCTTGTACTAAAGTAGAGGTCCATCCATCTAACAATTGTCACCTTGTACTAAAGTAGAGGTCCATCTAACAATTGTCACCTTGTACTAAAGTAGAGGTCCATCCATCTAACAATTGTCACCTTGTACTAAAGTAGAGGTCCATCTAACAATTGTCACCTTGTACTAAAGTAGAGGTCCATCCATCTAACAATTGTCACCTTGTACTAAAGTAGAGGTCCATCTAACAATTGTCACCTTGTACTAAAGTAGAGGTCCATCCATCTAACAATTGTCACCTTGTACTAAAGTAGAGGTCCATCTAACAATTGTCACCTTGTACTAAAGTAGAGGCCCATCTAACAATTGTCACCTTGTACTAAAGTAGAGGTCCATCCATCTAACAATTGTCACCTTGTACTAAAGTAGAGGTCCACCCATCTAACAATTGTCACCTTGTACTAAAGGAGAGGTCCATCCATCTAACAATTGTCACCTTGTACTAAAGTAGAGGTCCATCCATCTAACAATTGTCACCTTGTACTAAAGTAGAGGTCCATCTAACAATTGTCACCTTGTACTAAAGGTGAGGTCCATCCATCTAACAATTGTCACCTTGTACTAAAGTAGAGGTCCATCCATCTAACAATTGTCACCTTGTACTAAAGTAGAGGTCCATCCATCTAACAATTGTCACCTTGTACTAAAGTAGAGGTCCATCCATCTAACAATTGTCACCTTGTACTAAAGTAGAGGTCCATCTAACAATTGTCACCTTGTACTAAAGTAGAGGTCCACCCATCTAACAATTGTCACCTTGTACTAAAGTAGAGGTCCATCCATCTAACAATTGTCACCTTGTACTAAAGTAGAGGTCCATCCATCTAACAATTGTCACCTTGTACTAAAGTAGAGGTCCATCTAACAATTGTCACCTTGTACTAAAGTAGAGGTCCATCCATCTAACAATTGTCACCTTGTACTAAAGTAGAGGTCCATCTAACAATTGTCACCTTGTACTAAAGTAGAGGCCCATCTAACAATTGTCACCTTGTACTAAAGTAGAGGTCCACCCATCTAACAATTGTCACCTTGTACTAAAGTAGAGGTCCATCCATCTAACAATTGTCACCTTGTACTAAAGTAGAGGTCCATCCATCTAACAATTGTCACCTTGTACTAAAGTAGAGGTCCATCCATCTAACAATTGTCACCTTGTACTAAAGTAGAGGTCCATCCATCTAACAATTGTCACCTTGTACTAAAGTAGAGGTCCATCTAACAATTGTCACCTTGTACTAAAGTAGAGGTCCATCCATCTAACAATTGTCACCTTGTACTAAAGTAGAGGTCCATCTAACAATTGTCACCTTGTACTAAAGTAGAGGTCCATCCATCTAACAATTGTCACCTTGTACTAAAGTAGAGGTCAATCCATCTAACAATTGTCACCTTGTACTAAAGTAGAGGTCCATCCATCTAACAATTGTCACCTTGTACTAAAGGTGAGGTCCATCCATCTAACAATTGTCACCTTGTACTAAAGTAGAGGTCAATCCATCTAACAATTGTCACCTTGTACTAAAGTAGAGGTCCATCCATCTAACAATTGTCACCTTGTACTAAAGTAGAGGTCCATCCATCTAACAATTGTCACCTTGTACTAAAGTAGAGGTCCATCTAACAATTGTCACCTTGTACTAAAGTAGAGGTCCACCCATCTAACAATTGTCACCTTGTACTAAAGTAGAGGTCCATCTAACAATTGTCACCTTGTACTAAAGTAGAGGTCAATCCATCTAACAATTGTCACCTTGTACTAAAGTAGAGGTCCATCCATCTAACAATTGTCACCTTGTACTAAAGTAGAGGTCCATCCATCTAACAATTGTCACCTTGTACTAAAGTAGAGGTCCATCCATCTAACAATTGTCACCTTGTACTAAAGGTGAGGTCCATCCATCTAACAATTGTCACCTTGTACTAAAGTAGAGGTCCATCTAACAATTGTCACCTTGTACTAAAGTAGAGGTCCACCCATCTAACAATTGTCACCTTGTACTAAAGTAGAGGTCCATCTAACAATTGTCACCTTGTACTAAAGTAGAGGTCAATCCATCTAACAATTGTCACCTTGTACTAAAGTAGAGGTCCATCCATCTAACAATTGTCACCTTGTACTAAAGTAGAGGTCCATCCATCTAACAATTGTCACCTTGTACTAAAGTAGAGGTCCATCCATCTAACAATTGTCACCTTGTACTAAAGGAGAGGTCCATCCATCTAACAATTGTCACCTTGTACTAAAGGTGAGGTCCATCCATCTAACAATTGTCACCTTGTACTAAAGTAGAGGTCCATCTAACAATTGTCACCTTGTACTAAAGTAGAGGTCCATCCATCTAACAATTGTCACCTTGTACTAAAGTAGAGGTCCATCTAACAATTGTCACCTTGTACTAAAGTAGAGGTCAATCCATCTAACAATTGTCACCTTGTACTAAAGTAGAGGTCCATCCATCTAACAATTGTCACCTTGTACTAAAGTAGAGGTCCATCCATCTAACAATTGTCACCTTGTACTAAAGGTGAGGTCCATCCATCTAACAATTGTCACCTTGTACTAAAGTAGAGGTCCATCTAACAATTGTCACCTTGTACTAAAGTAGAGGTCCATCCATCTAACAATTGTCACCTTGTACTAAAGTAGAGGTCCATCCATCTAACAATTGTCACCTTGTACTAAAGGTGAGGTCCATCCATCTGGAAGCTGCTCTCAATAAGAGAAGTGAGAGGCGTCTGGGTGGTAGTGTTGATAAACAGCGGCGTAGTGACCTCTTCCAGGGTGAACTATCAACTTTGCGTCCCCCATTTACCTACTTATTCATGTTGGCTAAAAGGCCCCCACCCCCTAATTGTATAGTTATCCATCATTGTTTCTTCCATACTTTTTTTATCCGGAGGGGGGTGGGACTGGTAAAATCTTGTTTTCTATATAAATTTTCAATTAAGTCCGTAAAACTAATACTAATAGTCTATTTACATATTTTCTTACTCTGTTGGGCTCCCCCTTAGGGTCGGGGAGTAGTGTAACCAGTGGCTCCCCCTTAAGGTCGGGGAGTAGTGTAACCAGTGGCTCCCCCTTAAGGTCGGGGAGTAGTGTAACCAGTGGCTCCCCCTTAAGGTCGGGGAGTAGTGTAACCAGTGGCTCCCCCTTAAGGTCAGGGAGTAGTGTAACCAGTGGCTCCCCCTTAAGGTCGGGGAGTAGTGTAACCAGTGGCTCCCCCTTAAGGTCGGGGAGTAGTGTAACCAGTGGCTCCCCCTTAAGGTCAGGGAGTAGTGTAACCAGTGGCTCCCCCTTAAGGTCGGGGAGTAGTGTAACCAGTGGCTCCCCCTTAAGGTCAGGGAGTAGTGTAACCAGTGGCTCCCGAGCGCGCCCCACTACGACATTAACCCAGGAGCCGATGTGTTCTACTTCACTGATTAACAAAGTATCCAGAATATTTTCATACAGCACGCCCTGGGTACACTGTATGGATAAACTCGCGACATAGAAATAGAAAACATTTTATTGATTAGGAGCATTGAAATGAAACATTGTCAATAAGATTATGAAAAAAAAACGAAAAGAAGGGGTTTTATGTACGATCTATGTTTATACTTGTTAAAAGTAACATAGACTAATACCTATTAGAAAAATTAAATCCAAATTATCTATATATATAATTCTCTTCTGGGAGCCGTTAGAAAACAAGCTGCAAGCGCCTCCTTGCAGTCCCCTCTCTTTCTCTCTATCACTATCACTACCACCCCCACCCCTGCATTGTCTGGTGAGCTGTGGTTCACGCTGTTTACATTTTACAATCATAGAGACGGGTTTGGTGACGGCTATTAGGGGCAGATAATTTAGTTTGAAACGATTTTAAACTTAGAGGAGGTAACTAAGATGAGGCTGCTTTCACATGGGGGGGGGGGAGGGAGGTTTAGTGTTTTTAAGCAAATATTTTTAGTGGCAGCATTGGTACTGTCGAATTCACAAATTATAAATTACTGAAAAGTAGAAAAAAAACCCAACTAAATAGCGGCGTATGATACGCAGCGGGTCGGCTCGTATACATTATTAGACAACACCATGTTAAACGCACACGCTGATTAAGAGGCTTAAAATTAAGAAACTTACTTGATTTTGTTAAAAACCCGGCTGTTCGATGGTATTTAGGTTGCTTTTGCCTTTTAAAAACACCTATTTCGGCTGAGCATGGGTCTGACTACATTATCGCTTCATATGCTGAGAAGACAAATACGGGTAGACTCTACTTCACCTGCCCCGTGTCCCGATAGGCAACTTTATCATCCACATCTTTAAAAAAATTGAAAACATTAACATGATGTGTCTCGAGCCCGTACCACCCGCATGGTAAGTTGGTAACTATTACACTATCAACTCAGCTATCTGGGAAGTTCCGAAAAGTTATAAAAACTAATGTCGTACTTTATATAGAGGAGTCCGCGACGTCACACTTTTGAATTATAAAAAAGAAATGTTAGAAAACGAATTTTAGACGTTATTTCGCGATTTAGAGAACTGTTTTAATAAATTGTAATAGGAATTGATTAAAATACTCTATTTTGACAGTTTTCAGACAAGATTTTGGAAGAATATCGATGTTTAAAAAAATTGAATTGCAATTTTGGGGGGGGGGGGGGGGGGGGTTGTAGGCTGAGGTGTGACGTCATTTTAGGGGGGGGGGGTCTGGCTTTTTGTGACGACGTGTGACGGAGGTGAGGGGGGGGAGGTAAAAATCGTCCCAAAAAAGCGTGACGTAATTTATGGATGACCCCTAAGTTACACGAATAAGCCCTATTATTTCAAATTAAATTTTATCCCAAATTAGCCAATTCCATAGCTAAACCAACAAAGATTTATATAAAATAATTAAGGATTGTATACATTTCATAGCGTACGAAGATCTAAATCAAATTTGAATGAAATAGTTCATTTCATTATATTCTAAAATTGGAAGATGACGCCATTAGTTTTGTGTTCTTTTTTAGTGTAAACATATGACATGTGACATCGCTGTTTAATGCGTTCTTGTCACTACAATAAACGCTTTAGTTAGAAATCTGTTTCTACATTCGAATGTGCTTTTATTTTTATTTTCCTTATTTAAAGAAAATTTAGTTTATACATTTATACCGTCCACCACATTATTTTTAACAAAAGTCAGTATCTTTATAATCTTTAAGTTCTCCATATATCGCTGAACATGCTGACGACGTTGCCAAAAATATTGCAGACAGAGAGAAGTGCGCACATGGGCTTTCATATATTAGGATACCAGTTTTAGAAAACATAAGGTCTAAAACTACACGATTGGTAACGAATCGACGAAACATACATGTCTTTATAAACAGAGTTTCTTCCAGACATCTCCTCGGGGGACGGGCTAAGACACTTATACCCCCCCCCCCCCCGAAGAAAGTCTACCGCCCCCCCCCCACCCTCCCAAGGAAATGGAATTTATATAGAAAACGTACTTTTACCAGTGTTCCCCCCCCCCCCCGATTATATTGACCGCCCCCTCCGAAAATATCAAGTGCCCCCCCCCCCCCCCCCCCCTCGGAGAAAAACGTCTGGAAGAAACACTGTTTATATATCCAACGCTCTGATGGTGATGGATAAGAGACGGTAGGCCACATTATCCCCTTCCGACACAGTGGTCATTTTTGTACATATGTGTAAAAAAAAAGTAGTTTCCCTTTCAAACCCGACGACGGTCTATGGGGCAAGTGAAGTAGAATTCACTTGTTTCTGTGACCTCGGCATATGAAGAGACAGTGTGGTCAGCACCATGCCCAGCCGCCTTTACTTTCCCTAACATGAGTTAAATTAATACCCATCAGAGCTGGGTGGACGGTCTACTGACTGGAACCCGGATTCGAACTCGAGACTTACGGGTTAGCAGTCCAGCTCTCTACCGCTAGACGACTCGGTCTCAAAAAAAAATTCTAAGTAAAAACACGAATTTTAGTATTGTTTTGCACTCATTGTATTCCGGCACCTATTTTCTTCGATGTGACATTTTGTGACGATGGGGAGTAGGTGGGTTTGTTCAATACAGCGCGACGTCGTTTTTGACTTACACCTTCTCGATATGTCAAGTTTTATTTTTTAATCCTACAACACACTTTTAAAAAGTAGAGCGATATATTTATATTAATTGAAGATGAACCCGCCCTCGAAATTTTTTTGACCGGTGGATTTACTTAAGTTACAGTTACATTAGCGAGAAAGCCTTACGCCTGCAATTGATTCGTTAAAAAAAAAATCAGCAATTTTTTTTTTCTCATTTAGGCCTTTGGCTAAACTACATCTTTGGTCAACAAAACCTTCTGCAAAATATAGTTCCATACAAGCTTCTAGTTTTGTTCTTCACAACAAGCTATATTTAAATACTCACTAGAAATATTGTATAACTTTATAAGTATAAATAATTATAAACGTGTATATTTTGGAAATTGAAAGAAAACCAAAATTAGTGCGCAAAGATATAGCCTAAGTATAGCACATGTCGTAAGTTAGGCTCAGGTACTATTCCTAGACTATAAAGTAATCAAAATGGCGATGTGGCAACCTGAGGAAAACGGTCTCCGTCAAATTCTACAATTACTTAAAGAATCACAGTCTCCCGACACTGAAACACAAAGAGCTGTACAACAAGTAAGATTTTACGTTCCCTAAACATTCGGCCGAGGTCTTTATTTTACAGGTGGCTTCAAGGCAGTCTAACATCTAGAAATCTAGACTAGAGTAGCTAGATCTAGATTCTAGAATGTAGTCTCGCACTTGATTGAGAAAAAGTAAAATCTACTCTAGTCTAGATTCTAGATCTTAATCGAAATTCTCGATCTAGAATCTGCTACTGGCTAGTCTAGCTCTATATTAATTTTATAGAATCTAGATCTCTAACACTTCGTTTTTTACAGGTAGACTGATACTGAAAGTAAAGAGACCTGCTCCCAGCTCTAGTGACTAGATTCTCTAGTAGCTTTTCTTACTAAATCTAGAATTTACCCAAATTTCAAATTAAACATGACTACTGAATGATAGACATCCATATTTAATCCATTAGGGACTAATTTTGAAGTTTTTAGTTCGTTTTAAACTAAATTACTTAATTTAATATTTATTGACACTCACTGCCATGGACAACACATCTCTCCATGACAACTCTTCTTACCCCTGAAGGCACTTGAAGCTAAAGAGAACCACAAATGCGGTTAGACTTTTTAAGTGGCCATGTACCCAGAGTTCCCCACTAGTGATCATCAAATAGCGGTCACGTGGTCAAAAAATAAAAAAAATTTGGTTGTCATTTTTTGGCCACTCTTATAAAAAAAAGGGTTGACTGTATTTGATTTATTTTTTCATAGACTGATAAAACTAATAATGCTTTAGTAGGGAAATCAATTTTGTAAAAGGGAAATCTATATTTAAAAAGTTCTAGTATTTTTGATGAAACCAACTTTTAAATTTAGCCTTCATTCTCCAACGCAAATTTTAAAATGCTTTTCTGGCATATATAGCCCTGCCACCTAGATCTATAGCTTGTTGTTATAACGTGAAAGTCCCGCCATTTTGCGCGTGGTAAACATTTTAAAAAATAATTAGTAGAAGGTCTCTGGAATTTGGCCGAAAAATCGTCGGAAGTCAAGCGTCCGGTCCGGGCGCCATATTGTTGTTAGCAACCGGCCACGCCTCCGGGTTAGCGAGAAATACTATTCTCTAGTCTAAGTCTAGACTCTAGTCTCTGTCTCTACTAGTCGAGTGAATCTTTTTCTCTTCAAAGTCTATCTAAGTTAAACATCTTGCCTTGCTATTCATTCTGATCATTGAATTCATTCCTCTTGAGGGGGGGGGGTGTGGTACCTGTGTTCGATAATAGTAGATATTCTCGCTTTTCAATTTAAATATGACCACTGAATAATAGGCATAAACTTCTTGTAACTTGACCTAATTTTTTTACCGCCTTCATGGTAATCTTCGTTCTTAATTTTTAGTGTTGGAAGGGATCGAGCCTTATCTGCCAGAGGGTTGAATTCGATACTTTTTAAAAAAATTTATCAACCATGAGCTTTTGCCGACTCAACCCAGCCTCCATCACAATTAACTTGAATTAAGGATACGTGTCAACTGGTTATGCGCCATTGAGGCCATTGACTCCGATTTCAGCCTGCTTTTCTTTTTGGATTTGCTTCCATAGCCTTTGTTCAAACCAAGAACAAACTACAAGGCAACAGTTGTTTGATTTTGGAGTTGTCTCTCCTAGAAGAGTTGCTGTCCCCAGCTAACGAGCCTCATCTGCCCGAGGGTTGGTCAGGCCACATACCACACACGCACAGTGTTGTGTGTCGTGCCTTAACCAAAACAATCTCCCTTCGAATCATTAGCGATATTTAAATAGTTATGCTAAGCCTAATAAATTTATTTTATACTGAGATTACATATTTCCTGTATGATGGTATACCAGTAGGACTAAGTTTTTAGTTATAGTTGCACTTTTAAAGAAACAGCTTCATTGTTTCAATAGCACCCTCTACCCTTCTTGAACTTTTTCCGTTTGTAAAGAAATGTGGTATGCAGTGAGGGGGCAGGTGGGTAGGGTAAATACTCATTGGGGAAAAAATCCACCATGCTCATTTTAACTTGATCAATATTAATTCTATTCCTCAGAAATTGGGAGAGTTAAACAATTATCCAGATTTCAACAACTACTTGATTTTTGTTTTGACTAAATTAAAATCTGAAGGTATACATTTTCTACATTTTTGTGTAGCTTTTTGCTTAATGTGTTTATTTGAAAACAAATTTGTGATATCTTAAAAGTAGCATCTTTACTTTTTGTATTCTGTTTATTTTAGTTACATTTTCAAATTTTACAGATGACCCAACGCGGTCCTTAAGTGGTTTAATACTGAAAAATAACGTTAGGGCTCATTTTGAAAGATTTCCATCTGAAGTGACAAGTTTTATTAAACAAGAATGCTTAAACAGTATTGGGGACCCTTCACCTTTGATCCGAGCTACAATAGGAATTATTATTACAAATATTATCTCCAAGGGAGAGTTACATAACTGGCCAGAAGTCTTACCTCACCTTTGTGCTTGCTTGGATTCGGAGGACTATAACATATGTGAGGTAATAATAGTACTTCTCTTACATTTCAATATCTTTCTTGAATCGCATCTGGGTGATTTTTTTGTCACTTAGTGTCGGAAAAAGAAAGTAGAGTATATTGCTGTACAATTTTATATTCTTGTAAGTTTTTATTAATGCAAGTACCTGTGCAGCAAACATTTGTTTAAATTTATTTATCCAATGCGTTCCTTTTCTGAAAAAAGCTGCACAAATTCGTGGAAAACTGATGCAATTATCATTTATTAGCCACTTTTTAATGCATTTTTAAAGTAATAATTTTATAGCTTGAAAATGAGAATCTATAATATAGGCTGGCTGGTAGTTTCAGTCATTCTGTCATCGCTGTAGAATCTACAGACAAAAACAAACAACACATGTCGTGCATTACTGGCATCTGCATTGTCTTATTACAAGTACTGGAGTAGGAACTTATTATGTAACGACTTGAATTTTTTTGATAGGTTGCAGTTTAAAAAAATAATTAAATAGCCGGTTAGGAAATGAGGGGAAATTGTGCGGGCGTGAGCATTTTTGGTGGAATACACTGCCGTTTGTTTGATAAACGTTTGAGCTTTTGTTTGCATTTTTGTTTTCGTGTTTGGTTTTGTTGTTACCATTTAAAAAAGATTCACTGTGGCAATGCACAGGTAGGCAGCTAGTTTGGATACAAAAAATCAACTCTCATTTCTAAGCACTGATTTTAGTCTAGTTTACACGTCAAGTTTTACAGAGACTTTGAAAAAATGCTATCCAAGAATGGTCTTAATTTTTTTTTAAATGTTAGTCTAAACATAACTACCTTTATGTTCCACTTTACAACTTGTGGCACATCAAGCCTCAAGCAATATTTTTCCACTTTATACACCACAGAAAATAATTTTTAACAACTGGATTATGTAACATAAATTCCATCCCAACCATCACCTTTTTTGAAAAGTAATTAGACCTAAATACGTCACTAAACCTTTTTTTGTTTTAAAACTGTGTTGAACTATTTCCCTGTAATATAGGTTTATTTAATTGTACAATATGTTTATTCTTTCTTGAATCGCATCTGAGTGAACAGTGTGCCACTCAGTGTCGGAAAAAGAAAGTACATTAATGCTCAGTTGTTTTTTGTTGTTGTGTCTAGCTGATGCAGCTAAAATGGCTGACAACATTTTTTTAATAGCTATTTGATATTTATAGTCCACTTAGTCATTTTTAACAATTGGTTTGTAACAAAAATTCCTTCCTAACCATCACCTTTTTGAAAAGTAATTAGACCTAAATAGTTGACTAAACAAAGTTTTTTGGTGGTATTTGATTCTTTTTATCTCATGGCTCTTAGTACAGGGTTCGTACGCAGTCTGGAAAGTCTGGAAAAAGTCTTGAATTTAGAAAAGTGAATTTAAGACTTAAAAAAGTCTGGAAAATCGCTAGTTTTTGGGCTGGATATTTTAAAAGTCTGGAAAAAGTCTGGAATCTAGTTTTAGAAACAAAACTTCGAAGTCCATATTTTCCAAATTAAAAAATTGCTATTTTTAGGTGATATTACTCCAATTTTTTTCCCCGCGCTTTTGCGAGTGTTTTCACTGTTGTGACTTTTTTCGCTGGTTCGCAGAAAAAAACGGATGCTCAGTTACTACATCATTGGAAGAGGAGGGGAAGGGAGGGAAGAGATATTTTGTGTTGCGACTGACCGTGTGAATGTGTTACAAGTATTTAAAATTGTCATTTAAATTTAATGAAAGAATGATCGCCTTCAGAATTGTTAGGCTCTCGATTTTACCCGCTATTTTTCATTAAGTTTACACGCAGACAGTGATAACAAAATATTATGTGGGAGGTATATGGACGGTAGTTTAGATATAATTTATTTGTCTCTGAGGGTCATCCGTTTATGACATCCAAAAAAATTTCGGATTTTACCCCCTCCCCCCTTCCACACGCGTTCACTTACTTTGGGTTAATATTAACATTTATAAGATTAATAAGTCGCGAGGCCTCCTTGGGTTCATACCAGTGGCGTAGCGAGGTCGGGTGTCACCCGGTGCGGCACTTAATGGTGTCACCCCCCCCCCCCCCCAGAGGCATAGAGACCCTTCCCAGGGACAAACTTTCAAATTTTCGATTTGCACCCCCCCCTCAAACTTTCGATTTGCACCCCCCCCCCCCTCGAGTTTTTCTCTATATATTTTGCTATTTTTTGCCTTGGTGTCACCCCCTAAATGGTGTCACCCGGTGCGGTCCGCACCCCCCCCCCCCCCCCCCTCGCTACGCCCCTGGTTCATACCCGTATTTCTGTTTGCTTCAGCGGTCGCTTACCAAAGAGGTACTAATTTTATTTAGGAGTCGTCCATAAATGACGTCACACTCGGAAAAGTCGGAAGGAGGGTTTCAGAAAGTTTGACGACACGCTCTTGCAATAATGTTAGGGTAGATATAAATACCGTGTTTTCTTTACACGCTGGGATGGTTTTTAAAACACAAGCATAGATTTCAATGCTGACGATTAAAGCTAGACTACCCCGCCCCTTCTTGTAACTACGGTCACTTGTGTGAACTCACCATGACCCCAAGTTTGTAGTTGGTACTGCTTGGTAAGGAGGGTGGGGGGTATAAGTCACATCACAGTTCATGGTATGACGTATTAAACAGGCATACTGAAGCCTAGACTACTATGACCTCACAATGACCCCTTCACCGTGTCTTGTGGTTGTGGGGGGGGGGGGGGGAGGGGGGAGGAGGATACCGGCAATTTTTTTTATTGCAGACCCGTTCCTCAGCTATAAGTAGTATAAGTGTGTATAAGCATAAACAGTGAGTGATGTGGTTACAACCTGCAGAATGTTTTTTTTTATGCTCCAATTTTTTTCTTTACAAGTAGCCTATATTAGGCTACTTAACAAGAGCAGACCTAAATTAATACATTACGTTAGTATTCTTTAAGGTAATTAACTCTCACTATTATCATATGCAATACCATTTTAATAATAGTTTAATTGAAAACATAAGCAATTTGATCATGAACAGATTACATAAGTCTAATGTTTAAAACAAAATAGCTGCATCATTTTAATCAATTATTTTAATTGTTAAAACTTTAGGTGGAGTTGAGTAGGCAAACTTAGAAAAGTGATTTTCTGTCAATTTGGCTAGAGAAAGTTCAATATAAATATATCTCAACTGCCTAAAATAAATGTCAATTTAGTACAAGTAATTATGAGAGTACAAATGGTGCATCATTTTATAAATTACTCGCGAACACATTATCTGTATAAAGTCTGGAATTTTTCCAAAAAAGTCTGGAAAATGTCTGGAAAAAGTCTGGAATTTCATTTTGAAAAAGTAGTACGAACCCTGTTAGTAGGCAATACTTTGGTAATGTTGTAATGACAGGGCTTAATTTATAATTTTTTGGCAATATGTAAAAAAAAAATACTTAAATGGAATTGTTTATATAACAATTAGTCTTGTTTTAAGACTGTTGAAATATTTCCCTGTAATAAAGGTTTATTTAATTGTACAATATGTTTATTCTTTCTTGAATCGCATCTGAGTGAACAGTGTGCCACTCAGTGTCGGAAAAAGAAAGTACATTAATGCTCAGTTGTTTTTTGTTGTTGTGTCTAGCTGATGCAGCTTAAATGGCTGACAACATTTTTTTAAAAGCTATTTGATATTTATGGTCCACTTAGTCATTTTTAACAATTGGTTTGTAACAAAAATTCCTTCCTAACCATCACCTTTTTGAAAAGTAATTAGACCTAAATAGTTGACTAAACAATGTTTTTTGGTGGTATTTGATTCTTTTTATCTCATGGCTCTTAGTAGGCAATACTTTGGTAATGTTGTAACGACAGGGCTTAATTTATAATTTTTTGGCAATATGTAAAAAAAAATAATTAAATGGAATTGTTTATATAACAATTAGTCTTGTTTTAAGACTGTTGAAATATTTCCCTGTAATAAAGGTTTATTTAATTGTACAATGATATGTTTATTCTTTCTTGAATCGCATCTGAGTGAACAGTGTGCCACTCCGTGTCGGAAAAAGAAAGTACATTAATGCTCAGTTGTTTTTTGTTGTTGTGTCTAGCTGATGCAGCTAAAATGGCTGACAACATTTTTTTAATAGCTATTTGATATTTATAGTCCACTTAGTCATTTTTAACAATTGGTTTGTAACAAAAATTCCTTCCTAACCATCACCTTTTTGAAAAGTAATTAGACCTAAATAGTTGACTAAACAAAGTTTTTTTGGTGGTATTTGATTCTTTTTATCTCATGGCTCTTAGTAGGCAATACTTTGGTAATGTTGTAATGACAGGGCTTAATTTATAATTTTTTGGCAATATGTAAAAAAAAATATACTTAAATGGAATTGTTTATATAACAATTAGTCTTGTTTTAAAACTGTTGAAATATTTCCCTGTAATAAAGGTTTATTTAAGTGTACAATATGTTTATTCTTTCTTGAATCGCACCTGAGTGAACAGTGTGCCACTCAGTGTCGGAAAAAGAAAGTACATTAATGCTCAGTTGTTTTTTGTTGTTGTGTCTAGCTGATGCAGCTAAAGTGGCTGACAACATTTTTTTAATAGCTATTTGATATTTATAGTCCACTTAGTCATTTTTAACAATTGGTTTGTAACAAAAATTCCTTCCTAACCATCACCTTTTTGAAAAGTAATTAGACCTAAATAGTTGACTAAACAATGTTTTTTGGTGGTATTTGATTCTTTTTATCTCATGGCTCTTAGTAGGCAATACTTTGGTAATGTTGTAATGACAGGGCTTAATTTATAATTTTTTGGCAATATGTAAAAAAAAAAAATACTTAAATGGAATTGTTTATATAACAATTAGTCTTGTTTGAAAACTGTTGAAATATTTCCCTGTAATAAAGGTTTATTTAAGTGTACAATGATATGTTTATTCTTTCTTGAATCGCATCTGAGTGAACAGTGTGCCACTCAGTGTCGGAAAAAGAAAGTACATTAATGCTCAGCTGTTTTTTGTTGTTGTGTCTAGCTGATGCAGCTAAAATGGCTGACAACATTTTTTTAAAAGCTATTTGATATTTATGGTCCACTAAGTCATTTTTAACAATTGGCTTGAAACTTGAAATAAAGTGACACTTTTTTATTTTCAGGGGTCATTTGGGGCTCTACAAAAAATTTGTGAAGACAATGCTGAAACATTAGACAGTGATATGGCTGATCGTCCTCTAAATGTTCTCATTCCAAAGTTTCTAAATTTCTTCAGACATCAAAGTCCAAAGATAAGGTATACTAGAAAAATAATTCTGTTAATGTATTTTTTAAAATCTGTTTTCACCTAGTTACTAAAGACCTTTATCATTACACAAGAATCCTTGAACTTGGTAATCATGTTTAAAAGGAAAGCAGTGGTTTTAATTTTATGGGGGATTGACATTCTAATAATTATTGCTTATAAATATGTTGTTGAATATTATACTAAAATAATGTTTTTCATTTTAGTTACATACTCTACAGTATTGAAAAAGTATCTGGAAAAGACTAGATTTTCATACCCATTACCTAAAATGATTGTAAAAATAAAGAAAGCAAAATCTAATTTGGAGACTAATAGTTTCAATAGAACTTTTAAAACAAATTTCTTCCTCTATTATTTATAAATCTAATTACATTAGTATTAGAGGAATAGAATCTATCAAAGCTAGTTGGACTAACTGTTTGAAATTGTTAGAAATATGACTGTATTGCACTTCCATAACAAAAATTATCAATTTCTTAAATACAGAGCTAAGAGAAATGTCTGAACTTCATATGTCCCATGGACAATTAAGTCTAAAAGGGCACTTTTTTTTTACATATGAAGGTCTACAAATATAAATTAATATTTTTCAGGTCACATGCCATAGCTTGTGTAAATCAGTTTATCATTAGTAGGACACAAGCATTGATGGTTCACATTGATACTTTCATTCAGGTATTGTTTTTTATTTAAAGGTTTCTTTTCAATTAAATAAGCTGTGTGGAAATTGTTCATTTCTACTGTATAATACTTAAAAAAGAAACTTACCTTTCTACCCCCCAGAAACTATTACATTTATAAAATGTTTCAGAACTTGTTTTTCCTTGCCAAAGATGAGGACACCGAAGTGAGAAAAAATGTTTGTAGAGCATTGGTAATGCTAGTTGAAGTCAGAATAGACAGATTAATGCCACATATTGATCAGATAATTCAGGTAGGATTATCTCAAATATTGTTTCCAGTTTTATTTCTTTCTTAACCTGTGTAAATTATGTATTGTGAACACACTATTTTAGTACATGATGGAGCGCACCCAGGATGCAGATGATACTGTGGCACTTGAATCGTGTGAATTTTGGCTGTCTCTTGCTGAGCAGAAAGTGTGCAAAGATGTCCTTGGACCTCACATAGAGAGACTAGTTCCCATTTTAGTCAAGGGCATGCGATACTCTGAGATTGACATCATTCTCCTAAAGGTACTTTTTTTTTGCTAAAACTTTGCTATAGAACTTGGGTATTATTTAAAAAAAAAAAAAGCATTTGTTTTAATATAATTTACCAATTACAGGGTGATATTGAAGAAGATGAAATGATACCTGATAAAGAGTCTGACATAAAACCTAGATTTCATAAGTCACGTACACATTCTAACCAAAAGCATGATGAGGGCGAAGTAAGTGGCGTATTACTTTTTATTTACTTAAACAATGACATCTCATTTCATTAATGCTGCTTAGTGCACACATTTAAAGTAGTGGATCTTTTTGGCTTTTTTCCTTGTAGTTGTTTATCTAGTAGTTTGCCTTCCTTATGGTTATGACATTTTTTCAACAGGAAGGTGACTCAGATGAGGGTTATGATGATGACGATTCATTATCAGATTGGAATCTTCGTAAGTTTAAAGGCAGATTGGAGATTTAGAACCTAATCTTTTAATTTCACAATATATAATGTTGTATTTTCAGTATTTATACTTTTGTTTCTCCATTCTTACTGATAACAGTATTGCTAATTAGCTGGGTTTTTTCTTTTTTTGAAGAAAAAAAATAGTACCCATTGCTCTAAAACTATTTAGAAGACATTTTGTTGTCCATCATTACAGGAAAGTGTTCAGCTGCTGCACTGGATGTACTGGCTAACGTGTTTCATGAAGAGATTCTTCCCGTTTTGCTTCCAATATTAAAAGAAACATTATTTCACATTGATTGGGAGGTGAAAGAGTCTGGCATTCTAGTACTTGGGGCTATTGCAGAAGGTTGCATGAGTGGAATGATTCCACACCTACCAGAATTAATCCCCTACCTTATCAACTGTTTGTCAGATAAAAAGGCACTTGTTAGATCTATCACTTGCTGGACATTGAGTCGATATGCTCATTGGGTTGTTGGACAGCCTCATGATAATTTCTTGAAGCCCCTTATGACTGAGGTGAGTTAATGCTGCATCTTATTTTTAACACTTAAACATTTGTTTGATGCTAAATGTATATACTTGTTGTTTATGCTTACAGTTATTGAAAAGAGTTCTTGATGCTAATAAGAGAGTTCAAGAAGCAGCTTGTTCTGCATTTGCAACTCTAGAAGAAGAGGCCTGCACTGAATTAGTACCCTATCTGGGATTTATACTGGAGACTTTAGTTTTTGCTTTTGGAAAGTATCAGGTGTGTGTGTGTATATATATATATATATATATATATATATATATATATATATATATATATATATATATATATATATAAAATTTGTGGGTGCTATTGATTTTCTAAAAATCTCTGCTTTACCTGTTAACAATCAAACTTGTATACTTACTTTGCAGCACAAAAATCTTCTTATATTGTATGATGCTATTGGCACTTTGGCTGATTCTGTGGGGCATCATTTAAATAAACCTGTAAGTTTTTTAACACTGCTAAAATATTTAAAATATTTTGGTAAAGCTTCGATTTCAGCTTTTGTTCAAGGTTTTATGTGTCTAAAATTTTTTTATTTCAAAGGAATATGTCAACATGCTTATGCCTCCCCTGATTCAGAAATGGAATATGCTGAAAGATGAAGATAAGGATCTGTTTCCTCTGTTGGAAGTAATTTTTTTTGTACATAATTCTATGGTTAATGTGTTTCATGCATAGTTGTTTTTTTTTTTTTACAGTAATGGACCTTGTAATTCTCCCTGTACTCTCAATGGAAATAAATTTCAATTAGTATTTACAATGAGAAATATAATATACTGGTTCATTAAAAATATTTGTTTACATTGTTAAAATTTTTTTTTGTTGTAGTGTCTATCCAGTGTTGCTACAGCATTGCAGTCTGGTTTCCTGCCATATTGTGAGCCTGTTTACAGGAGATGTGTCTGTCTTGTTGAGCAGACACTCACTCAGAATTACGTAAGTTTCAGTAATAAAATAATTTCTTGTAAATTTTTCTGTAAATTATTTTCGGTGTGATGATAGTTTAAAGCATTGATAAGAAATGATTGTTGCTTGTATTCGTACTGTCTGACCATAAATAATCAGGATAATCCAAGTTATTAAAGTAAGTATCCTGCAAAAAATTGATTGGTTTCAAAATTTCAGGCAAATCTTTCCCAGCCTGATCAGTATGATCCCCCGGACAAAGATTTTATGATTGTTGCACTAGATCTGTTGTCTGGTCTTGCTGAGGGTCTGGAAGGGCACATAGAGGGTCTTGTAGCCAACAGTACTATTCTCAAACTTCTTTTCCAGTGCATGCAGGTGGGTTTACTTTTCTGCTCTTAATTTGAATAGCTTGATTTTGTTTGGTTTTGTCAATAAACTATACTGGTTCTTAATTAAAGGATCCAATGCCTGAAGTTAGACAGAGTTCATTTGCTCTTCTGGGTGATTTAACTAAGGCCTGTTTTCAACATGTTCGCCCGTGCATCCGTGAGTAACCTTTGTTTTACTTTAGCTTATTATACATTATAGGTAGTTAAAATATTAGGTGTGTGCTGTTATTGAAAGCTTATCCTTGTTTTCTCAGCAGTTGCCTTATGGCCGCAAGACTCTTTCTTTGTTTGCTCCTACTAAAATTTCACTCTTTATAATATTGTCACTAATTACTGTTTATTATTTCAGCTGAATTTATGCCCATTTTAGGGGCTAATCTGAATCCTGAATTCATTTCTGTCTGTAACAATGCTACTTGGGCCATTGGTGAGATTTCAATAAAAATGGGTAAGTAAGTGATATATGTCTCTTAGTTACTGGATTAAAGAAAGCAGCAGTAGGTCCTATCAGACAGTATAAATCTTGTTTTTGCTATGATGTAAGTTTTAAATTGACAAGTTTTACTCAAGGATTGTAGCTATGTCAAACTTATCTTTGCCAGGTGCTGATATGCAACCATTTATTGGCATGGTATTGACACAGTTGATAGATATCATCAACAGATCTAATACACCAAAAACTCTATTGGAAAATACAGGTGTGTATTCTGACTTTAATTTCTTTGAGGTTAACATATTTATATTTTTCTTCAGCAAGAAGCTGAAAATGAAGATTTTTATTCTATGTAGGTAGCTGAAAGTGTTCAAAGTTATCATTTTAAAAAGACTTTTAAAAAAAGAAAATCTGTTTGATATTTGGTTGCATGCTGCCATGGTTGCCTCAACATTTGGAAGTTATTCAAAATTCCAATTTTAGCGGAGTTTGACACACAGATAATCTGTCATCAAAATATTTTTATTCAAAAGCTGCTTTACATAGTGTTTAATTGTTTTCATAGAATGTTTAATATAGTTGACACAAAGCTTGATAAAACCAAAAGAGTGCAATATGTTTTCATGGACTTGAAGTAAAGTGAGGGCACTGTTGGTTGTAAAGAAAATGTACTGTGTTTTTTCTTTGTATTGTCAACTATATTTTTCATGTTCAAAAATTGTAAATCATGTGCACTTTTGGTCTCATTTTTAAAAAAAAAGAATTGTTTATTGTCATGTCTTTGTAATGTATAAATAATATTTTTTCCCCATTTCAAGGTATTTTTTTGATGAACTCATATTTCTAGATTATATTGTTTCAGTATTTATCCAGAAGTTTTTCTAACAATGTTGTGTTCTTAAGTACTGTTTAATGTATGTATTGTTTATCGTTGTATGTTCTTTCTTCCCATTATATTTGCCTTCTTCGTGCGTTCTGTCATCGTGTCCTCGTCGTGGTTACATAGCCATAACTATTGGGAGACTGGGCTTAGTTTGCCCCCAAGATGTGGCCCCACTTTTACAACAGTTTATCAGACAATGGTAATTTTTCTTTTTCTTTATTTGGTATCATTTCCTTTGGTTCACTACTTTCCTTTTTAAGAAATTAATAAAGTAACCCAGTGTGTTATATACCAAAGTGTGGAATACAGCAGTTGTGTAGATATCCCCTTTAATAATTTTTTTTGTTGAATATTGTCTTGTTATTATATTTTAAATTCATTTAAATTGTTTTTATTTAAATTTATGTCCTGGTATTAATTTTAGAACTAATTATATTAAGCATAATTGTTAATTGTTCTTGCAACATATTTGTGTAGTCTTGGTCATGGTAAGTGACAGTGCCTATAAGCTAATTATCACTGTGGCATAATGCAGCCAGATGCTTATTTAATTAAATTTCACAATGGTTAAGTAGTTTTTCTGATATCTGATCGACTGTTGTTTTCCAGGTGTACCTCATTGCGCAACATACGAGACAATGAAGAAAAGGACTCAGCCTTTAGAGGTGTGTGCCACATGATTGGGGCCAATCCAGCAGGAGTTGTCCAGGACTTTATCTTCTTCTGTGATGCTGTTGCTTCATGGATGCATCCAAAACCGGATTTAAAAGAAATGTTTTATAAGGTATATTTGTCCTATAAAAATATACTATGCTTACATGTTCTTGTAAACCTATTTTGTAAAATGTCAAGGTGTGATTAAAATGAGTCCACACTGAATAAAGTGAAGTTGTATTCGTACTATGATCTTGGCATACACATTATTTGTAAACTATTAAACAATATTAAATGAGTGTTAACTTTATTAACCTTCTTTTTCAAGATACTTCATGGGTTTAAGGCTCAAGTTGGTGAAGAAAACTGGTCTAAATTCTCAGACCAGTTTCCCCAGCCCTTGAAAGAAAGGTTAACTGCCAATTATGGCGTTTGAACAGACCAACAGGTTAGTACTTGAGATTTTAGGCAGTTGTTTTAAATGCATCAAATGTCCTGTGTAAGTGTGGCACCCCTCAGGGTTGAACAGTTTTTAGATTGGCACATTTAAATTTCTAATTGGTAATGTTGGCTGGGTTTTGGCATGAATTTCAATAGGTTCTGCTGTTTTCAAGAACAGTTGAATTTACACACCAACTGGCATAGAATTATTCAGTATTGCATAGGTATTTTAGTTAATTTAGGGCGCTCTCAGTAAATTAATTTGCATGCAAGAAATGCTTCTAAACTACTAAATAGATAATTAGCACACAAGTAATGCTTCTTTACCCCATGAATCTGTTTTCTTCATAAAACGTGATACATTTTTAGCTATTAAAATTGTGAAGTTGACTTTAGAGTACTCAAGAAAAACAATAAATTCTGTAAGTTCTATTGAAAACATTACTCGCAAAGCTCTCAATTCTTTTTTGCTTCTATGTGGACTGATTTAGAGGTTGCTTTTTTCCCATTACCATGGCAAGCATAGTACCATCAATTTATTCTTTAAAAAATAGTTCTAAGCAAAATTGTTTTTGCTATTATAGAATTTTCAGTGGGAGTTCTATTTTTGTACAAGGAAGCGCCCAACTTTAGCTTAGTGAAGATATTGGGCACATTATTGTGCATCTGGAATCAGGATACTTCAGCCTACATTCCTGCCAAAAGCGGAATTGTTCCACTTTTTTTTACAAAAACCGCATGTGTCCTATTCTACCATCGCGTTTTCATCGAAGTTTGTTTCGCTTTTTCAAAAAATAATAAAGAAAACTAATACAACAAACTGGGGAAAAAGAGCTGGGAAAAGCAATTATCTCCCTTTGGCACTGGTTTCGATTTCCTTGTATATTTTACAAGCATAATTTTATACTAGATCTACTAATAGATAATGTGTACAACCTAGCTTCTGAACTTTCTTTTTTGCAATTGAATTGTAGATTTAAATTATGCCTTAAATAACATTTAGGGAGAAAAATACTATAAAATCATGACTAGCATGCTAATTTCTAGATCTAGATATTAAATCTATCTTGTAACTTAAAATTTATTAACTAACTACTAAGATGGAACCAGGACTTTTACTAGGTAGTTAACCCATCCATAACTTTTACTTATATTACATATGATGCATTGAGCACTTGTTCATATGGCCTAGAGCATAGCAAGGCAGGAATAATCAAATAAGAATGTTTTGTTAAAGCTATGTTTTTTTTATAATGGGGGGGTTAACTGGTTAACTTTTTTAATAACATAACAACCCCAATCACCACAACACCCTGACTCTACTAGTATATACAAATGTTTACTTAATTACTATTATAATACTAGTAACCATATCTTTGACTATAAACTTAATGAATCGAGAAGTAATTCTGTACTTACTACACAAATGTTATAAAACATTCAATTTTGGTTGAAGAATTGCTTTCTGGCAACACAAATTTGGAACCAGCTTTTCAAGTCTTGTTTAGATGTAACCTAGAGGCCTACTTAACTTAACACTATACCTACACTAGTATGTATGCTACTGTGTATAATGTCATTAGACTTATTTTTAATTTTTGACTTGGTAAAGTAGCATCCGCGCGCATATTCCTCTTTATGGCTTCAAATTCATCTTTTTGGTATGACTGTTCTTACTTTTGTTTGCCAGGGGTGGGCATGTCTGATTGTTGTTAATCAACTTTTTTTTTATCAGAACAAGCATTTTTGGGTGTTAATTTTGTCTTTTTTCTTTTCACAGAACTTTCTTGGAGACCAAGCTCCTGAGTGTATCTCACTAAGGGTGGGGTGGGGTGGGCAGGGTGATATGGGCCAGGGATGCGGAGATGGGAGGGTTCACAGGAACTTAGCTACGGGAGGGAGGGTTAACCTTCATTAAATGTTCAATCTCCTGTGGAATGTAATTTGACGACCAGCAGTGGTTTTTAACTTTGCTGAATTAGTACATTCTGCTGCTGTACTGTTTCATTTCCCTATTCATTTGAAAAAGGCAGGTTTGTACATCTGTGCTTATCTAATTTAGTTGTGCAGAACTGTTTGAATATAAAATTAATAAAAGCTGTAATTTGTTGGTTTTTTTTAAAAAGATCTGCAGATGAAAGTTTATTTAGATTTGCTTAAAGAACAAACATCCTAGTACTGACTAATGTTGCACTCTTGATAGTTCAGTATGTCTTAGAATTTGAATGGATTAGGGAATTACAAAATAATAATTCTATTGAAAGTTGTTAATGTTTAAATGCACGTTGAAGTAGTAAGATTTTTCCATCATTGAAACTGTACATGGGTATACAACAAAACCATATAGTTCTGTAAAACACTAGATAGCTTGCCTTTTAAACATTTCTTACAAAGATATTGGATAGATTTTATTTATTCTTAACTAGATTTTTATCAGCATTTTCCCATAAGTTGTGTAAATTATAAGGAAATGCATTGCATCGTCAGTTGTTTGATGATTGTGTCAACCTCCCATGTTCATTTTTCCTCCGTATTTTAAACTACCTCAGACATAGAGGTTAAAATTGTGTGTAGATCAGCGTAAGATCTAAGCTGAATAAACTGTTGCTTGTCCCAATCATGCTAAGGTTGTGCCATTGGACCCAGCTACCACCAAGCATCAAGTTGGCTTCAAGTTAACTGTGATATTATTCACCATTTGCAACTGTGTATAATGAAGTAATATTGACTTAATTGAAAGTGACATCTGTATGTTGTTTTAAATGTAAGTGAATATTTCTACAATGTATGCAGTTTAATTTAATGAAGGCCTGTTAACAGTAACAAACCAGTGCTCAAACATTTTTTTTTAAAAATATTTTGGATCTTGGGTTTATTTAGTGTATGGGGTCTAAACTATTTGAAAGGATTGAGTTGCTGTCCATATTTGTAGTTGTATTGGTGTATGTACGTTTGACTTGTCGAGTAGTTTGGAACCCTATTTGACTTGATGGTCAGATCCACTTGTTTTGAATAGTTTGAGCACGGTTTAAGCCTTCTTGACAACCATGTCTGCAGGAAATGGTATCCACATACATTAATAAGTATTATGAGTGGGCTTGTCACATTTCTAAAGCTCAGCAGTTATGTACCTTGTTACTTCCTATTTTGCTGCTTTCTATAAATTAGTTAACACTAGTAGTCTAGATATTTAATAGGAATTATGTGAAGAGATACCATTCTCTAGTGAAGTGGTCACTACAACTATCAGAGGGTTTCAGACTGCTCATTCTCTAAAAATACTTGTTTCTATTGGAATTTCTTATAACTTATTTTAATGTCCTATGGAGGTTGTTTGATTTTAATCCAAGTGATTTTGTGTATTGGCAGTGCCAAGTAAAGTGTTCCTGATTGTTGCCATGTGCATGTTGTTAGACTTTCTTACTATGCCCTTAACATATCAAGTCACTTTTAAAACTGCTTTATGTAGTGCACACTGTTTACCAATGTTCTCTACTGTCTTTCTTTATAAACATTTCTCTCCCAAAATGTGCATATTTTAGCTCCACCCTGTATGGTGTTTGTAAATTATGTGTAAATTTAGCTGTAAATGAATAAAGGAAATGTTCTTACAAAAATACTATTGTTCAGTTATCAATGATTTAATTTTTACAAGATTTTTGGTTGGGAATATGAACTTGAAGTAGGGGCTTGTAGTAAACCTAAGTGGGTTAAGCTGAATCTATATCACCAATGTTTCATTTTCAAGGAAGTTTATAACCCAAAATATTTGAGAACTTATGTCTACTGGTATTAACTACCCATGTTAAAATTTCAGGCAGTTAAGACCATTGCATGTTTCTAAATGACATCTTTCATGAATAAACCTTTCTAACCTAGAAAGTCCAACACAACCAAGAGGTTTTTCTATTTCTAGCTCCATTTTAACTAATCTAGTGTTAGTTATCACTAGTGGGACTTTCATACATGAACATTTACTGTTACATTTTTTGCTTTGCTATAGATGACAAATGAATGTTCTTGTTTACTAACAAGGAACCAATGACAAAAGCAATCATTGGCCTCTGTACTAAGAACAACACTGCATGATCCAGTTGCTCTACTAATTAGGGTTTGGTTTAAATTGAATCTAAAGAACAGGTGGAGAAAATTTAGTCTTCATCCTGATAAACAGCCATCTACTGATACTCCCAGTTGCTGTTGCTTTTTCTCATGGGATCAGCAGGAGTTTTAGAACTAAGCATGGAATCTGAATACAATTCAATTTCAAGCCAAAAACAAATACACAATTCAGATGGCAACATTTTAATGATCAAAGTGCTTTATGCTGTGTTTTGTTCAGACTAGACCTCTTTTATTTGCAGGGATGCCAATTTTTTCTTTTTCTCCTCCTTTTTTAATTTTTTAGCCTCTTTCTTTTCTTTTTCTTCTTTTTCAGCTAACATCTGAGCAAACTTTGGATCATTGGCTTTGATTTTATAGCCAAAGTAATCTCTGGCTTCATCAAGCAGTAACTGTTTCTTGGCTGCTTTTGCTTTTTTCTCTTTTTCTGCTGTTACTTGTTTATTTTTATACTCTGCTATTAATTTTGGCATTTCTGACATTTTTTTCTCTATAGCTTTCCGCCTGCAGAAAATAAAAAACAAATCTGAAAGACAAGTCTATATAGTCTACTTGATCTAAAAAAAAAAAGCTATAACTGCATTTTAATTATTCCAATAAATTAAACCTCTTTCTAATACAAAACCTGTGCAGTTTCTCTGATACATAATTCTTTTCCTTACCTTTCCATTTTTTCTTTCTCTATTGCTATTTTATTGGCCTGAATCTCCTGCAGTCTGGCAGACAAATTCCCGCACCTTTCTTCTATTTCTTCCTTCTTCTGGTCCCGTAACTGTGCTCTAGATGGCCACAATATTCTAGGATCTTCCCCTGAAGCTGTGCCATACTGAGCCACACGAAGCTTTCTGCGGTACAAATCTTGATAGGGTAAATCTGGAGGTAGCCCATGGTACTGTTTATACTGGTTAGGTCTTAGCCCAGATACATTCCTCAGCTTTTCGTCTAGATTCAATTCTGTACCTGTCAACACCAAGAAGACACTCATGAGTATCATGATACATGAGTACCATGACATGTGAGTACCATGATACGGTTATTTGTAGGTCAGGTTACAATAGTCCAGAAACCAGGGCAGTGTGTGTGTTAACATTGTGTGTTACATATTGTGACCCCAAGCTCAAATGTGTGAATAACACTACAGTAATGTGACCGATTGTGAGGGTTTTTCTGTGGTTAGATAGCTGGTAGGAGGTTGTGTTGAATGGGAAGTGTGGACAAGGATATGATAAAGGAGAAAAAACATTGTGTAGTCGCTGAGGAGTTATTTAATTTGATGGTAATATTTACCTACACATTGACCAAAGAATACACAATCTGAGGATCATGTCATTCTGGGGTGCTGAATGGTGTATAAAAATTTAGTGCATGGTCTCATTTTATAACAAACTTTTCACAATGTATCATTTGTATGTGGGTTTCTGATACAATCTGACACATCACTTATTAAGAATGATTGCTAAACATTTTACTTTACATATAAGATTACAGGTGCCAGTATTACTAATTACAAGATAATCTAAACTTCAGTCGAATTAGACAGTAAAGAAGTAATTAAGAATATATTTGAAGTTTACTAAATACAAAAACTAGAAGGAGATAAAACTAGGTGTTACTGATCATGGTTTGTAAACACTTTTAGTACTTTTAAAATGTTATTTAAAACAAAAAATTAAGATAAAACAATTAGTGACAAGAATAAAAATAAGTTATGAAAGTAAACATAACCAGAATGAATTTTATGAATTAAAAGTTAATGTAATCCTACATTTTAAAAAGAATGATTGAGTGTAAATATTCCAAATATGCTCTCCACAAATAAGTTTTAAAGCTTAGGCCTAATGTTTTTACAAACATAACTCACACACAAACGTTAGGAAAACACTAGGATTATTTTTTTATGAATGTGACTTTTAATTAGAAAAGGTAAAAAAAAACAACATAAAAAAGCATTAGGACAGTTCCAATTGTGTGTGATTGTCAGCAGGAGAAAAATCCCTACACCGTCGGGGAGTTCACCATGAGTTCACACTGACTTAAATTAAAATTATCAGCATACATAATAGCTTGGGCAATAGCTATTTGAAATTGTGTTGGACTCAATTTTAGGGTTATTGTGAGTTCATAAAAGTTTCTTTATAGTATCGTGCGTGGGAGATACTTGTAACAATACAAATTTAACCGCCTTGCAATTGTGAGTTACGTACTTTACCCATTGCCATGAAAATCGGAACTGACACACGAACATAGCAGCACATTCAATATTCCAAATTTGCATTTTTCTCAAGTTTTGACAAAAGTAAATTATCAAAAACTAAAACAAAAATTCATAAAGAAATAAGCCCAATGTTTTCCTAACGTTTTGTGTGTTTCGGTTGTGTTTTATTAGTAAAATACACTAGTCTAGTAGTAGTGAGTTTAGCGACAACTCTGTCTAAGTCTAAGGAGTCTAAGAGCCTAAGACTGGCCTAAGACACTCTGACAAGTGCTAGTGACTAACTCTACTCTAGCCAGTAGATCTAGTTAGTAGTAGCTAGATACTAGATAGATCTAGGCTTAGTTTACTCTACAACTAGATCTAGAGTCTAGTCGGTAAAACTCCATTTTAATTTTAGCATATTTTAAATTTTTATTTTATTCCCCGCTTCACGTTCATAGTGATAGACATAGATACATTCTATTTAGTAAAACACAACAACAAAAACCTACCTTCACTTTCATATAATGTGACGAAATCATCTGCGCTTTTATTTTCTAACTGACAACGAACATTGCTTATACAGATGTATCTCAAGAGACCATTCGTAAATAAAACGTTTTGTCTTATCGTTTTACCAAGTATCACAGCTAAGGTCGCCATTTTCTATTTAGAGTAGTACCCCTTTGATTCTAACTTGATTCGTTAATTTTTAAGAATCCTATTCGCAACTTTTTACTTTCTCGTATATACGAAGTATAGAGAAAGTATTGTAATCGTGCACAAAAATCACTTGAAATTTTAACAATTTTCACCGTATTACACCTCAGTCCTTCATCACATCCGAAGTATAGAGGACTTATTTTAATCGGGCAAAAATTATCAATCCAGATGTATCAAAATTAAGAGGTTTTGTGTGTAATCCAGTCTGAAAAACTGGGCTTTGCAACTCTGTCCGTATGTCTGTGTGTCTGTGTGTGTGTGTGTCCGTGTGTAAACACGATTACTTGAGTACCGTTACAGCTAGGTTGATGAAATTTCATATATAAGTATTTTATCAAAATCGTAGATCCGTATCAACTTTTGAGCGATTTCCGATAACCGGAAGTGGTACTTTTTCTACTTTGAATTTTTAAAAAGCCTATAACTTGAGTATTATTTCACATAGATAAATGAAATTTCACATGTAAGTAAAAGATCTAATTCTCTACCTTCTGTTAAATTTTGAGTAATTTCCGTTGACCGGAAGTAGTAACTTACGCTACTTCCGATTTCTCAAAAAACTAATGTAAATTTTAAAAGTACTAATAATATTGCGCACTATTAAACACTCATTTATTTAGCGTTCACTTGGTGTGCAATTCATTTGTCTACGAGATTTTATTCTATTTTTAAAACTTTAAGTATTTAAAATTGATTTAAAATCATGTCTATAGCATGAGTTCCCATCCCCTGTTGTTTTATATAAGAATATTCGAGAAAGTTTAGGGGAGATCACTCCCGGTTTATTAAAATGTTAGATCTATTCTTTTTCCTACTTTCATAAATGTGATTTTTACTTTCTCGTATATACGAAGTATAGAGAAAGTCTTGTGATCGTGCAAAAAAAAAAAAAAACGAGATTTTTACAAATCTCGACGTTTTACATCTCACTGATACGGAAAAACATAATTTTGCAATCTTGTCCGTATGTGTGTGTGTGTGTGTCCGTGTGTAAACACAATAACTTGAGTACCGTTACAGCTAGGTTGATGAAATTTCATATGTAAGTATTTTATCAAAATCGTAGATCCGTATCAACTTTTGAGCGATTTCCGATAACCGGAAGTGGTACTTTTTCTACTTTGAATTTTTCAAAAGCCTATAACTTGAGTACTATTTCAGATAGATAAATGAAATTTGATATGTAAGTAAAAGATCTAATTCTCTACCTTCTGTCAAATTTTGAGTAATTTCCGTTGACCGGAAGTACTTATTTACGCTATTTCCGATTTCTCAAAAAACGCATGTAAATTTATAAAGTACTATATTGCGCACTATTATGCACATCTTTATTTAGCGTTCACTTGGTGTGCATTTCTTTTTTCTGCGAGATTATATTCTATTTTTAAAAACTTGAGTAATTAAAATGGATTAAAAATTATGTCTAGAAGTCTATATTCCGAGTTGCCATCCCCCATAGTGTTATATTAGAATATTCGAGAAAGTTTGGGGGAGATCACTCCCGGTTTATTTTATTCAGCCTTAAAATATAGATCTAGAATCTAGACCTAAATAATATTATTGAATACTATTTCCAACGCACCCCATTCCACTTATTATAAAATTCATTTTCCCCAGACAAGGGAGAGGTTAACCTTGGGCGGGACCCAGGGCTGAAACTTTTTTTGGGGCCCCCGTAATATATCTATATATCTATAGATCTCATCTCATATATATATATATATATATATATATATATATATATATATATATATGGCTGGATCTAGCTTAAAATTCTCTTTGAATTGATTCCCGTGTGTACGCCTCTGCTTGAAAACAATGTTACACTTTATAGCAACAATGAATAGGCCTAATCTCCATCCCCCCCCCCACACACACACAATCTCTCCTCTTTTTGTTATGATTGCATAAAATAATTAGTAAGCACATTGTAATATTAACTAATATCTATCATATGGAAGAATTGTCAATGATGTCAATTTCATCTTCTTCTTCGCTCTGAATTTAGTAAATGATGGAGGATTTAAACAACAAGTCCAACTTCGTGTATCAACTGGACTGTGGTCTCCAGATCAGCGGGTGCCCCATATAGTTTTTCCTTGAGTGGGGTGTGTAAGGGCCAGTGTTTGGGTCGCGCCTGGCTTTATAATGAACAGTCTTGAAGGAGGTACTCTGCTTTCTCCGGGGCCATGCCACAAGGGCAAATTTCGCCACACCCAATTTGTAGTTTTTAAAAAAAAAATATATGTTCTGTTATAGTCGGTTATGGCCTGTTCTGAGTCTAAAAATTAAGTATAATGTCTATTTGATTTTAATTGTTTCATATTTAAAAATAGATTTGCTGCGCACAAAGATGCGCAAACCTGAAGCGTGGCGCGTGATGCCACACCGACGTCTTGTCATTTGCAACAAGATGTCTTGAAGGGTTGGAGTCAACTTCACGGGGTGTGGGGTGTCTAGTTTTTTTTCCCCGTCCACTTTAACACAGAGGTCAGCAGAGTGAGGGAGATAGAGGGAGGGAGACGGAGAGAGGGAGACGGAGAGAGGGAGAGGTGTTCCCTAAGCACTGGCAGTCAGTAAGTAGACGTAAGATGTCATTTAAAAGGCAACAAGTAATGCTTCTAGTTACTGTTTCACTAGTTTCAGAATTCAAAGTTACTATATCTGCTCCCATCCACCAACCCACCCACCCCCGCATTATTTTACAGCTTCCTGTGTCGCAGGTGTTGGAACTGGGTTAAGGTCAGCAGAATTAGGTTAAGGTCAGCATCATCAGATTGAGGTCAGCAAAATAAAAGATGGAGCCGCAAGGAGTTTTGTCGTCAGACTTACCGCTATTCTACGGTATGTGTCAGCAGATCAGACTTTCATGATGATCGGATGAACAGACAGACGGACAGACACAAACAATATCATATATATATATATATATATATATATATATATATATATATATATATATATATATATATATATATATATATATATATATATATAGCCTATGTGTGTGTGTGTGTGTAACGTAAAATGGGGTAAGCGCCAAACCCCGTTTTACGTTACACACGGTAAGGAGATATGGTTTTATTTTTATAACGTTTATTTCTCTAGTATCCCTCCCTCCCACCCCTGTTAAAATAGTGAGAGCCACCCCATAAAATGGCGTAACACTAGTCGACCAAATGACGTAACACTAGCCGACGTAATGACGTAACACTAGCCGACGTAATGACGTAACACTAGCCGACCTACACCCATGCCTTGCGATGTATTCCGTTAGATTCCGTTAGATAGTAGAACCAAACAGTGGCGATTACTCCCATTAGCACGTTCTAAAATTTACTTTTAAAATTAAAAACAAAACAAAATTGCAACAAGTCTGATGTCATGTCCAACGAGCGACACTCAGTGTTTCTTCCAGACTTTTTTCTCCGGGGGGGGGGGCACTTGAAATTTTCGGGGGGGGGGGCGGTAGACTTTCTCCCGGGGGGGGACGGACACTGTTAAGGATTGATGAGGTTTATTGATGACACTATGCGTGCTCTTTATTGAAACGATTTTGTAATTGATCAGATCTCTGTAAAGTCAATAATGAGATGACATTATAATTTTAAAAAAAATTAACTTCAATATTTCGCCCCCAAGGTGATCTAAGTATGGGCAATGAGAACAAGACTGAAAGCTATTTTCCTCAGAAATGTCAAGCATTCAATTCCCGGCAGACCTGGCGCCCGCGCCCATCCTACGTCAGGAATCCAACAACCACGAACTGTTCTTCTCTCCCCAACAACACCTCCCCAAGCAGCGTTGTAAGCCCATCTCTAGGAAAGGTGTAGTCTGCAGTCTGGGACCTTTGGTAGGTATTGTCTGGGACCTTTGGTAGGTGTAGTCTGGGACCTTTGGTAGGTGTAGTCTGGGACCTTTGGTAGGTGTAGTCTGGGACCTTTGGTAGGTGTAGTCTGTAGTCTGGGACCTTTGGTAGGTGTAGTCTGGGACCTTTGGTAGGTGTAGTCTGTAGTCTGGGACCTTTGGTAGGTGTAGTCTGGGACCTTTGGTAGGTGTAGTCTGGGACCTTTGGTAGGTGTAGTCTGTAGTCTGGGACCTTTGGTAGGTGTAGTCTGGGACCTTTGGTAGGTGTAGTCTGGGACCTTTGGTAGGTGTAGTCTGGGACCTTTGGTAGGTGTAGTCTGGGACCTTTGGTAGGTGTAGTCTGGGACCTTTGGTAGATGTAGTCTGGGACCTTTGGTAGATGTAGTCTGGGACCTTTGGTAGGTGTAGTCTGGGACCTTTGGTAGGTGTAGTCTGGGACCTTTGGTAGGTGTAGTCTGGGACCTTTGGTAGGTGTAGTCTGGGACCTTTGGTAGGTGTAGTCTGGGACCTTTGGTAGGTGTAGTCTGTAGTCTGGGACCTTTGGTAGGTGTAGTCTGGGACCTTTGGTAGGCGTAGTCTGGGACCTTTGGTAGGTGTAGTCTGGGACCTTTGGTAGGTGTAGTCTAGGACCTTTGGCTGGTCTAGACTGGGACCTTTGGTTGGTGTAGTCTATAGTCTGGGACCTTTGGTAGGTATCGTAAGGTATGTAAGTTACAGACATGTGTACTAATTGCAATGTACTCAAATGTAGATGCTGAACTCATGCTATTACTATTAGTACTTAGGTATCAAAGAATTGCAGTTAAATCATGTAAGATAGAACATATAGAATATCTCACTGAATTTCTCATCTATTTTATTGACAGTCTTCTTTCATCAAAGTGAAAAATATTTTCCCGGTACCCGCACAGAAAGAAAAGCTAGGTGGTAAGTGCATACAATGAAAATCTCGCACATTTAGACATGTAGCCTATATCCAATTAAAATCTCGCACATTTAGCCATAAATTATGCACGTCTAATTTTCGCGAGTGCGTGTGTCCTGATGCTTTGAGTTTCCCCAGACAAGTCGACCACTCGGTCGGTGATCTCTTCAACACAACCGGCCTCAGCCAGACTGCCAGAACTGTATGTGACCAAACTCAACAAGGGATCGGCTGGTGGGTCCATGTGTGGGTCTGTGTGTGGGGCCGTGTGTGGGTCTGTGTGTGGGGCCGTGTGTGGGTCTGTGTGCGTGGGGCCATTTGTTGGTGTGTGTGTATGTTTGTATGTGCGGGTCTGTGTGGGTCTGTGTGTGTGTGTATGGGGGGGGGGGGGGGGGCGTGTGTGTGTGTGGGGCCGTGTGTTGGTCTCTGTGTGGGACCGTGTGTTGGTGTGTGTGTGTGTGTCGGGCCGTGTGTTGGTGTGTGTGTGTGTGTGTCGGACCGTGTGTTGGTCTGTGTGTGTGTGTGTGTGTGTGTGTCGGGCCGTGTGTTGGTGTGTGTGTGGGGCCGTGTGTTGGTCTGTGTGTGTGTGCGTGTGTGCGGGTCTGTGTTGGTCTGTGTGTGGGGCCGTGTGTGTGTGTGTCTGTGTTGGTCTGTGTGTTGGTGTGTGTGTGTGTGCAGGTCTGTGTTGGTCTGTGTGTGTGTGTGCGTGTCTGTGTTGGTCTGTGTGTGTGTGCAGGTCTGTGTGGGGCCGTGTGTGTGTGTCTGTGTTGGTCTGTGTGTTGGTGTGTGTGTGTGTGCAGGTCTGTGTTGGTCTGTGTGTGTGTGTGCGTGTCTGTGTTGGTGTGTGCGTGTGTGCAGGTCTGTGTTGGTCCACGATGATTGCAACATTTCTTGACGTCTAGACAAGCTGGGTGAAACAAAAACTCCGCGCAACTCGGTCAAGCTGACCGAACCGAAGCTGTTCAAGTTCCACAGGTCATGTTCAGAGATCGTCTGCGACCTGAACAGGAGCAGGAGGCAGCTAGCCATGCAGTGCCTGCACCATTTCAAAAGGTAGGGGAGGAGGGGGGGCGGAGACTTTTTTCAAAGATCACCTTCAGTAGGAGGTAGAGGCAGGGCGGGGGAGGTAGGTAGGGAAAGGGAGGTAGGGGCAGGGAGGTAAAGATGGACCGGTAAAAAAAAAGTCTGTCTTCTCGACAGAAATTCCAAACTAGCCTGGGGTTCATCTCTCCCCTCTGACCTGTGCTCGTTCCCCGACCACTCTGTCCTCGTCAAGTGGTTCTTCGCTGCCCGACCCAACCTCCCGTCCTACACCATAGAGAGTGTCTTCGCCATCCTTACCAGGTCAGTTGCTCAACCCTCACCCCCTCATACAACCACCCCTCGCAAATCAACCCTCGCCCCCTCTTACAATCACCCCTTCACACCGTCCCACCTCATACAATCACCCCTCGCCCCCTCATACAATCACCCCTCACACCGTCACCCCCTCACACCGTCCCACCTCATACAATCACCCCTCACACCGCCCTCCCTCACACAATCACCCCCTCACACAATCACCCCTCGCCCCCTCATATTTATCACCCCTTCACCCCTCACACAATCACCCCCTCACACAATCACCCTTTCACACCGTCCCCCCTCATATTTATCACCCCTCACACAATCACCCCTCACACAATCAACCCTTCACACAATCACCCCTCACACAATCAACCCTTCACACAATCAACCCTTCACACAATCAACCCCTCACACAATCACCCCTCACACCGTCCCCCTTCACACAATCACCCCCTCACACAATCACCCCTCACACAATCACCCCTCACACCGTCCCCCCTCACACAATCACCCCTTCACACCGTCCCCCCTCACACAATCACCCCTCACACAATCACCCCTCACGCCGTCCCCCCTCACACAATCAACCCTTCACACAATCACCCCTCACACAATCACCCCTCACACCGTCCCCCCTCACACAATCACCCCTTCACACCGTCCCCCCTCACACAATCACCCCTTCACACAATCACCCCTCACACCGTCCCCCCTCACACAATCACCCCTTCACACCGTCCCCCCTCACACAATCACCCCTCACACCGTCCCCCCTCACACAATCACCCCTCACACCGTCCCCCCTCACACCGTCCCCCCTCACACAATCACCCCTTCACACAATCACCCCTCACACCGTCCCCCCTCACACAATCAACCCTTCACACAATCACCCCTCACACAATCACCCCTTCACACCGTCCCCCCTCACACCGTCCCCCCTCACACAATCAACCCTTCACACAATCACCCCTTCACACGGTCCCCCCTCATATTTATCACCCCTTCACCCCTCACACAATCAACCCTTCACACAATCACCCCTCACACCGTCCCCCCTCACACCGTCCCCCCTCACACAATCACCCCTCACTCCGTCCCCCCCATACAATCCCCCCGTCACCCCATCAGTAGCCCAATACCTACAAAAACTGCACACACACACACACACATGTCAGGGGAATGTCCACACTAACCCACACACCAACCCACACACCAACCCACACACTAACCCACACACCATCCCACAAACCAACCCACACAGCAGATGTATGTCCCCAGGTACGGCAAGGTCAAGGCCATGGTCCAGCTCTCCCCCAACTCTGCCCTGGTCGTGTTCGCCAGTGAGTCGGTGGCCAAGACGGTGGTCAAGGCGGGCCACGTTGGGTTCCACCAGTGTCCGTTACTGTGTAACTGGGTCTTCATCGCCATGTACAAGAAGTAGGTCACGCTCGCGTCACATGACTCACTCAAAGTTTGGTCATCGGGAGGGGAAGGGGTCAGCAGTGGCCAGAGTTTCTTCCAGGCATCTCTTCGGGGGGGGGGGGGCCAAGCCCCCTCGAAAAAATTTTACCGCCCCCCGAACGAAATGAAATTTATATAATTTTTATAGAAAATATATACTTTTAACAGTGTCCGCCCCCTCCCCCCCCCCCCCCCCGAAGACAGTCTACCGCCCCCCCCCCCCCCCCCAAAAAATTTCAAGTGCCCCCCCCCCCCCCCGGAGAAAAAAAGTCTGGAAGAAACACTGGCAGTGACTCAATAACTATTTAACCGAGGTGGACAAAGCCCTGGAACTGAAACATGTGATCTGGCCCACACAAATTCCAAATTGATATTTTAAAAAACCCAGATATACTACAGCAGTGATTGTTTTACGGTAAATATTAAACGCTTTTGCGTAGAAAATTATTTAAAAAGAAACAAATACTTGAGCTCTACAGTGAAAGATAGTTCAATTTACTGCCATAGTTGAGGTGGGTTCTGGTAAGGTTTAAAGTTAGGTTTATGGTTATTTATATTTTTATCGCACGTTAGTATTTACAAATAGTTATTTAATTGGAAAAGTAAAAATAATACATTCTCAAAACCAGGGTACACCGGGGATAGGTTGATTAATAAACACACGAATCATGGTCCTCTACAGATAGGTTGTTCACGGAGGCTAGTGCAGGGCCTGGCCAGGACGGCTATTATATATATATATATATATATATATATATATATATATATATATATATATATATATATATATATATATATATATATATATATATATATATATATATATATATATATATATATATATGTATATATATCTATTGATGCCACTGAATATATTTGACAGCATGGGCCCAGACAAACTTGGCGGCCCCTTTAAGAGGAAGACCCAGGAGGAAGCGTTCAACCACTACGTCCGTCAACAACAGAAGATCATCCTAACCAGCTTCAAACTCCACTCACCCGACATGTACTATGACCACACCAAATACATCCCATAGCTACCACACCCATCCCATAGCTACCACACCAAATACATCCCATAGCTACCACATCCATCCCATAGCTACCACACCAAATACATCCCATAGCTACCACATCCATCCCATAGCTACCACACCAAATACATCCCATAGCTACCACACCAAATACATCCCATAGCTACCACACCAAATACATCCCATAGCTACCACACCAAATACATCCCATAGCTACCACACCAAATACATCCCATAGCTACCACACCAAATACATCCCATAGCTACCACACCAAATACATCCCATAGCTACCACACCAAATACATCCCATAGCTACCACACCAAATACATCCCATAGCTACCACACCCATCCCATAGCTACCACACCAAATACATCCCATAGCTACCACACCAAATACATCCCATAGCTACCACACCAAATACATCCCATAGCTACCACACCAAATACATCCCATAGCTACCACACCCATCCCATAGCTACCACACCAAATACATCCCATAGCTACCACACCAAATACATCCCATAGCTACCACACCAAATACATCCCATAGCTACCAAATACATACCATAGCTACCAAATACATCCCATAGCTACCACACCCATCCCATAGCTACCACACCCATCCCATAGCTACCACACCAAATACATCCCATAGCTACCACACCAAATACATCCCATAGCTACCACACCAAATACATCCCATAGCTACCACACCCATCCCATAGCTACCACACCAAATACATCCCATAGCTACCACACCAAATACATCCCATAGCTACCACACCAAATACATCCCATAGCTACCACACCCATCCCATAGCTACCACACCAAATACATCCCATAGCTACCACACCAAATACATCCCATAGCTACCACACCAAATACATCCCATAGCTACCACACCCATCCCATAGCTACCACACCAAATACGTCCCATAGCTACCACACCAAATACGTCCCATAGCTACCACACCATATACATCCCATAGCTACCACACCAAATACATCCCATAGCTACCACACCAAATACGTCCCATAGCTACCACACCATATACATCCCATAGCTACCACACCAAATACATCCCATAGCTACCACACCATATACATCCCATAGCTACCACACCAAATACATCCCATAGCTACCACACCAAATACGTCCCATAACTACCACACCATATACATCCCATAGCTACCACACCAAATACATCCCATAGCTACCACACCAAATACATCCCATAGCTACCAAATACATCCCATAGCTACCACACCAAATACATCCCATAGCTACCAAATACATCCCATAGCTACCACACCAAATACATCCCATAGCTACCACACCAAATACATCCCATAGCTACCACACCAAATACATCCCATAGCTACCACACCAAATACATCCCATAGCTACCACACCACATACATCCCATAGCTACCACACCAAATACATCCCATAGCTACCACACCAAATACATCCCATAGCTACCACACCAAATACATCCCATAGCTACCACACCAAATACATCCCATAGCTACCACACCAAATACATCCCATAGCTACCACACCAAATACATCCCATAGCTACCACACCAAATACATCCCATAGCTACCACACCAAATACATCCCATAGCTACCACACCAAATACATCCCATAGCTACCACACCAAATACATCCCATAGCTACCACACCAAATACATCCCATAGCTACCACACCAAATACATCCCATAGCTACCACACCAAATATGGACAGAACTACAGGATGGATATATTTTATGTAAAGCTAAACAGGTTAAAACAAATTAAAAGTTGACATCAGAGAACTAAGAATCTGTCAGTACTTTAGAGAAAATAAACGTGTGCTTTGGTTTTTTGGAGATTTTTTTTATCACTGCTTTAAGTTGGTGCAGGATTTTCTTATCACTGGTGTAAGTTGATGCAAGATTTTCTTATCCCTGATGTAAGTCGGTGCAAGATTTTCTTATCCCTGCTGTAAGTTGGTGCAAGATTTTCTTATCACTGCTGTAAGTTGGTGCAAGATTTTCTCATCACTGGTGTAAGTTGATGCAAGATTTTCTTATCCCTGCTGTAAGTTGGTGCAAGATTTTTTTTATCCCTGCTGTAAGTTGGTGCAAGATTTTCTTATCACTGCTGTAAGTTGGTGCAAGATTTTCTTATCACTGCTGTAAGTTGGTGCAAGATTTTCTTATCACTGGTGTAAGTTGATGCAAGATTTTCTTATCCCTGCTATAAGTTGGTGCAAGATTTTCTTATCACTGTTGTAAGTTGGTGCAAGATTTTCTTATCACTGGTGTAAGTTGATGCAAGATTTTCTTATCCCTGCTGTAAGTTGGTGCAAGATTTTCTTATCACTGCTGTAAGTTGGTGCAAGATTTTCTTATCACTGGTGTAAGTTGGTGCAAGATTTTCTTATCACTGGTGTAAGTTGGTGCAAGATTTTCTTATCCCTGCTGTAAGTTGGTGCAAGATTTTCTTATCACTGCTGTAAGTTGGTGCAAGATTTTCTTATCACTGGTGTAAGTTGATGCAAGATTTTCTTATCCCTGCTGTAAGTTGGTGCAAGATTTTCTTATCCCTGCTGTAAGTTGATGCAAGATTTTCTTATCCCTGCTGTAAGTTGGTGCAAGATTTTCTTATCCTTGCTGTACGTTGGTGCAAGATTTTCTTAGCCCTGCTGTAAGTTGGTGCAAGATTTCAGCAAGAAAAAAAACCAACTTTCTAGTCACCAAAATCAAAGCCAACTTGCGTCACGTGATCTTTATAGCTGTCTGGGTTAGAGATTTAGCACCCAGAGAAGATCGATGGTGTAGAGATTATTATTAGGTTATTTCTGACGTCATACCTGGAGTGCACGTGAAAGCGACGTGACCTTTGACATGGCGAGTTTTGACTTGAACAGGAGAGAAATCTTGGGAACAAATGAGTAGGTTATAACAGCCCACAGTTCCAACATAGCGGCCCACAGAACTGGCTGTACCATATAGCGGCCCACAGTTCAAACATAGCGGCCCACAGTTCCAACATAGCGGCCCACAGAACTGGCTGTACCATATAGCGGCCCACAGTTCAAACATAGCGGCCCACAGTTCCAACATAGCGGCCCACAGAACTGGCTGTACAATATAGCGGCCCACAGTTCAAACATAGCGGCCCACAGTTCCAACATAGCGGCCCACAGTTCCAACATAGCGGCCCACAGTTCAAAAATAGCGGCCCACAGTTCAAACATAGCGGCCCACAGTTCAAACATAGCGGCCCACAAAACTGACTGTACAATATAGCGGCCCACAGTTCCAACATAGCGACCCACAAAACTCACTGTACCATATAGCGGCCCACAAAACTAACTGTACAATATAGCGGCCCACAGTTCAAACAAAGCGGCCCACAAAACTGACTGTACAATATAGCGGCCTACAGTTGCAACATAGCGGCCCACAAAACTGGCTGTACCATATAGCGGCCCACAAAACTGGCTGTACAATATAGCGGCCCACAAAACTGGCTGTACCATATAGCGGCCCACAAAACTGGCTGTACAATATAGCGGCCCACAAAACTGGCTGTACCATATAGCGGCCCACAAAACTGGCTGTACCATATAGCGGCCCACAAAACTGGCTGTACCATATAGCGGCCCACAAAACTGGCTGTACAATATAGCGGCCCACAAAACTGGCTGTACCATATAGCGGCCCACAAAACTGGCTGTACAATATAGCGGCCCACAAAACTGGCTGTACAATATAGCGGCCCACAAAACTGGCTGTACAATATAGCGGCCCACAAAACTGGCTGTACCATATAGCGGCCCACAAAACTGGCTGTACAATATAGCGGCCCACAAAACTGGCTGTACCATATAGCGGCCCACAAAACTGGCTGTACAATATAGCGGCCCACAAAACTGGCTGTACTATATCCCCCAGCCAGATCCATAAGATCGGATCAATAAAAAACATTGAATAAATCCGATGATTTTATTTCCCTCACGGAATGGTGTATCGGATTAACCGGAAATTATATTTTGCCGGTTTTTGTCCTTCAAATGGTTCTCCCCCAACCCCCACGTCATCCGGCTTCCCATTTCGGCGCCCGGAGCAAACTAACTGCTCCCCCTCCCTTCATATATATATATATATATATATATATATATATATATATATATATATATATATATATATATATATATAATGAGAGAGATTGTGTCAAATAATGAGAGAGGTTGTGTCAAATAAAGAGAGAGGTTCAGTCAGCCGTGTAAAGAAATAAACCATGTAAAATACCTGAAAAGGAACCCTAAGGTAATATATATTTTAATATTTGGTCTAGACTGGTGAGCTGTGGTTCACGAGAATGTTTACAATTGTAGAACCGTGGATCTAGTGAAGGATATTAGAGCAGATAATTGAGTTTTTAAACGATTAGAAAACAAAGGGGAGGTAGCAAGACTAAGAACTGTCCTTCGCTTTATCAACTTGCTGTTGTCTGTAAACTATCGTCACGGACGGCTGCTTTCACGGGGCAGATAATCATCTTTCAGATATATCAAGCTACTGATGGTGTTTGAAAGCAAATAGTTTTAGTTGTATCTTCATAAATTAGGAATCACTAAAAAGTAGAAAATAAAACAAATATAAATAAAGCAGGAGTGATCTCCCCTAAACTTTCTCGAATATTTTTATATAACACTAGATGGGATGGCAACTCGGGATATAGACATGATTTTTAATTACTTAAACTTTTAAAAATAGAATAGAATCTGGTAGAAAAAGAATTGCGCACCAAGCGAACGCCAAACAAAATGTGCATAATAGTGCGGAATATTATTAGTACTTTATAAATTTACATGCGTTTTTTTTTTGAGAAATCGGAAATAGCATAATTACTACTTCCGGTCAACGGAAATTACTCAAAATTTGAAAGAAAGCAGATAATTAGATCTTTTACTTACATGTGAAATTTCATTTATCTATCTGAAATAGTACTCAAGTTATAGGCTTTTGAAAATTTCAAAGTAGAAAAAGTTCCACTTCTGGTTATCGGAAATTTCTCAAAAGAGCATAATGATCTACAAATTTGATATAATACTTATATATGTTATAGCCCTAAACGTACTCAAGTTATCGTGTTTACAGACACACACACATCCACAGACATACGGACAAGATTGCAAAACTCTGTTTTTCCGACTCAGGGAGCTGTAAAACGTCAACATTTGCAAAAATCTCGAATATTTTTTTTTTTGCACGATTACAAGACTTGTACTTCGTATATACAAGAAAGTAAAAAATTTACAGCTACAAGCTTTTGAATGCACAGAAAGTAAAACTAATCTGCTTTCTTGCATAAAAGCTTTGGTCTCTCATGAGATCGTTTACATATTTTAGCGATAAAAGCTTATATAAAAGAAAGCAGAATCTTGTTGCTAGAAAGGTTTTTATAATTGTTTTATTACAAGGTTTTATTTAGTTCGCAACGTCGGTTTGTTTGTGTATTTGTTTGTTTGGGAGTTTGGGGAAAATGTTGTAACTCAATTTTGACCAACTTTTAATGCAGCGATTTCGTTCAAATTTTCCAGTTACCTTCTTCTTTGAGGACGATGCATGCGTAACTATTTTAAAATCTAATTTGACATTCGACATTAAAATCTAATAAAACGGTTTCGAAATTAAGTAGAGATAACATGATTGAATGCTAACGATCACCCGATGTAGCACTATATTCAACAACGTAAGGGGAGATCACTAGCTAGACGCGATCACCCGATGACGCTGAATGTTGTTTGGTCACGGTTGGTTGCCCGAATGTTGTAGAAGGCGCAGACAGATCGCAATTTACTGGTCCGGTCTGAACTCTGTTCAATAATAAAAGGGGAGATAACAGGATTAAATACTAGTGATCGCGCGACCATCTCGCGGAGAGGGTGAACTCTTGTCACGGTCGGCTGATTTCTTGATGAACGTTGACTAACAACAAGGGGCAGACAACTGTTTTTTTAATGAGATTCCCAACTAGTAATCGGGCCTTAACACACATTTTAGTCGCGTATCTGGTGTCATCTTCGTTTAGAACGAATCACTAAAAAGTGGAGAATCAAACAAGTAAAAACCTTTAGAACAACACACTTTTTAAATAAAACAAGTAAAACACCTTTAGAACAACACACTTTTAAAATAAAACAAGTAAAACACCTTTAGAACAACACACTTTTTAATGCAATAGAAATAAGACAATAAAATAAGGTTGCTCTTTTTTAATAAAAACAACCTTTGGACACTCATGAGATCTCTCACATATTTTACGACCAAAACTTTTATTAAATAGAGCTTCTTTGTTTTATTTTCTTATTTTCAGTGCATTTAAAAGCTTCATGCTATATAGGTTTTTAAAATGTTTTTTTTTTAAAATTATCATTAAACAAACTGAACAAACTATTTTTGTGTCTTCATATACCGGGGATAAGAGTCTATGTAGCCCCCCCCCCCCCTCCCCTCTGAACAAACTATTTTTGTCTTTATTAACGGGGTGCGAGTCGACATTATCGATAAAAAAATCAATCAATAGTCACCTCCCCCCCCCCCCCCCAGCTGTTTGACGCCGTCTGACGGTCCACTGAGCTGTTTCCTGGAGCAGCCGACAGTCGGACGCACAGTGGGGCAGATATAAGACCAGGTGGAATCATGGGGCTGACACGTTCAGCTAAAACAATGGCACACAATTAGGCTGTTTTTTTATGGCACAGAGGTAAGTAGTATCAGGCACAGCACTAAGCTTTTTTTTTTAAGACAAATATTAAAGTAGTGAAATATTGATGTAGTGAAATATTGAAGAAGTGAAATATTGATGTAGTGGAATATTGATGTAGTGGAATATTGGTGTAGTGGAATATTGATGTAGTGAAATATTGATGTAGTGAAATATTGATGTAGTGGAATATTGATGTAGTGGAATGTTGATGTAGTGAAATATTGAAGTAGTGAGATATTGAAGTAGTGAAATATTGATGTAGTGAAATATTGAAGTAGTGAAATAATGATGTAGTGAAATATTGAAGTAGTGAAATATTGAAGTAGTGAAATATTGATGTAGTGGAATATTGATGTAGTGAAATATTGATATAGTAAAATATTGATGTAGTGAAATATTGATGTAGTGGAATATTGAAGTAGTAAAATATTGATGTAGTGAAATATTGAAGTAGTGAAATATTGATATAGTAAAATATTGATGTAGTGAAATATTGATGTAGTGAAATATTGATGTTCTAATTTGGTTTAAATCTCAGTCTGTCACATTAATTTCTTGTCAGGCGGTTTGAGATAAGGTTTTGTGCTGATAAATTTGTTTACATTTCAGGGCAATTTTTTCGTTTAATTTCTTATCAACACGCGAGCTCTGATAAGAAGAAATGGTACAAAAATAAGTCTTTTATATCTTTGGGACTGCCTCTGTGTTTGTGTGTTTGTGTGTCTGTGTGTGTACCTAGACGATCTGTGTGTCCTTTATACATTTCCTCCATGCTTGTCCAAGTAATTAGCTCAATATCTTAAAGACTTAGTAGCAGAGGCGTATCCAGGTTTTCGTTGTAGGGGGAGCGAAAAGAGCAAAAAAAAGGCGCAGAATTTTTAACACGTTCACAATACGTGTATTATATATATATATATATATATATATATATATATATATATATATATATATATATATATATATATATATATATATATATATAAATAATTACTAGCTGTATGTCATTACTTCGCTATGATGTAAAATAAATTGAATGTAGCACTCTGAAGAAATAAGAAAAAACACACAGTGTAGGCCGACAAAACAACAATTGTATCAATCTAAACAAACAAGTTAATAAAAAGTCTAGTGACAATTTAAGCGCAATTTCCTTAATTATTTTTTTGTGACCGAACGAAAGGATATTTTTGAAAACTTTCTTCGGCAATATTGTTCTAAATTATGGCAGGAATCGATTGGTAAATGTTTCAAGTCCCTAAGTGGTCTGGTTGCCGAGATATGGGCCAAAAACTGCATTTTTTCGAGGTTTTTTGGCTTTTCCGGGAAATCCAGGAAGGAATTCCGGGAATTTTTATGGCCCACAATCATCCTCGGAACTTGCTTAACATATTTGCTTTTGGAACTAGTCCTTGATATTTCTTCATTGAGGAGGAGATACGACTTAAAGCTGCGGACACACATTCATCCATCCATCCAGAAATAACGAATTAATAATCGCAATTGTCCGTATGGAAATTGCGCTAAAAAATATATATATAGATACACACTACAACCAGAAACAATGAACGAAACACAATCTGTTTTGTAATTCTTGTAAAAAAAAAATTCTCATATAATAATTTCTGGGAAATTATTTAAGACTAGTGAAATAGGGGAAAGAATCACTCTCTTAATATAAATATGTATATATCTACACATTTAATTATAAATGTCAAAACAAATAAATAATTACTTTAGAATATAATGAAATGGTTTAACACTATTCGTGTTTACAACATGTTTTTGTCTATGATCAGAATTTAATATATCGTCATCATAAATGCTAAAGTATTACAGCATAATGAAAGTTTTTAAAATCAGAGTTTTCGATATAATAGAAAAACATTCAAAGTAACAGCCTACATTTAACTAAATATCGGTCCTTTAGTTCAGATCATATATTTTTAATTAACTACTGCTTTTTTGTGTTCTTTAGAGATCATTTTTTAACATAGTGATAGGTATGGGTTAGAACACTGTATTGATCACACACCTTTTTACTGATAATTGCAAAAACAATATTCACAGAGTTTTACGGTTAAAAAGCTAATTTTCTGGCGGCATGGTACTTTGTTACATCATTACGCGTTTTTCTACATGTACTTAACAGATCAGTTCGGGGTGGGTGGGTTCAACTTTAGGTCAATTATCCAACCCAGTGTATACCTAGGTGTGACATTAATGTCGCTCTACACAATTGTGGTGGTGAGGTGTGTGTGGGGGGGGGGGGGATAACCAACTCAGCGTGAACATAGCGTCAGTTTTTAGATGACTGTTCTAAACATACATATATATTACACAAATATATATTACAGAAATAGATTTAAATAAGTAGCAGTGGTATTATGACAATATTTTTTTTTACAGAAGGGTCCATTGGGAGGGGGGTTGTAACTGTTTCATATAATTTGTAATCGTAATCACTATCGCCCAAACTGTAAGAATACTACTACTTCATCGTGACGACGTTGTTGACCTTGTCAAAATTTCCCCGTTTCACAGCGGTTTCTGTTTTGTAATTTTAAAATAAATTCATCACACGATTCAAACTATATATATATATATATATATATATATATAAAGTAATTATGTGTGAAGTTTTATGTATAACATTTTCTAATTCAATTATTCGTAAGCAAATACATTATGCAGTTGCCTTAAACTTAACACCCCTCTTGCCAAGTGGTACTACTCGTAGAGGTTTTTTAAACATTGCAATTCATCGTAATGGTTATTTTTAGAATGGCAAACTGATGCAGCTGTTAATACGTGTTGTAAACGTAGACTAGTACAATAATTCTTAATTAAAAGAAATCTTGTGATTTACATAGATGTGCCGACCAAAAATATTTTTTTAACAAATATCATTGTTTAAAACTTTGAGTTTAAAAAATTTCCAAAAAGGCGCCACTTTGCTGAAAATTGCCAGAGGGGGAGCGGCCGCTCCCCCTGCATACGCTACTGCTCAGTAGGCCACTGCGTGAAACAAATAGACGGGTCCAAAATTTCAGGGAAATAACGTTGTGATTTTTGGAAGGAGAGTAACTAATAAAATACTTAAAAAAAACTTTTAAAAAAACCACGTTTTTCTTGTGGACTAAAAAGTAGAAAATAACTATTTACATACATTTGATGACAAAAAACGTGGGTACGTTCACCATCAAATTTCCCGACCCATCTGCCCGACCCACGTTTTTTGTCATCAAATGTATGTAAATAGTTATTTTCTACTTTTTAGTCCACAAGAAAAACGTGGTTTTTTTAAAAGTTTTTTTTAAGTATTTTATTTTCTCCTTTTTAGTCCGTTGCTACACATGAAAAACGTGGTTTTTAAAAAGTTTTTTATATAGTTTATTTTCTACTTTATCTAATCACTTGATTAAGTATGACTTGACTAAGTGTTTTTAAATACACGGACTAAAAAAATCTTGAGCGACCGATACGCTTTAAACAGAGAAAGGGTGTAATTTACGTTGCTGGCGTGGTTTTTTAAAAAGTTTTTTTTAAGTATTTTATTTTCTCCTTTTTAGTCCGTTGCTACACATGAAAAACGTGGTTTTTAAAAAAGTGTTTATAAATACACGGACTAAAAATCTTGAGCGACCAGGATTCGAACCTGGGTTGTCGCGGCCACAACGCGAAGTACTAACCACTATACGATCACGGCCAGCGCGCTCACATCGATTGGGGCCGAAGTAACTGTGTCAATAGGACTGCAGTCTTGTCGGTATCTTTAGAAATCATGTCCTCAATTTTATGGTCCTTGGGGCGTAATTAAATTAAGCTAATTACGGTCACTAATTGCTAGTTTTTATGATTGCATCTGAAATTGTTAGGCGAAAGTAGCATGCATGCCAAATTTCAGGTCTCTAGAGCAATCAGAAGTGGGCTAATTTTCGATGTCAATTTTAACAACAAACATCCAAACAAACAAACAAACGCGAAGCTGAGTTAAGAAAAACGTTTTAAAATAGTATAGGAATATTTTTGTAATGATACGGAATTTGATTTTAAGAGCGTTCTTTTTATACAATACTTTAAAGACGTGTAGGCTATATGCAAGGAATGGCTTATATCGGTCAAAGGTCAACAATATAAGCAACGTGTTTGTTATTAGTGAAAAAATAACCCACAAGGCAAGCATGAGCGTGTGTCTGAGAGTGTGTCACACGTCTGTCAGCTGAGTCACGTGACTCAAAACAAAGTTACAATAATTAGGCCCCTAGAGACATAATTAAACTAATTAAAGGGTGATTAAAATAACTTGCTACACATTGTACTCTGCAAACCATTTGTAAAATTGTTTGCACTCCGGTAGACAGAACCATGTGTCTCGTGTAGACAGTGTCTCGTGTAGACAGTGTCTCGTGTAGACAGTGTCTCGTGTAGACAAAACCAAGTGTCTCGCGTAGACAGTGTCTTGTGTAGACAGTGTCTTGTGTAGACAGAACCAAGTGTCTCGTGTAGACAGAACCAAGTGTCTCGTGTAGACAGTGTCTCGTGTAGACAAAACCAAGTGTCTCGTGTAGACAGAACCAAGTGTCTCGTGTAGACAGTGTCTTGTGTAGACAGTGTCTCGTGTAGACAGTGTCTCGTGTAGACAGTGTCTTGTGTAGACAGTGTCTTGTGTAGACAGTGTCTTGTGTAGACAGTGTCTTGTGTAGACAGAACCAAGTGTCTCGTGTAGACAAAACCAAGTGTCTCGTGTAGACAGTGTCTCGTGTAGACAGAACCAAGTGTCTCGTGTAGACAGAACCAAGTGTCTCGTGTAGACAGTGTCTTGTGTAGACAGTGTCTCGTGTAGACAGTGTCTCGTGTAGACAAAACCAAGTGTCTCGTGTAGACAAAACCAAGTGTCTCGTGTAGACAGTGTCTTGTGTAGACAGTGTCTCGTGTAGACAGTGTCTCGTGTAGACAAAACCAAGTGTCTCGTGTAGACAGAACCAAGTGTCTCGTGTAGACAGTGTCTCGTGTAGACAGAACCAAGTGTCTCGTGTAGACAGTGTCTCGTGTAGACAGAACCAAGTGTCTCGTGTAGACAGTGTCTCGTGTAGACAGAACCAAGTGTCTCTTGTAGACAGTGTCTTGTGTAGACAGTGTCTTGTGTAGACAGTGTCTCGTGTAGACAGAACCAAGTGTCTCGTGTAGACAGTGTCTTGTGTAGACAGTGTCTTGTGTAGACAGTGTCTCGTGTAGACAGAACCAAGTGTCTCGTGTAGACAGAACCAAGTGTCTCGTGTAGACAGTGTCTCGTGTAGACAGTGTCTCGTGTAGACAGTGTCTCGTGTAGACAGAACCCCCCCCCCCCCCCACTACATCCGAGTTGGGATATGAGTGGTGTTTAGTGAATCAGATGTGACGTAAGCAAGGAGAGGAGACAAGCACCAGACAAAATGACGTCACAGGACTGCTAGCCACAGTGACGTCATGGTCTAAAAATAAAGTCCATTTCCTTAGCAAAAGAGAAGTTAGAAAAATGTGTTGTAAATGTAAGTTCGAAAAAATTGGATGTTAAAAAAAAATACACTGAACTTAATTATAAGAATGGAAAAGAAGGCAGTCCGTTAAAGACAAGTTTGTGAACAGTTAAGTTGTATTTACACGTTCCTCAGCTCTTCTTAGTTGGGTGTGTGTTGTAATGCGGGTGGTTTGTGGGTGTGTGTTGTAATGCGGGTGGTTTGTGGGTGTGTGTTGTAATGAGGGTGGTTTGTGGGTGTGTGTTGTAATGCGGGTGGTTTGTGGGTGTGTGTTGTAATGCGGGTGGTTTGTGGGTGTGTGTTGTAATGCGGGTGGTTTGTGGGTGTGTGTTGTAATGAGGGCAGCCAATTGGTCGCCCAGATTTACATCAGAGTAGAGCTATTAAACTAACCGTTGAGGCAATGAAGAAATGCAGGCCCCCCCCCCCCCCCATGATGGATCGATAAAGATTTGAGACCAAAGTCTCAAATACAGGTCTCTACCTCACGTCACAGCCATACGTCGATATGTTGGCATTGACAAAACTCTATGAGTAGAGGAGCCGGTCAATTTAGTAGAGGAGCCGGTCAATTCAGTAGAGGAGCCGGTCAATTTAGTAGAGGAGCCGGTCAATTCAGTAGAGGAGCCGGTCAATTCAGTAGAGGAGCCGGTCAATTTAGTAGAGGAGCCGGTCAATTCAGTAGAGGAGCCGGTCAATTCAGTAGAGGAGCCGGTCAATTCAGTAGAGGAGCCGGTCAATTCAGTAGAGGTGCCGGTCAATTTAGTAGAGGTGCCGGTCAATTTAGTAGAGGTGCCGGTCAATTTAGTAGAGGAGCCGGTCAATTCAGTAGAGGTGCCGGTCAATTTAGTAGAGGTGCCGGTCAATTTAGTAGAGGAGCCGGTCAATTCAGTAGAGGTGCCGGTCAATTTAGTAGAGGTACCGGTCAATTTAGTAGAGGTGCCGGTCAATTTAGTAGAGGAGCCGGTCAATTCAGTAGAGGAGCCGGTCAATTCAGTAGAGGAGCCGGTGACAAACATCGGACACTTATGGTCAGCCATGGGGCGACGTGGTATCGCAGGGGGCGGGGAGGACGGGTGGGCAGGGGGCGGGGAGGACGGGTGGGCAGGGGGCGGGGAGGACGGGTGGAGCCCACAGTGTGGCGAGTACAGCGGAAAAAACCTCACAGGTGGCATATTGTGTGACAGTTTTGACCCACAACTGAACAGCGAGTACGTTTACTACAGACAGCAGTTTCCGACGACAACGCAAAAATATATCCTTTTAATCTAATTCGATGTTAAATTGATCATTAAAATTAATTAGAAGAGTCCCTGTAATTTCAGCACCAAAAGGGGGATAACACGGTTACTGGCATCTAATGGGTGGGACTCTCTCAAGGCACATTCTTTTTTTAATCGCGTGCAGATATTAAAATATATGTAATTGTAAATAGCAAAAAATAATTCTTTAAATGAGGATCCTTGATCTAAAAAATAAAAGTGCGTTGCTGAAATCTCTCCTTGTGACCAACTGTTTTGATTCAATGATCGAAACCACACAAGGCGCGACCGTCGGCTCCATGTAGGCCGTATGCCCCGCTGCTCCTCTAGGACCACCTTGAGCATTATGACGCCTACTTGTGTTTTAAATAGCGCCATACACTATGGATGCAGCGGGCTACTATAATCGTTGCCTACAGTCTGCCGGCAGAAGAGCGCCCAGATTTTCCTATTGGCGACCCGAGCAAATGGGGTCAGCTGATTGGGCGTCATGCACACAGGGGGTCAGGTGTACTACTCGAGTCAACGGTCAAACTGTCGGGTGCCCTGGAGCCGCCCCCCCCCCCCACATAAACGCTAGCGCACATACTCCTTTTAGAGGGCGCCATACACTAGGGACACGGCGGGCTAATGCATTCGATGACTAAACCTACATTGGTACCTGATGTAGTGGTCACCCACATTGGTACCCTGCTGTTGTGGTGACACACATTGGTACCCTGCTGTAGTGGTGACCCACATTGGTACCTGCTGTAGTGGTGACCCACATTGGTACCTGCTGTAGTGGTCACCCACATTGGTACCCTGCTGTAGTGGTGACCCCCATTGGTACCCTGCTGTAGTGGTGACCCACATTGGTACCTGCTGTAGTGGTGACCCACATTGGTACCCTGCTGTAGTGGTCACCCACACTGGTACCCTGCTGTTGTGGGACTGGTGACCCACATTGGTACCTGCTGTAGTGGTGACCCACATTGGTACCCTGCTGTAGTGGTGACCCACATTGGTACCTGCTGTAGTGGTGACCCACATTGGTACCCTGCTGTAGTGGTGACCCACATTGGTACCCTGCTGTTGTGGGACTGGTGACTCACGAGAGCGACGTCCATGACACCCGTTGCCGAAAGTTCTCACTATTACGGGGGCCAAACGTCTAAAAATACACGATTGGTAATGGAATGATATAAACTAGATCGCAGCAACGCTAGTATTTATTGTAAAGGTGTTTATCCTTGTTCTATTAATAGCTTAAGTAGGTACCTACTTTGTTTCGCTAAAATTTTATTTGTCTTTTCAGCCACAGGCCCACGTGAAACTTTTGCTCAGCTCCACCCCCCTAGCAGGAAAGCAGAGGTGTGTCGTGACGTCACGGTCTCACCACTACAAAAACTTGGCCAGTTAAAAAATCCACGCTGTAAGATCTGCGCCTAATTAGGACAAGCTGTAAGATTTGCGCCTAATTAGGATTTACAAGACTCACACGTCGTTTAGAATAGGTTGGGATGACCGCAATAACCACAGATTTTCAAGCTTTTAATGTGTGTTCTGCTCTATTTTTAGTACTAAGTCATGTTTCCGCACAAGTGACAGTGGGTAGTTGAAGCCTAGCAGTATAAAAACAACCCGCGCTTGTGGGAAATGTCCCGTCTAGCCGTGGCGCCAAGCGACCACAGCAAATCTCTGCCCACCATTCTGCACAAGCTGCGGGCCGTGCACAACTTTTCCGTGCTAGCTGGGAGCCATGAAGCCACAAGTACACAAGAAGATTACAAACCTCGTCTGGACGGTCGAGTACTCCGGAGGAAAAACTCGTCCTTGTCCAGCCTGATGACGTCACACGGCCAGGACGTCAGCAAGTCGAGCACAAGCCGGCCCACGTCTGCCGCTAGACCGCCAACTGCTGACTCACGTAGCAAACAGTTGCGGCAGATGGAGGAGCGGCGGATTCTCGCGCGCAAACAGGAAGTGGCCGCTCTGTACCGGGACACGCCCCTGACCGACGTGCAGGCGACGTCGACTGACGTCATCCGCTACCTGTACGAGCTGTGGCAGCCCCAGCTGACCGCCAGCTTCAGGCCGGGCGTCCACACCAGCTCCAGCAGCCGACAGGACCTGCGCAGTACCAGGTGGTTGGTGCAGACGACACCACGTCACGTGATGAAGCTGCACCGCGCCAGACTCGTCATCGACATGTGCCACCAGATAGCGACGTCTGAAGATGTTAGCAAGTGAGGCGCCAACCTGTGGCACGTGACTATATGACCAACAAACGAGATGACCCATACATTACATTCATATCATCTAGATTAACGGACAAATCAACTGCCAGTTGAAGTGGAGATCCTCCAGAGAAAATGGATTGGCCACACACTCAGGAAGCCTGTATCGAGCATAACAAGACAGGCCCTCACCTGGAATCCACAAAGCGGGAGAGGCAGACCAAGAAAGACCTGGAGACATGACCTGAAAGAAGACACCAAGAAGATCGGATACACATGGGGACAGTTGGAGTAGGTAGTCCAAACTGGCGAAAAAGTGCTTTTATGGTCAGTTTTTGCGGTTTTCAAAAAAAAAATTTCACTACTTCTAGTTGTCCTATAAGAATAAAAATTATATGTCAATAAAGTTTAAGTCTTTATCTGACGTAATCTGGTATCTTTATATCTGTAACACATGTTTGAATGTGTTTTATATTTGTTTGAAAAGTATCAGTTACGTCAACAAATGTCACCGTTTTGCGCGTACCGATCGACCCCACACTGTTTCATTTGGTTGCGGCTTCGCGACGAAGCATCGTAGAAGCATAATCTTAATGTCCTTTTAAAGAGCGAATTCTAGTCTATCGTTTAATGTATAAATTGAAAAAATAACTAGCTTAATTCATTTTAATAAATCAGTTTTTAAAATTTAAATGCCAATATATACACGAAAACAAACTAATTCTGTTTCAATTTTTACACCGATGTAAAGCTCACTTTTATAACTACTTTGTGTTGTAAATTCAAGTATTTCTGATTTACGGTCGCGAAGCCGTGCCCTCAATAAGCATGTAACCCTCGAGTCAACTTTTAGCCCCGGGTGAGTTGCTCGCCGAAAGGTTTTAAAGCTTGACGACCGATGATGCTAAACGGATTTTACCCTTGCTAGAGCCTTCAAACAAGTTGTAAGTATCATTTTTAAAATTTCATTTCCATTTTAATACTTGAATTTTAAGTTTGAATGTCAGTTTGGTTTAATTAGTACACGTTATTAATGTAAATTTGAACGCTACTAGTCCACGGTTTTGGCGTGTGAACTACGCTTGTACACAGGGTGTGTTTAGACGTGAAGCTATTTAATTCAGGACATTCTAGGGACTTGAAATATGGATACACTTAACTATTAGATGCTAGTGTTTACTAATTCTTTAAAATCTATCGACTGGGATCAATGATAGGGTCGTATTACTACAGTTTATCTGGACTATCACGTCAAAATTATGAATCGACAAATTCAAAATGGCCACCAGACAATCCTGGTTTCTATGTGGACGAACTCAATTATTTACAGGGAACGAAGGTTAAATACTTATAAAATATTAATGAAACACAAAAGAAATTTATAATTATAATAACTATACATTTTTATCAATTTATTTAAAACAAAAGACACTAAATTTTAAGGACTAATGTGATTATTTTTTTTTAATTTTCTGTTGTGCACTCTGATTCTGATTCCCCTGCTGAATAATGTGAAATGGTCTGCGCCAGTCTCCTTAATAAAATGTACCAGATCAATTTTTAGATGGTGGTGCTTATTATTATTTTGTACATGTTGTGACTTAGTTTTAAATGTTATATTAGTTGTAAGTGTAAGCAGTACTAGTAGTATTTCTCATTATTTATTTATTTTATATGCATATAGTAACAATGAAGGACAGTTAAGTTGTCCTATAGGATGTTGAGAACCACAGTATGGCACCTTCATCATTGGATATCTCAACCATTGTGGCACAAGCAACGAATATTTCATTCAATAGAATTAATATTAAAAATATACTATCAAGTATAAATTACTTTTAACAAAAAGGTGTTTTCAGGCTTTTTCATGTTTCCAGCTACAGTCATAGGACGAATAGTAGGCCTGCACAATAGGCTAGTAGTAAGTTTAATTATATTTTATTAATCACTAAATAAATTATTTATTCCATAGCTGGAGACATTTATGGTGGCTTATCCAGAACTTTCCTTACAAGGGAAGGGAAGAAGGCCAAGAGCCCCCCCCCCCCCCTACAGTTCCCAAAACATATCACTTTTGATGCTCCACAAGATCAAGGTTGAGGGAAACAAGACATACAAAGATGTGGAGTTGTCGTTTTAAAAACTGTTCCCCCAAAGCAGTTATCAACCCGATAGGTTTGAATGTAGCATCAACTGCTGCATCACTTGTAGGCATCATGTCTTTATTAGATTACATTACATTACTCCACTAAATTTTGATTCTGTTTCTCCTAGATAACTGTGGCATTTTTTGAAAATAATATTTTAACTCATGTGATTTTTGAAAATAATGAACACATTCTTCCTGTTAATGTTACCAACACAATAGTTTTAGAGTTATTCTATGTCCAAAGCAAAAAAAAATTAAAAAAAATTAGAATTTTTTTTTTGTTTGTATGAAAATAAAAGTGACCAAAACGCATTTTTGTCATTTTCAATTATTTTTTTACCTTAGAAAGACTCATTTTAGATGACTGAAAAAAATTGGGCATATATATTACAAACTTTGCAGTAACTTTACCAATTTCTACACTTCTATGTTATCTAGTTTAGAAAATATGGGTTCTCAAAAATGGCTCTTTTTGAAAATCAGTTTTTTACCAAATTTTAATTTTTTAAAAATCGCATAACTTTTTTATTTATTGAGATATTTTTATAAAATTTGTGGCAATAGTAAAAGTGAATGTTTATTATATAAATTCTATCTCTTTGGGGGGGGGGGGGAGTAGACTTTCTTTGAGGGGGGCGGCAGGCAAAGCCCCCCCCCCCCCCCCCCCCCCCCCCCCCAAAGAGATGCCTGGAAGAAACTCTGATCTTAATTTACTCAGAGATTTGGACTCTATCGATCACAAGTTTGTGTAGATTTCCAACCCAGAGTCATACTAATAAATACTAAGATAGCTACATTACGCAGTCCTATTGCAGCCATTTCAATTTCAAATGTTTTCTAGCTCTGTTGATTCTCTAAATACTTGCAGTCAGTACAGCCATCTCACCCAACCTTTCCAGTTGCACCTCAAAATATTGAAATTACGCCCCGCAAACAAGGATTTATTATTGCTATGATTAAATTATTTTTAAATAACAGTGTTATTTAAATTATATACATATAAATTTATATATAGGCAGTATCTACATACATTTAAATAATAAACTCCTATGTATAGGGCCCCACTCAAACTTCACCCACCCCAATATACAACAGGGCCCCACAAAAAACTTCATCCACCCCAATATACAACAGGGCCCCACTCAAACTTCACCCACCCCAGCATACAACTCTTTCAAATCTATTTCCCTTGAGAAGTTGTTGAAAATTTTAAAGTTTTAATAATTTAAAAGATTTCAGTTTTTTATTCTTCAAACTTCCAATGATATAATGATGTAAACAGCTGAAAACATCCCTCATGATTCTAGCACAGTCAGCCAAAGAAACTTCTAGTTCTAGCTGCAGTCTAATGTGTACACAGGCAATGAGTAAAACAAATTCATTACTTTCACCTTTACGAGCTTAGCTAGCTTCTAGTTTTTCTGGAGCTTAGCTAGCTTCTAGTTTTTCTGGAGCTTAGCTAGCTGCTAGTTTTTCTAGAGCTTAGCTAGCTGCTAGTTTTTCTGGAGCTTAGCTGCTAGTTTTTCTGGAGCTTAGCTGCTAGTTTTTCTGGAGCTTAGCTAGCTTGTTTTCCTTGAGCTAAACATTTTGATGCCATTGTGCAGAGAAGCTCTGGCAAATTTGGTCAGCAAGGCACCGACGTCAGTTTTATCATCCGTCAGGTCTCTGAAAGTGTGGGAAAGTCAATGTTTTATCATCCGTCAGGTCTCTGAAAGTGTGGGAAAGTCAATGTTTTATCATCCGTCAGGTCTCTGAAAGTGTGGGAAAGTCAATGTTTTATCATCCGTCAGGTCTCTGAAAGTGTGGGAAAGTCAATGTTTTATCATCCGTCAGGTCTCTGAAAGTGTGGGAAAGTCAATGTTTTATCATCCGTCAGGTCTCTGAAAGTGTGGGAAAGTCAATGTTTTATCATCCGTCAGGTCTCTGAAAGTGTGGGAAAGTCAATGTTTTATCATCCGTCAGGTCTCTGAAAGTGTGGGAAAGTCAATGTTTTATCATTCGTCAGGTCTCTGAAAGTGTGGGAAAGTCAATGTTTTATCATCCGTCAGGTCTCTGAAAGTGTGGGAAAGTCAATGTTTTATCATCCGTCAGGTCTCTGAAAGTGTGGGAAAGTCAATGTTTTATCATCCGTCAGGTCTCTGAAAGTGTGGGAAAGTCAATGTTTTATCATCCGTCAGGTCTCTGAAAGTGTGGGAAAGTCAATGTTTTATCATCCGTCAGGTCTCTGAAAGTGTGGGAAAGTCAATGTTTTATCATCCGTCAGGTCTCTGAAAGTGTGGGAAAGTCAATGTTTTATCATCCGTCAGGTCTTTGAAAGTGTGGGAAAGTCAATGTTTTATCATCCGTCAGGTCTCTGAAAGTGTAGGAAAGTCAATGTTTTATCATCCGTCAGGTCTCTGAAAGTGTGGGAAAGTCAATTGTTTTATCATCCGTCAGGTCTCTGAAAGTGTGGGAAAGTCAATGTTTTATCATCCGTCAGGTCTCTGAAAGTGTGGGAAAGTCAATGTTTTATCATCCGTCAGGTCTCTGAAAGTGTGGGAAAGTCAATGTTTTATCATCCGTCAGGTCTCTGAAAGTGTGGGAAAGTCAATGTTTTATCATCCGTCAGGTCTCTGAAAGTGTGGGAAAGTCAATGTTTTATCATCCGTCAGGTCTCTGAAAGTGTGGGAAAGTCAATGTTTTATCATCCGTCAGGTCTCTGAAAGTGTGGGAAAGTCAATGTTTTATCATCCGTCAGGTCTCTGAAAGTGTGGGAAAGTCAATGTTTTATCATCCGTCAGGTCTCTGAAAGTGTGGGAAAGTCAATGTTTTATCATCCGTCAGGTCTCTGAAAGTGTGGGAAAGTCAATGTTTTATCATCCGTCAGGTCTCTGAAAGTGTGGGAAAGTGATTCGAGATATTTTCTCATCAATATCTGACTACAAAGAAAAATCAGCTTTTTATAGCACATTAAAAAATATCAGTTTTCTGATCAGAAATCATGAATTGATGTTGTAGTAACTAGGAGATATGTATACATTTGACATGAAGTTCTGTGAACACATTCAACATATATGTGTGTGTGTTTGTATATAATTATATGTGTGTTGCAACTGATCTGAAAATGTAGAACACTATGTAAGATGACATATAAAAACTCACTGGACGTATGGCGTAATCTCAGCAAGTGACCATTTCTTTTTTTCTTCAAACAGTAATTCAAATCTGTGACATAACAAAATATGTCACACATCACAACATATTTCACATGTATTAACATACATCACACCTTGCCACATGTATTAACATACATCAAATGTAAGAACAAATCAGACAAAAATCTGAAATCTTCTTACATCCAACCACACAAACTGCCAACTAGACCCTCACAAACTGCCCACTAGACCCTCACAGCCAACCACACAAACTGCCCACTAGACCCTCACAGCCAACCTCACAAACTGCCCACTAGACCCTGGGCGCTAAACCTTACTGGACTGACCTCTCACTGACCTCTTCAGGCAAGTTATCCACACTAAAGTACCAGATGACCTCTGGCCGCACCTCTCTGTCCACCAAGGCCATCCCCTACAACATTGTAAGAACAACAGGGTCAGGAATTGTGGGACCCTAGGAGTTTTTTATGGGACCCAAGGAGTTTTTTATGGGACCCTAGGAGTTTTTTATTGGACCCTAGGAGTTTTTTATGGGACCCTAGGAGTTTTTTATGGGACCCTAGGAGTTTTTTATGGGACCCTAGGAGTTTTTTGTGGGACCCTAGGAGTTTTTTGTGGGACCCTAGGAGTTTTTTGTGGGACCCTAGGAGTTTTTTATGGGACCCTAGGAGTTTTTTATGGGACCCTAGGAGTTTTTTATGGGACCCTAGGAGTTTTTTATGGGACCCTAGGAGTTTTTTGTGGGACCCTAGGAGTTTTTTGTGGGACCCTAGGAGTTTTTTGTGGGACCCTAGGAGTTTTTTATGGGACCCTATGAGTTTTTTATGGGACACTATGAGTTTTTTATGGGACACTATGAGTTTTTTATGGGACCCTAGAACCCTAGGAGTTTTTTATGGGACCCTAGGAGTTTTTTATGGGACCCTAGGAGTTTTTTATGGGACCCTAGGAGTTTTTTATGGGACCCTAGGAGTTTTTTATGGGACCCAAGGAGTTTTTTGTGGGACCCTAGGAGTTTTTTGTGGGACCCTAGGAGTTTTTTATGGGACACTATGAGTTTTTTATGGGACACTATGAGTTTTTTATGGGACCCTAGAACCCTAGGAGTTTTTTATGGGACCCTAGGAGTTTTTTATGGGACCCTAGGAGTTTTTTATGGGACCCTAGGAGTTTTTTATGGGACCCTAGGAGTTTTTTTATGGGACCCTAGGAGTTTTTTATGGGACCCTAGGAGTTTTTTGTGGGACCCTAGGAGTTTTTTGTGGGACCCTAGGAGTTTTTTTATGGGACACTATGAGTTTTTTATGGGACCCTAGAACCCTAGGAGTTTTTTATGGGACCCTAAGAGTTTTTTTTATGGGACCCTAGGATTTTTTTATGGGACCCTAGGAGTTTTTTGTGGGACCCTAGGAGTTTTTTATGGGACCCTAGGAGTTTTTTATGGGACACTATGAGTTTTTTATGGGACCCTAGAACCCTAGGAGTTTTTTATGGGACCCTAGGAGTTTTTTATGGGACCCTAGGAGTTTTTTATGGGACCCTAGGAGTTTTTTATGGGACCCTAGGAGTTTCTTGTGGGACCCTAGGAGTTTTTTATGGGACCCTAGGAGTTTTTTATGGGACACTATGAGTTTTTTATGGGACCCTAGAACCCTAGGAGTTTTTTATGGGACCCTAGGAGTTTTTTGTGGGACCCTATGAGTTTTTTGTGGGACCCTAGGAGTTTTTTATGGGACCCTAGGAGTTTTTTATGGGACCCTAGGAGTTTTTATGGGACCCTAGGAGTTTTTTAATTAAAGAATTACGCAAATCATGTAAACTTTGTTCATTCATGTTTTCTTCCTTCTAATTTATAGTAACTCATATTTTACTGGTTATGTTGATATAAACTGTGTAATTAGATTAGCTTGCTAATTAGTTAAAAGAATTATACTATAATACCCTTTACTGAGTATACTTAATACTGATATCCCTGTGACCCCCCCCCCCCCCCCCACCTCTCAATGTAAAACTAGCAAGAACATTTGCTACTGGCAGTTAAGTAGCTTCATCTGATCTTAACTGTAACAGGCTCATTATCAAGTTACAAAACAAACTCCGTAAAATTAGAAAATCAGCAGTACACTACAAGAAGTAAACTACAGATGGCCACTCTAGCACACAAGGTTGAGGTTAATAAGGTTGAGGTAAAAGTTGAGGTAAAGGTTGAGGTAAAAGTTGAGGTAAAAGTTGAGGTAAAGGTTGAGGTAAAGGTTGAGTTAAAGTTGAGGTACCTCTATCTGTGTCAGCGATGTTTTAAATCCTTCTGGAACACTCTCTTGCCACGCCTTCAGGAAATCTGACAGATTAAACTGGAGAGAAACAAGAAATCTGACAGATTAAACTGGAGAGAAACAAGAAATCTGACAAATTAAACTGGAGAGAAACAAGAAATCTGACAGATTAAACTGGAGAGAAACAATAGATGGAGGTTAAAAAATTACAAATCAAGACAGTACACTAGTAACACAGGAGTTACCTCCCCCAAAACAGTAAAACAGGAGTTACCTCCACCAAAACAGTAAACAGGAGTTACCTCCCCAAAACAGTAAAACAGGGGTTACCTTCCCAGAGTTCCTGAGACACAGCTCAGCAAAATGTTTGCAAACTTTGTCCTCACATAGGTGATAAATATTTCCTGTAATGAACAAATGTCAGATTAATGCCATAAAACATGATATAGGTGGGAAACAGCTGGGGACTAAAGATAGAAGAACATTTTTTTCATAAAAAATGTTTTAATAACAAGCTTTTATGTAATAATGCACTAAAAAGTAGAAAATAAATTATAGACTACTATTTAAATTACTATAAAGAAAAGCGTGGATCACTTTAGTATCTATTGGATACCTTCACTAATGTTTAGGAAGAGACCCACGCTTTTCTTTATAGTTATTTAAATAGTAGTCTATAATTTATTTTCTACTTTTTAGTGCATTAGTACATAAAAGCTTGTTATTAAAACGTTTTTTATGAAAAAAACTTTCAGTACTTTACATGTTTTATTTACAATAGAGTTACATGACTAAAAACCACTGAACGTGATGGCGCGCCTACTGAACTTGATGGCGCAGCTATTGAACGTGATGACGCGTGTGGTGTGGTTGGATAGACATGCCTACTAATTTGGTTCAAATTTTAATTAATTCATAAAAAATTAATTAGGCATCCAATTAAGTCAAATTTAATTTCAGATTGCATTGTCTTCATGTCTTGACCCACGTGTCAAATGTGAATCGTATCGGTCAAGTAGAAGTGACCGAATTTTCACTCCAGCGTTTCGATCTAGACTGACGACAGACTGTCGAGGAAGTGAGTTAAATAAAAGCTTGTAATAAATCTTGAACCACTCAACTCCTGAGGGCACAAAATCTACCTTTTGTTATTGTAGCTGCCCCACTGACAAGTTACAACATGAAAAACTTCCAATCTGCATTTTTAGTCATTCAAATTCACACATGGGTTAATTTTAGAGATTTGTTTTTAAAGGCATCAAAATTTTAACAATTTTGCTGTAGTATAAAAAAGTATAGCGGTGTTTTACACTATATGGGTGTAGGGAACACAGCATCCCCCCCCCACCCCGGAGTAATTACCCCTCTAACAGTTGGACATTACACCCCCCCCCCCAACATAGCTTAAGGTATAGGTAGGGTTAGAGTTAGGGCTAAGGTTAGTGTTATGGTCAAGGTTAGGCTTACACCAATGTCAAGAGTTGGTTTTGTGTTAAGTTTCAGGCTGAGGTGAATGCATAGGTTTTGGTCTTTTTCTTAAGGTAATTGACAGGGGGGGGGGGGGGGGGGGGGTAAATTGCTCAGGGGGAAATACGGGAGGAGGGGGGATGTCCTGTAGCCATGGATGTATTACAGGACAGCATGGTGGCCTAGTGGTAGAGAGCTGGACTACTTACCAGAGAGTTTTGAGTTTAAATACGGGTATAAGTCAGTAGAATGACCCTGAGTCCACCCAGCTCTGATGGGTACCTAACTCACATTAGGGAAACAAAGACGGCTGGGCATAGTGTTGACCACACTATCCCTTCATACGCCAAGGTCTCTGAAGCAGATGAACTCTACTTCATCTGCCCCATGTGTCTGAGGCACAAACAGGAAAAGATAACGATGATATGGGTGATGATATGGGTGATGATATGGGTGATGATATGGGTGTATTATACCCATGACAAATACCAAGGTTGGTAATTGATGAAAAACACTGAGGGTAAGCCAGTGTTATCAAGCTAATGAATGTCATCATTAACCTCAATTCAAAAGAAATTATTTTTCTAGCAGATAATATAACATAATATTTCCCCCCTCTAGTTTCACGGGGAAAATTTTCCTGTCTAAATAAAAGTTGTGACCCACGTGTTCTCTCAGTGTCCATTCCGTCCTTAGAATAGCTGACCACAAGATGTTCTATCACCTCCCTGTAGATAGTTCATCAGACAATCTATCACATCATACAAAAAGGTATTTTTTATGTATATGGGATGTGTTCACCTCTCCAAAATGGAAACTTCAGCTTAGGTATAGGAAGGTACACATTAACCACCCACACATCAGCTGACCCACCCACACACCAGCTGACCCACCCACACATCAGCTGCCCCACCCACACACCAGCTGACCCACCCACCCACCAGCTGACCCACCCACCCACCAGCTGACCCACACATCAGTTGACCCACCCACACACCAGTTGACCCACCCACCCACCAGCTGACCCACACATCAGTTGACCCACCCACCCACCAGCTGACCCACACATCAGTTGACCCACCCACACACCAGTTGACCCACCCACCCACCAGCTGACCCACACATCAGTTGACCCACCCACACATCAGCTGCCCCACCCACACACCAGCTAACCCACCCACACACCAGCTGACCCACCCACACATCAGCTGCCCCACCCACACATCAGCTGACCCACCCACACATCAGCTGCCCCACCCACCCACCAGCTGACCCACACATCAGCTGACCCACCCACACACCAGCTGACCCACCCACCCACCAGCTGACCCACCCACACACCAGCTGACCCACCCACCCACCAGCTAACCCACCCACACATCAGCTGACCCACCCACACACCAGCTGACCCACACACACACCAGCTGACCCACCCACCCACCAACTAACCCACCCACCAACTGACCCACCCACACACCAGCTGACCCACCCACACATCAGCTGACCCACCCACACACCAGCTGACCCACACACACACCAGCTGACCCACCCACCCACCAACTAACCCACCCACCAACTGACCCACCCACACACCAGCTGACCCACCCACACATCAGCTGCCCCACCCACACATCAGCTGACCCACCCACACATCAGCTGCCCCACCCACCCACCAGCTGACCCACACATCAGCTGACCCACCCACACACCAGCTGACCCACCCACCCACCAGCTGACCCACCCACACACCAGCTGACCCACCCACCCACCAGCTAACCCACCCACACATCAGCTGACCCACCCACACACCAGCTGACCCACACACACACCAGCTGACCCACCCACCCACCAACTAACCCACCCACCAACTGACCCACCCACACACCAGCTGACCCACCCACACACCAGCTGCCCCACCCACCAACTGACCCACCCACACACCAGCTGACCCACCCACACATCAGCTGACCCACCCACACACCAGCTGACCCACCCACACACCAACTGACCCACCCACACACCAGCTGACCCACCCACACATCAGCTGACCCACCCACACACCAGTTGACCCACCCACACATCAGCTGACCCACCCACACATCAGTTGACCCACCCACCCACCAGCTGACCCACACACCCACACACCAGCTGACCCACCCACCAGCTGACCCACCCACACACCAGCTGACCCACCCACACACCAGCTGACCCACCCACACACCAGCTGACCCACCCACACATCAACTACCCACACACCAGCTGACCCACCCACACATCAACCACCCACACACCAGCTGACCCACCCACACATCAACCACCCACACACCAGCTGACCCACCCACACATCAACCACCCACACACCAGCTGACCCACCCACACATCAACCACCCACACACCAGCTGACCCACCCACACATCAACCACCCACACACCAGCTGACCCACCCACACATCAACTACCCACACACCAGCTGACCCACCCACACATCAACTACCCACACACCAGCTGACCCACCCACACATCAACCACCCACACACCAGCTGACCCACCCACACATCAACCACCCACACACCAGCTGACCCACACACACACCAGCTGACCCACCCACACATCAGCTGCCCCACCCACACACCAGCTGACCCACCCACACACCAGCTGACCCACCCACACACCAGCTGACCCACCCATACACCAGCTGACCCACCCACACGCCAGCTGCCCCACCCACACATCAACCACCCACACACCAGCTGACCCACCCACACATCAGCTGCCCCACCCACACATCAACCACCCACACACCAGCTGACCCACCCACACATCAGCTGCCCCATCCACACATCAACCACCCACACACCAGCTGACCCACCCACCCACCAGCTGACCCACCCACACATCAGCTGACCCACCCACCCACCAGCTGACCCACCCACACACCAGCTGACCCACCCACACACCAGCTGACCCACCCACACATCAGCTGACCCACCCACACATCAGCTGACCCACCCACCCACCAGCTGACCCACACATCAGCTGACCCACCCACACACCAGCTGACCCACCCACCCACCAGCTGACCCACCCACCCACCAGCTGACCCACCCACACATCAGCTGACCCACCCACACACCAGCTGACCCACCCACACACCAGCTGACCCACCCACACATCAACCACCCACACACCAGCTGACCCACCCACACATCAGCTGCCCCACCCACACATCAACCACCCACACACCAGCTGACCCACCCACCCACCAGCTGACCCACCCACACACCAGCTGACCCACCCACACATCAGCTGACCCACCCACACATCAGCTGACCCACACACACACCAGCTGACCCACCCACACACCAGCTGACCCACCCACACACCAGCTGACCCACCCACACACCAGCTGACCCACCCACACACCAGCTGACCCACCCACCCACCAGCTGACCCACCCACACACCAGCTGACCCACCCACACATCAGCTGCCCCACCCACACATCAGCTGCCCCACCCACACATCAACCACCCACACACCAGCTGACCCACCCACACATCAGCTGCCCCACCCACACATCAACCACCCACACACCAGCTGACCCACCCACACATCAGCTGCCCCACCCACACATCAACCACCCACACACCAGCTGACCCACCCACCCACCAGCTGACCCACCCACACACCAGCTGACCCACCCACACATCAGCTGACCCACCCACCCACACATCAGCTGACCCACCCACACACCAGTTGACCCACCCACACATCAGCTGCCCCACCCACACACCAGCTGACCCACCCACCCACCGACCCACCCACACACCAGCTGACCCACCCACCCACCAGCTGACCCACCCACACACCAGCTGACCCACCCACACACCAGCTGACCCACCCACACATCAGCTGCCCCACCCACACATCAGCTGCCCCACCCACACACCAGCTGACCCACACACACACCAGCTGACCCACCCACACACCAGCTGACCCACACACACACCAGCTGACCCACCCACACACCAGCTGACCCACCCACCCACCAGCTGACCCACACACACACCAGCTGACCCACCCACACACCAGCTGACCCACCCACACACCAGCTGACCCACCCACACATCAGTTGACCCACCCACACATCAGCTGCCCCACCCACACACCAGCTGACCCACACACACACCAGCTGACCCACCCACACACCAGCTGACCCACCCACACACCAGCTGACCCACACATCCCACACAAGAACCTGCCCAACCTGGGAAACAGATCAGCCAGAACGTGACAACATTCGTCCATGTTGATGCCCTCGTCCAGCCAGTCTCTCTCCCCACACAGCTGGATCACGTGGTACAGCACCGTGGCCATGTACTCAAACTCAACCAGTCTCCAGAATCCTGAGACCAAAAAAATTGTTTCTATAGTCAACAAGTCTTCAGAATCCTGGGGGGAAAAATTTGTTTCTATAGTCAACAATTCTCCAGAATCATGAAACAAAATTGTTTTAATAGTCAACGTCTACAGAATCCTGGGACAAAAAAATTGTTTCAATAGTCAACAAGTGTTCAGAATCCTGAGACAACAAAAGTGTTTCAATAGTTTGAAACTTCTGCAAGAATGGTACAATAGAGTTATATCCCCTTACCTTGAATAAGACAAGCATTCATGGCCACTAATCCAAGTTTAATTTCAGTATCGCTGGCTTGGATGCTGGCCTGGAGTTCTTCAAAAGTGTACTGGGAAAATAGAGGGCAGGCAATCAGAAAACATAAGGATAAAAGAAAAGTAATGACAGCGTGCAAATAATCAGCCACAGTGTCTGGACGAGGCAATGATCCTGCTGGTGTCTGATATAAGTGAACCCTTAGAAACCCAGGACCAAAGCTGTCATCACCCGTCTAAAGCCTACAGTAGAGTCAAACTTTAAGCCACCTCATTATCTTGAGTTACCATGGAAACCCAGTGTATCACATGAGCTGAGTTACCATGGAAACCCAGTGCATCACATGACCTGAGTTACCATGGAATATGGAAACCCAGTGCATCACATGACCTGAGCTACCATGGAAACCCAGTGTATCACATGAGCTGAGTTACCATGGAAACCCAGTGCATCACATGACCTGAGTTACCATGGAAACCCAGTGCATCACATGACCTGAGCTACCATGGAAACCCAGTGTATCACATGAGCTGAGTTACCATGGAAACCCAGTGCATCGTGTGACCTGAGTTACCATGGAAACCCAGTGCATCACATGACCTGAGTTACCATGGAAACCCAGTGTATCACATGAGCTGAGTGAGAGACCAATGAAAATGAACCAACTTTTTGTCCAGTGTCCAGTTCATCCCCTTCACACTCTCTCCCTCTGTACGGGTTCTGTTCAAGCAATCTGCGCAGTTTTTTAAGTCTTGGTTTGATGGGACGAAGTTCGTAGTAATTATGTATGACTGAGGTTACCTGTTTTATCACAGACAAAAATTTCAGTTTTATTCAACACTTGGAAAAGATCATTCATAGTTCAGCAAACATATTCAGTCCAATTATGCGGGGAAATGAGTGTAAAATTGTTTACAATTAGATAAAGATTTGATGGAACTAGTTGACTGAAGAGCCTTACCTGTCTGTTAATGATTTGGTTTTCTGCAAGCTCAGGCAAATCTGGCCCCATTGAAAGATCTGGCAACAAGAGCAGTGAGTTTGATGTTTCTGCTTCCCTTAGGTCAAAGGTCAATGTATCTGTAACAAGCACTGCACTATCTGCAGGATCCCCGCGAATTTCAACCCTAAAATATTTGACCATAAAAATATTTTCACCTTCAACCTTAACATATTTGACCATAATTTTTTTTACCAGAACTTTGATGTTTAATCTAAAATATATGGGGCGTTTAAACCTAAAATAAATTAGGCCTAATTTGTTTTTTAAAAAACTTTAATGTGTCAAAATCAGAAATCCCTGACAAAAAGACAATGAAAATCAAAGGATTCACCGTTTTCCTGCTTGCAATGCAGCGATGACTGGCTCTTCCATCTCCAACAGTTTGACACAATCATTTTCAAGGTGATCCGAGAAATATAAACATTGTACAGCCGGTTTTAGGTCGGAAGCTTCCAACTTGGCAAACTCCAGAATACAACTTACATCTGTCAGGGTCCTGACTCAAACAAGAGTTTCAGCTTCAATTAAAGAATTCATTCTTATCACATCTTAATTTAAAACTCTGGCCTAATGAGAAACTTAAAGGACTACATTTGCTGATAACAGACTGCTAGCCCAAAGGAAAAGGTCGCTGGGCATATTTATGATAGAAGTGACAGATGTTTTTGCGCCCTTCTCGCAAATTACTGCCTGGCAATTTGTAGTTTCAATACCACCCGCTCCTCCTCTTGAATCAAACATTATTCTTTTGACCCCTACCCAGTTAGTAAATTTTTATAAAGAAATGCAGTATGCAGTGGGGAAGGGCTATAAACTCAATGAAACTGAGCGAAAAATTCAACGAGGTATTGACCTTGAATGACGCTGCTTCATGTGGGGATACTTTTTTTCCCTCTGAAGAACAAGGCAGTATGATATTAAGGTCGCGCACTTTCTTGTCATGATGTAGAATTTATGACTAAAAATGAGACGGCTCCCAGTTTAAAATGATTTTATTGTATACGACCTATGTTGAAAGTTTTTAAGTGCAGGCTCCCAGTTTAAAATGATTTTATTGTATACGACCTATGTTGAAAGTTTTTAAGTGCAGGCTCCCAGTTTAAAATGATTTTATTGTATACGACCTATGTTGAAAGTTTTTAAGTGCAGGCTCCCAGTTTAAAATGATTTTATTGTATACGACCTATGTTGAAAGTTTTTAAGTGCAGGCTCCCAGTTTAAAATGATTGTATTGTATACGACCTATGTTGAAAGTTTTTAAGTGCAGGCTCCCAGTTTAAAATGATTTTATTGTATACGACCTATGTTGAAAGTTTTTAAGTGCAGGCTCCCAGTTTAAAATGATTTTATTGTATACGACCTATGTTGAAAGTTTTTAAGTGCAGGCTCCCAGTTTAAAATGATTGTATTGTATACGACCTATGTTGAAAGTTTTTAAGTGCAGGCTCCCAGTTTAAAATGATTTTATTGTATACGACCTATGTTGAAAGTTTTTAAGTGCAGGCTCCCAGTTTAAAATGATTTTATTGTATACGACCTATGTTGAAAGTTTTTAAGTGCAGGCTCCCAGTTTAAAATGATTGTATTGTATACGACCTATGTTGAAAGTTTTTAAGTGCACTGACTATGACTCCTCAAACGGAGGTTATTTTTTTCTGGCACAGAAAAGAAAAAGTGAGGGGAGGGAGAATGGGAAGCACTTTTGGTAATAGATCTATATCATTTTAGGTGCGTAAAATCGGCAGAGGCTTGTAATGTGAAAGAAAGTTGCATCCATTGTTAGTATATTGATTGGGATATTATATTTGTGTCAAATACAATAGCTAACTGAATAATAATCCAAAAACAATGGCTAAATATTTAAATAATGAAAATATATTAATATAGGCCCTATCTAGATCTAGTATCAATATTAATTATAATATTATAGTAGACCAGAAATTAACTTTAAACACAGCAGTGTTTGCGAGCAAGATTTGCATCTGCCATCTGTAAACTAGAGTGGTTTCCCGTGAATCTCTAACTATAATTTTACAAAAAAAACAACCTGAAACAAGATGACTGCTAAAGTAATGAGCTTAGTTGCATCTGATGAAAACATTATTTTTGGTAAAAGGCCGCAAAAGGGTAAAAAGTAGAAGTAAGAAAAGCACCTTTTTTTAGAACATTCGTCTACTAAACCAAGATCAGGTAAGCTCATCTTATTTTTTTAAAATTAGATCTAGAATCTAGATCTATCTATCATAACGTTCTGTAATATTGTAATTTTCTACATAACTTTCCAAATCTAGATTCTACTACTGTTTACTAAACAATATGAGTGAAAAGGACTACGAAATGATTATTGACATTATGTACTCGCGCCATTATTTAAGCGGAAATGACCTTTCATATAAAATTTTATTCGCTTTCTAAAAAAAAGATAATCGACGTGGACTAGGCCTAGATTGTGATAGATTCTAAACTAATATTATTAATTGTAACTTTAAGATTTTTCCCCTTAGACTAGACTTAATGAGTGGTTCATAAATAACGGTACACTCAAAAAGGGTATTTGGGGTGGAGGGGACGGCAGTGGTACTGATGACTAGGCCATCTATACAAAGGTGCGTGGGTGTGTGGTGGTCGGGGGGGGGGGTATGACAGCCGCCAGTCAATGAACGGAAAAAAGTCTCAGGAAAAAGGCACAGAAAAAAGTCAAAATGGAAAAATTTAAATAAAAAAATTTAAATAAATCACAGAAATAAAATCACAAAATAGTCACAAATATTTAGATTTACTTGTTTAGAATTGTAAAATTTATAAATATAGTGGTGAATATTTGTAACATATATAGTATATACAAACTGTACAAGCATCATGGTTTTTAATAATAATCTAATTTTGATCTTCACACTAAGTAAAAGTACTAGATCTGTAAGATAATTTACACAGCAACCTCAATTTTTGTTACAATGTTTGGTAGAAAAATTAATTATAAGAGTATAGGAAGTGTAGGCATAGCGTTTTTTTTACTTTGACGTAGGCCTTTCCTCAGATGGTCTTGTTCATCCACATTGTGTATTGTTGACATTTTGCTTCAACAACCGTCTTTGTACGGTGTCGGTTTTTTGGCTTGATGCTATGCTTTGTGATGTACTGAGGGCAATAAATGTGGGCAATAAATAAAAGTGGTTAAACTACTGCTGCGATGAGTTGACAACTAATCGTGTTAGCTATGTCTACTTCCCATTTCGCGCAGATTCAAAGTTTGTATTTTAAAAAGATGATGGAAACGGGGTGAGTAGGTTGGAATACTCTAATGAATTTTATTCTGTAATTAAATTAAAACCTACATATACTTCAGACTAAATATTTTTACATGTTAACATACAAATACAACCTACATTAAATTTGATAAAAATTAATCAAATGTTGAATTGCACTTTGCCTTAATTTTATTAGCGGTTATTTTGCTTACATTTTTGTTTTGTAAATTGTAAGGGAAATGTGTCACTGTCAATTATATTGACTCAGATTGGCTAGGATATTAAATTGTGATATTCATCAGTGCCTGTGAAAGAAGACTTATTCCCATAAAAAAAAAGCCGAACTAGTACATTTAAAAAGGTCATACACGACAATGTATGATGCATCTATCTACAGATGGGACCATTCACATGTTTTAGAATATTTCTTTTTACTGATCTTTGTGTACCAATTATAAATATAAAAGTTTGAAATTTTAAATGCTTTTATACCTTTGTCTTCCAGTTGTCTATTTTAAAAAAACCTAGCTCAAACTGCAAGCACAAAACTGGCTATGATTGTCTACATCTACAATCTGATTTGTTTTTAATGAAAACAAAGAACACTTAAAAAATATTTGCTTTTAATAATTTTATTCAAATTTAAAAATATATCATTCAAACATGTTTACTATGCATCCATTGATAGAAAAACAAACTCAAATTGATTTGACTCAATAGATGATAGATCTGTACCAAATTTGACTCAATAGATGACAGAGCTGTATCAAATTGATTTGACTCAATAGATGACAGCTCTGTACCAAATTTGACTCAATAGATGACAGAGCTGTACCAAATTTGACTCAATAGATGACAGAGCTGTACCAAATTTGACTCAATAGATGACAGAGCTGTACCAAATTTGACTCAATAGATGAGAGAGCTGTACCAAATTGAAGCTAGAAATATTCTTGTAGATTTTCTCCAACTGAGATCTCCATGGCAGCAAGAACTTTCTGTGTCTGTTTCTCCACCTCATCAGACTCATCTGGCAAACAGCAAGACAGTAAGGTTAGAACATTAGCTAGAACATGTCACAGGTTAGAACATGTCACAGGTTAGAACATGTCAGAACATGTCACAAGTTAAAACATTAGCTACCACATGTGGCAAGTGAGAACATTATGTTAACTAAATAATTTAAAACGTTGTGCTGTGTTATTTAAACAGATGTGCTTACAAATACCAATTGTGTGGTTTTCATAGGACTTTCCTAAAGTTTTTACAATACTCCATGATGTTAGTGTTTCAGTCACTAAACAAAATATGCAAAAAAAACACTCAAAAATGTTTGTCTCTCATTTTCCTCAGATAAATGTTGGCAAAAAAATTTGTAAGTCATGTTGTCTTTAAAAGTAGAAAGTTTATTTTAAAAAATTTCCTGGAAGTTTAGACTGAAAAATGGGGCTGCAGAAAGCAAAAAAAAATATTTTCAAATTCTCTGCAAACTTAGTATCATTGTTTTTATATAATAGTAATTTCTGATTTCTGTTCAGCTTTAACCCATTTGCTACTAAAGCCTGCGGCACATCTAAACCCTTCCCCAGGCCCTAAGATAAGGGAGATAACCGGCAACAATTTTCTTAGAAAATATTTAAAAAATAAGCCTATCATTTGTTTAATTATTAAAAGTTGCAAAATATGTTTATTAAGTAAAGAAATAATATCGATTCTGATTGCTAATTATAATAGCTAAAATATCCAATGTAATATATATAGAATCTGTTTAACTACATTATTGTTTAAAACAAATTTAAAATTATGATAATAGTGAAGTAACTGTTTACGTGAAAACAAGTGCAAAAATTTGTAAGAAACTCATCTTAGTAATTGAGGGGGGAAACATGTTGTACATTTTTTAACTATATTAAGTAAACGTAATTGTGTAGAAGTGCTTTTTGCATGAAAATATAGTGACAGAAACACTTAGGTATAAAGGCATTAATGTCCGTTGTCTTGTCACAAATGAGTTAACTATTTTTTTAGGTGGCTATGATGGCAAAATTGACAAAACTAAACATTTTTCATCCATGTTACCAAAAACTTTGATGAGACGCACCTTGATTACTATTGCTGATGGTACATCACACTTGGTCGATGCCATTCATGTCAAAATGATGTGTACAAAACAGGTGTGGCACACAACTGATGTGTACAAGTACATGACCTGTGCATGTACATGAATGGTGCAACACTTTTGACTCACCTTCCATGAGCTCTGCCATGAATGGTATGGTCTCTGGTACACAACTGATGTGTACAAGTACATGACCTGTACATGAATGGTGCAACAATTTGGACTCACCTTCCATGAGCTCTGCCATGAATGGTATGGTCTCTGGTACACAACTGATGTGTACAAGTACATGACCTGTACATGAATGGTGCAACAATTTGGACTCACCTTCCATGAGCTCTGCCATGAATGGTATGGTCTCTGGCACCAGCTGAGTGTAGTCCTCACCCAGTTGTTTATGGAAGGCATCAAGTGCAGATAGGGCCCAAATTTTCACCTGCGACAATAGAGGATACAAGAGATAAACTATCTAGTGCGACAATAGAGGATACAAGAGATACAACCATCTAGTGCGACAATAGAGGATACAAGAGACAAACTATCTAGTGCGACAATAGAGGATACAAGAGACAAACTATCTAGTGCGACAATAGAGGATACAAGAGACAAACTATCTAGTGCGACAATAGAGGATACAAGAGACAAACTATCTAGTGCGACAATAGAGGATACAAGAGACAAACTATCTAGTGCGACAATAGAGGATACAAGAGATAAACTATCTAGTGCGACAATAGAGGATACAAGAGACAAACTATCTAGTGCGACAATAGAGGATACAAGAGATAAACTATCTAGTGCGACAATAGAGGATACAAGAGATAAACTATCTAGTGCGACAATAGAGGATACAAGAGATACAACTATCTAGTGCGACAATAGAGGATACAAGAGACAAACTATCTAGTGTGACAATAGAGGATACAAGAGACAAACTATCTAGTGCGACAATAGAGGATACAAGAGATAAACTATCTAGTGCGACAATAGAGGATACAAGAGACAAACTATCTAGTGCGACAATAGAGGATACAAGAGACAAACTATCTAGTGCGACAATAGAGGATACAAGAGATAAACTATCTAGTGCGACAATAGAGGATACAAGAGATACAACTATCTAGTGCGACAATAGAGGATACAAGAGACAAACTATCTAGTGCGACAATAGAGGATACAAGAGACAAACTATCTAGTGCGACAATAGAGGATACAAGAGACAAACTATCTAGTGGGACAATAGAGGATACAAGAGATAAACTATCTAGTGCGACCATAGAGGATACAAGAGATACAACTAGACAATAGAGGATACAAGAGATAAACTATCAAGGTAACTGGGATGATGAAAACTAAGATATTCCAGAAATAGGTCTAACACAGGGGCTCCAAACTTTTCAGCCCGAGGGCCGCATTAACTATCAAATATAAGTTCGGAGGCCAGAGTTTCTTCAGGCACCTCTGCTTCAACATCTCTTCGAGGTGGCGAAACCCCCCCCCCCCCCCCCCACCCCCGAAGAACGTCTCTTAAAAGTACTTTGATGCAAAAGTTTTAATATTAGGAAAGTCTTCCTTGGGCAAATACTTATAAAAACCACCCGCCCTTATTTGAACTTGTTTTTAATTAGGTTATTCGCTGGGCAACTGGCCACATTTACGTAATTGCACCCACTGCTACATTTTCGATTTGTTTTGAATTTTTCCTCAGCAACCTCCATGAACATTTTTTCTGTGGACAAAACAATCTCCGTAGTTTGGAGACCCCTGGTCTAAGAGAAAGGAGAATATATAGGAAGTAACCAAAACCAAACAATATCAAGACCCATTAAAACTAGATGGCAGGTAAAATGATGATCAGTTGGTCACTCAAATGTGTAGGCAACAAATATGATAAATAAACTTTAGGAATAAATTGATTAGTACATATGATAAATAAACTTTAGGAGTAAATCCAGCCAATGTGTGTGACTTACCTGTGGGTTTTCATGGCGTGTTTTCAGCAGAATTTGATAGTTCAAATCCTTCCAGAGTGAATCATCTTGAGCTGCAGCTGCCAGACTTGCTAGACAAGGGATGACGTGGTCTGTGATGCGGGTGGAACACACGGATGTTTTACCCAGGGTGTTCTCAAGCTGGTGAACATGGGGACATTTTCTTAGTGAAAACGTGGGGACATTTTCTTAGTGAAAACATGGGGACATTTTCTTAGTGAAAACATTGGGACATTTTCTTAGTGAAAACATGGGGACATTTTCTTAGTGAAAACATGGGGACATGTTCTTAGTGAAAACATTGGGACATTTTCTTAGTGAAATATTGGGACATTTTCTTAGTGAAAACATGGGGACATTTTCTTAGTGAAAACATGGGGACATTTTCTTAGTGAAAACATGGGGACATGTTCTTAGTGAAAACATTGGGACATTTTCTTAGTGAAAACATTGGGACATTTTCTTAGTGAAAACATTGGGACATTTTCTTAGTGCAGGTAGGTGGTAAATTTGTTCTCAGCAGGTTTGACATTTTTCTTCTGCTAAAACTAAAATCTCCAAGAGACCAAGCCAGTTGACTGGGGCATTAAACTAAAACCTCCAAGAGACCAAGCAAGTTGACTGGGGCATTAAACTAAAACCTCCAAGAGACCAAGACTGAGCAAGTTGACTGGGGCATTAAACTAAAACCTCCAAGAGACCAAGCAAGTTGACTGGGGCATTAAACTAAAACCTCCAAGAGACCAAGCCAGTTGACTGGGGCATTAAACTAAAACCTCCAAGAGACCAAGCCAGTTGACTGGGGCATTAAACTAAAACCTCCAAAAGACCAAGCAAGTTGACTGGGGCATTAAACTAAAACCTCCAAAAGACCAAGCAAGTTGACTGGGGCATTAAACTAAAACCTCCAAAAGACCAAGCCAGTTGACTGGGGCATTAAACTAAAACCTCCAAGAGACCAAGCCAGTTGACTGGGGCATTAAACTAAAACCTCCAAGAGACCAAGCAAGTTGACTGGGGCATTAAACTAAAACCTCCAAGAGATCAAGCAAGTTGACTGGGGCATTAAACTAAAACCTCCAAGAGACCAAGACTGAGCAAGTTGACTGGGGCATTAAACTAAAACCTCCAAGAGACCAAGCCTGAGCAAGTTGATTACCTGGTCCACCAAAGGCTGCATGACCACATCAAATCTTTCTTTAGTCAGGAAACCTTCAGTGTCATGAGCAAAAGTCTTCTGCAGACAGTCCAGCACATAGAGCAGCAGACGGCAGGACTTGCCTCTGGCAACCTTGTCTTTGCCAAAGTAGTTATATTCTGAGGAGGACAGTAAGGTCAAGGTGAGGCAAACAGCAAGGTTCAGGTCAAAGTTCATGTCAACACAACAGCAAGGTTCAGGTCAAAGTTCATGTCAACATAACAGCAAGGTTCAGGTCAAAGTTCATGTCAACACAACAGCAAGGTTCAGGTCAAAGTTCATGTCAACACAACAGCATGGTTCAGGTCAAAGTTCATGTCAACACAACAGCATGGTTCAGGTCAAAGTTCATGTCAACATAACAGCAAGGTTCAGGTCAAAGTTCATGTCAACACAACAGCAAGGTTCAGGTCAAAGTTCATGTCAACACAACAGCAAGGTTCAGGTCAAAGTTCATGTCAACACAACAGCATGGTTCAGGTCAAAGTTCATGTCAACACAACAGCATGGTTCAGACAAAGTGAATACAAACATTTATGTCAACAATAGCAAGTTTGAAACTGGACACAAGTAAATGTCTATTATTCAACATTTGATAAAATGCATTTTAAAAAATAAATTTATAAAATGCGTATAAAATGTAAATTATACATTAAATCGGCGGCTCTGGTGGTAAATGTATTAGAAATGTAGCTGTATTAAACATTTCAATCAATTGTAATTAAATCATAAAAGGCCTTCATCATTATTTTGTGTCGAAGTCTAAGATGATGTAGATCTAGTCATTTTTTTTCAAGTAAAAACTCAAAGTAACCACGTTGCAATTAGATATTTAAACTTCAGCGCATGTATAATGTGCTCCCTTGGTCGGGCATGTAGGGCTAATGGTCAGCGTGACCACAGATGGGGTAGAGGCGGTTTGTTATGGAAACACATGCAGCGTTAAGTTGAGTAAAACTAATTTAATGACATCACGTTGATTAGCCAAATTTACGTGACCTTATTTAGTCATTAATAGCTAGACAGCCATAAATGACAGTAAAAAGTTCGGTCTACAGCATCTTCAATAAAAAACCTGGCTGTACGGTTTGTAAACATTAACGTGACCACAGCTCAGCAGACCATGTGGGGGTGGGGTAGGGTTTTAGTGATAGTGATAGAGAGAAAGAGAGGGGACTGTAAGGAGGCGCTTGCAGCTTGTTTTCTAATGGCTCGCAGAGGAGAATTATATATATAGAAGATTATATAGCGGTCTGAAATGCTCAATAAAATGTTTCCATGGATCAATTTAGTAATAATAACAATTGAATATTCTAATGTCATCCAAAACAAAGCTTCCCTGAAAATTTCAGCGCGCTAGCTAACTGGGAAGTGCCCGAAATTTCGATCGCAAGATTTGATTGGAGAACCAAACAAACAGACGCGAAAGCAAGTTAAAGAAAACGTGGGAAAAAAAGTAAGTTTACACGCCGTAGAATTAAGGACATCTTGGAAAAGTTGGAACTCCTAATTATTTAGACCTAGTAATAGATGTTACAGATAATATCAAATCCCTATATTATATAATCAGTTAACTATTAATCCCAGCTGTTAACAATGTCTAACCACTGCCCCAGCTGTTAACAATGTCTAACCACTGCCCCAGCTGTTAACAATATCTAACCACTGCCCCAGCTGTTAACAATGTCTAACCACTGCCCCAGCTGTTACCACTGCCCCAGCTGTTAACAATGTCTAACCACTGCCCCAGCTGTTAACAATGTCTGACCACTGCCCCAGCTGTTAACAATGTCTAACCACTGCCCCAGCTGTTAACAATGTCTAACCACTGCTGTTATCAACTTACTCTTCATCTTGTGGTTCCCATCCAACAACTGTGCACTGTGTTTGAGAATGTGGCCAGCAAACAATGTAAACAAATTCTTTAACTTCCCTGCAAGGCTGAAACAAAAGGAATGTATTACACACGTGTCAAGGATTGTATTACACATGTGTCAAAGATTGTATTACAGATGTGTCAAGGATTGTATTACACATGTGTCAAGGATTGTATTACACATGTGTCAAGGATTGTATTACACATGTGTCAAGGATTGTATTACAGATGTGTCAAGGATTGTATTGCAGATGTGTCAAGGATTGTATTACATGTGTCAAGGATTGTATTACATGTGTCAAGGATTGTATTACAGATGTGACAAGGATTGTATTACATGTGTCAAGGATTGTATTGCAGATGTGTCAAGGATTGTATTACATGTGTCAAGGATTGTATTGCAGATGTGTCAAGGATTGTATTGCAGATGTGTCAAGGATTGTATTACATGTGTCAAGGATTGTATTGCAGATGTGTCAAGGATTGTATTGCAGATGTGTCAAGGATTGTATTACAGATGTGACAAGGATTGTATTACACATGTGTCAAGGATTGTATTACATGTGTCAAGGATTGTATTACATGTGTCAAGGATTGTATTACAGATGTGACAAGGATTGTATTACAGATGTGTCAAGGATTGTATTCCAGATGTTTAAAGAGATGACAGCTTGAACATACCCATCACATAGTCTGTAGAAGAACAAGACCCTCTCTTTGGCAACATCTTCTTCAACAGCCCAGTTGTAGATCTGTGGAGGGAAACATCAGTTGGGGTCATAATCATCAAACTGGGGTCATAATCAGCTCATCAAACTGGGGTCATAATAAGCTCATCAAACTGGGATCATAATCATCAAACTGGGATCATAATCAGCTCATCAAACTGGGATCATAATCAGCTCATCAAACTGGGGTCATAATCAGCTCATCAAACTGGGATCATTAACATAATCAGCTCATCAAACTGGGATCATAATCATCAAACTGGGATCATAATCAGCTCATCAAACTGGGATCATAATCAGCTCATCAAACTGGGGTCATAATAAGCTCATCAAACTGGGGTCATAATCATCAAACTGGGGTCATAATCAGCTCATCAAACTGGGATCATAATCATCAAACTGGGATCATAATCAGCTCATCAAACTGGGATCATAATCAGCTCATCAAACTGGGGTCATAATCAGCTCATCAAACTGGGATCATTAACATAATCAGCTCATCAAACTGGGGTCATAATCAGCTCATCAAACTGGGGTCATAATCAGCTCATCAAACTGGGATCATAATCAGCTCATCAAACTGGGATCTTAAACGAAATGAACAGTAAACTTACCTGAAGCAACATAGGTTTAAACTGGGCCTCAGAGAGTTTGAAGACAAGAGAGATAAAAGCCTCAATGACACAGCCTTCTATCACATCCAGGTCAGCAGCACTTATCTGGTGACAAATAATACAGGTCACACGTTTTAAGAGTATGGGGCTTGTTTTAAGAGTATGGGGCTTGTTTTAAGAGTATGGGGCTTGTTTTAAGAGTATGGGGCTTGTTTTAAGAGTATGGGGCTTGTTTTAAGAGTATGGGGCTTGTTTTAAGAGTATGGGGCTTGTTTTAAGAGTATGGGGCTTGTTTAAAGAGTATGGGGCTTGTTTTAAGAGTATGGGGCTTGTTTTAAGAGTATGGGGCTTGTTTTAAGAGTATGGGGCTTGTTTTAAGAGTATGGGGCTTGTTTTAAGAGTATGGGGCTTGTTTTAAGAGTATGGGGCTTGTTTAAAGAGTATGGGGCTTGTTTTAAGAGTATGGGGCTTGTTTTAAGAGTATGGGGCTTGTTTTAAGAGTATGGGGCTTGTTTTAAGAGTATGGGGCTTGTTTTAAGAGTATGGGGCTTGTTTTAAGAGTATGGGGCTCGTACAACTTTTTCAAAGTGAAATTCCAGAAAGTGTGCAGAAGTCAAATGAAGTCACAGTAGTTTAGGCATCAGGGTTAGGTATCAAATATTTAGTTGGGGTCACGATGAGTTCACACAAGTTTAGATATCAGTGACCATAGTTACAAGTAGGGGCAGGTTAGTCTAGCCCTTATTGTCAGCATTTGCAAATATTTAATAAACAAACGAATTAAAAATACAAATAGATAAATTATGCCTAAATTATTATATATAAAGTCACAGGCCTTTCCCATAATGTTTTGTTATGACTGCCTGACTGCAAACTTAATGTAAATAGGGGGTAAAATTGAGAGATCAACATTTCTATGGGCGATCATTCTTTCATTAAATAATTTGACATAGCCGTAACACACTCACAATCTCCCCCCCCCCCCTCCCATGAGATATAACAATCTACTCCACCCTCCCCTCCCAATGATATAGTAGCTGAGTGATTGTGTTTCTTCTGTAACCCAGCATAAACATCATAACAATAATTCTGTAGATCTGTGCAGCACGCAGGGAGAAAAAAATTGAAGTTAATTCATTAAAGAAATATAGACTCTATGGGAAATATAGACTCTATGGGAAATATAGACTCTATGGGAAATATAGACTCTATGGGAAATATAGACTCTATGGGAAATATAGACTCTATGGGAAATATAGACTCTATGGAAAAGTTTTGCTTTTAAAACTAGATTCCAGACTAAAAAATCCAGCCCAAAAGCTCGAGATTTTCCTCTTAAGTCTGAAATTCACTTTGCTAAATTCCAGACTGCCTACGAACCCTGAGATAAGGTCACACTTGGTTACATGTTTACAGAATAGGTTATATGTATACAGACTAGGTTATATGTATACAGACTAGGTTATATGTATACAGACTAGGTTATATGTATACAGACTAGGTTATATGTATACAGACTAGGTTATATGTATACAGACTAGGTTATATGTATACAGAATAGGTTATATGTATACAGACTAGGTTATATGTATACAGACTAGGTTATATGTATACAGACTAGGTTATATGTATACAGAATAGGTTATATGTATACAGAATAGGTTATATGTATACAGCAGGGGTCTCCAAACTACGGCCCGCGGGCCGGATGCGGCCCGCGAAGTCCTCTCATCCGGCCCGCGGAGATCTTTTTGTCCAAGGAAAAATCGCTTGTTGGTGATAGCGGAGGAACCTTTCCCAGAAAAATCAAAGACATGTCTGGAAGAAACTGGCCCCCGAACTGAACTTTGATAGTTAATGCGGCCCTCGTGCTGAAAAGTTTGGAGACCCCTGGTATACAGAATAGGTTATATGTATACAGAATAGGTTATATGTATACAGACTAGGTTATATGTATACAGACTAGGTAACACGTATACAGACTAGGCTATACATATACAGACTAGGTTATATGTATACAGACTAGGTTATATGTATACAGACTAGGTTATATGTATACAGACTAGGTTATATGTATACAGACTAGGTTATATGTATACAGACTAGGTAACATTTGGTTATATGTTTACAGACTAGGTTATATGTATTAACACGTATACAGACTAGGTTATATGTATACAGACTAGGTTATATGTATACAGACTAGGTTATATGTATACAGACTAGGTTATACGTATACAGACTAGGTTATATGTATACAGACTAGGTTATATGTATACAGACTAGGTTATATGTATACAGACCAGGTTATATGTATACAGACTAGGTTATACGTATACAGACTAGGTAACACCTTTGGTACAAACCTCTGTATGGGTAACTCTGAGATCGAAGCAGAAAAAGAAAAACTTGAGTAGATCTGATGAGAATGTGGTCAAGTCGTCTCTGGTCATCTTCACTATGTGGCTCTTCAGCATGGACAGGGCACATTCTGCACACGACTGAAAGGTGAACAACAAAAACTTCAAACAGTGACCACACGACTGAAAGGTGAACAACAAAAACTTCAAACAGTGACCACACTACTGTTTATCCTAGCAACCACACAAATATTTACCTCAACACAACCCTTACCCTAGCAACCACACAAATAATTACCTCAACACAACCCTTACCCTAGCAACCACACAAATAATTACCTCAACACAAGCCTTACCCTAGCAACCACACAAATAATTACCAAACCACAACCCTTACCCTAGCAACCACACAAATAATTACCAAACCACAACCACTACCCTAGCAAAAACAGCAGGATATACAAACAAAAATTATGTACTCACTGCCATCTGTTCCTTGAACTGGACAAAGCTTTTCTCCAGGACAGGAAGAAATGTTCGTGTTGGGGTGGCTGTTGCAAGGGTCCCACTAGTAGAGAGAGACATTAAATATAGAGCAACAACATCAGAGAGAGCAACAACATTAGAGAGACATTAAATATAGAGCAACAACATCAGAGAGACATTAAATATAGAGCAATATATAGTCCATCAAATGCCACCATCACCACTATCACCATAGCTCAGATGTCACCAGTCCATCAAATGCCACCATCACCATAACTCAGATGTCAACAGTCCATCAAATGCCACCATCACCATAGCTCAGATGTCACCAGTCCATCAAATGCCACCATCATCACTATTATCATAACTCAGATGTCACCAGTCCATCAAATGCCACCATCACCACTATTATCATAACTCAGATGTCACCGGTCCATCAAATGCCACCATCACTACCATAACTCAGATGTCAACAGTCCATCAAATGCCACCATCAACTAGCACCATAACTCAGATGTCACCAGTCCATCAAATGCCACCATCACCACCATAACTCAGATGTCAACAGTCCATCAAATGCCACCATCACCACTATCACCATAACTCAGATGTCACCAGTCCATAAAATGCCACCATCACCATAGCTCAGATGTCACCAGTCCATCAAATGCCACCATCATCACTATTACCATAACTCAGATGTCACCAGTCCATCAAATGCCACCATCAACTAGCACCATAACTCAGATGTCACCAGTCCATCAAATGCCACCATCACTACCATAACTCAGATGTCAACAGTCCATCAAATGCCACCATCAACTAGCACCATAACTCAGATGTCACCAGTCCATCAAATGCCACCATCACCACCATAACTCAGATGTCAACAGTCCATCAAATGCCACCATCACCATAACTCAGATGTCAACAGTCCATCAAATGCCACCATCACCATAACTCAGATGTCACCAGTCCATCAAATGCCACCATCACCACCATAACTCAGATGTCAACAGTCCATCAAATGCCACCATCACCATAACTCAGATGTCAACAGTCCATCAAATGCCACCATCACCATAACTCATATGTCACAAGTCCATCACATGCCACCATCAGCATAGCTCAGATGTCAACAGTCCATCAAATGCCATCACCACCATAACTCAGATGTCAACAGTCCATCAAATGCCACCATCACCATAACTCATATGTCACAAGTCCATCACATGCCACCATCACTATAACTCAGATGTCACCAGTCCATCAAATGCGACTATCACCATAACTCAGATGTCAACAGTCCATCAAATGCCATCATCACCATAACTCAGATGTCAACAGTCCACCAAATGCCACCATCACCACAACTCAGATGTCACCAGTCCATCTAACGCCAACAACTAGATAGTCAAATAGAACTCACCATATCAGCTTTAGTTTCTGTGACACTGTAGGTCTGTGAGCTTCTGGCTGGCTGCTGACAACTGAATGGATGACGCACACCTTAAGGAAACCAAGTCAAAACAAACTGGGGTCAAAGTTGAAAACATTGCAACTCATCCCTGATTGGTAAATGACATCTAACCATCCCTGGTGGGTAAATGGCATCTAACCATCCCTGGTGGGTAAATGACATCTAACCATCCCTGGTGGGTAAATGACATCTAACCATCCCTGGTGGGTAAATGACATATAACCATCCCTGGTGGGTAAATGACATCTAACCATCCCTGGTGGGTAAATGGCATCTAACCATCCCTGGTGGGTAAATGGCATCTAACCATCCCTGGTGGGTAAATGACATCTAACCATCCCTGGTGGGTAAATGACACCTAACCATCTATGATTAGTACTAAAGTCATAAAAGGTAAAGGATGTATTGACAAAGTGTAACAGTGTTTAACAAGAGAAACCTACTTGTACAAAAATGCTCAAGAGATAGGGGCTAAGAAACAAGGCTAGTGTTTCTATCATCTTCTGAAGGGAGCTCACAGCTGCCAATAGCAAAACTTCATTTCTGAAACACACAATGTCAGACAAAAGGGTGACAGGGAGAGGTGACAGATGTGTGATAGAGATGACAGATGTGTGAGAGAGATGACAGATGTGTGAGAGAGATGACAGATGTGTGAGAGAGATGACAGATGTGTGAGAGAGATGACAGATGTGTGAGAGAGATGACAGATGTGTGAGAGAGATGACATGTGTGAGAGAGATGACAGATGTGTGAGAGAGATGACAGATGTGTGAGACAGATGACAGATGTGTGAGAGAGATGACAGATGTGTGAGAGAGATGAGATGACAGATGTGTGAGAGAGATGAGAGATGTGTGAGAGAGATGAGAGATGTGTGAGAGAGATGAGAGATGTGTGAGAGAGATGACAGATGTGTGAGAGAGATGACAGATGTGTGAGAGAGATGACAGTTGTGTGAGAGTGTAAATAAAACTGACTGTGTGATGGCCTTGGACTGCAGATGATGGATGATTAATGGCATGAAGTCTCCCAGATACTGGACTGTGTGGACTGTGGTACTGCTGACTATCTCTGCTATACACAGCATACAGGAGGCTGAGACCAGTCCGTTCTTGTCTGCATGTCTGGTCAAGACTTTCACACAGACTTGCAGCACCTGCAGGTGATAGTCAGGCTGGCTTGAGGGGGCTACCTCACTTAATGAGGGTGCTACCTCACTTAATGAGGGGGCTACCTCACTTAATGAGGGGGCTACCTCATTTAATGAGGGGACTACCTCCCTTAATGAGGGGACTACCTCACTTAATGAGGGGGCTACCTCACTTAATGAGGGGGCTACCTCATTTAATGAGGGGACTACCTCCCTTAATGAGGGGACTACCTCACTTAATGAGGGGGCTACCTCATTAAATGAGGGGGCTACCTCATTTAATGAGGGGACTACCTCCCTTAATGAGGAGACTACCTCACTTAATGAGGGGGCTACCTCACTTAATGAGGAAACTACCTCACTTAATGAGGGGGCTACCTCACTTAATGAGGGGGCTACCTCCCTTAATGAGGGGACTACCTCACTTAATGAGGGGACTACCTAACTTAATGAGGGGGCTACCTCACTTAATGAGGGGACTACCTCACTTAATGAGGGGACTACCTCACTTAATGAGGGGGCTACCTCACTTAATGAGGGGGCTACCTCACTTAATGAGGGGGCTACCCCACTTAATGAGGGAGCTACCTCACTTAATGAGGTAGCTACCTCACTTAATGATGGAGCTACCTCAATTAATGAGGGGACTATTTCACTTAATGAGGGGACTACCTATCTTAATGAGGGGGCTACCTCACTGAATGAGGGGACAACCTCACTTAATGAGGGGACTACCTCACTTAATGAGGGGGCTACCTCACTTAATGATGGAGCTACCTCAATTAATGAGGGGAATATTTCACTTAATGAGGGGACTACCTATCTTAATGAGGGGGCTACCTCACTGAATGAGGGGACTACCTCACTTAATGAGGGGACTACCTCACTTAATGAGGAAACTACCTCACTTAATGAGGGGGCTACCTCACTTAATGAGGGGGCTACCTCCCTTAATGAGGGGACTACCTCACTTAACGAGGAAACTACCTCACTTAATGAGGGGGCTACCTCACTTAATGAGGGGGCTACCTCACTTAATGAGGGGGCTACCTCACTTAATGAGGGGGCTACCTCACTTAATGAGGGGACTACCTCACTTAATGAGGGGACTACCTAACTTAATGAGGGGGCTACCTCACTTAATGAGGGGACTACCTCACTTAATGAGGGGTCTACCTCACTTAATGAGGGGGCTACCTCACTTAATGAGGGGGCTACCTCACTTAATGAGGGGGCTACCCCACTTAATGAGGGAGCTACCTCTCTTAATGAGGTAGCTACCTCACTTAATGATGGAGCTACCTCAATTAATGAGGGGACTATTTCACTTAATGAGGGGACTACCTATCTTAATGAGGGGGCTAACTCACTGAATGAGGGGACTACCTCACTTAATGAGGGGACTACCTCACTTAATGAGGGGGCTACCTCACTTAATGATGGAGCTACCTCAATTAATGAGGGGACTATTTCACTTAATGAGGGGACTACCTATCTTAATGAGGGGGCTACCTCACTGAATGAGGGGACTACCTCACTTAATGAGGGGACTACCTCACTTAATGAGGGGGCTACCTCACTTAATGAGGGGGCTACCCCACTTAATGAGGGAGCTACCTCACTTAATGAGGTAGCTACCTCACTTAATGATGGAGCTACCTCAATTAATGAGGGGACTATTTCACTTAATGAGGGGACTACCTATCTTAATGAGGGGGCTACCTCACTGAATGAGGGGACTACCTCACTTAATGAGGGGACTACCTCACTTAATGAGGGAGCTACTTCACTTAATGAGGGAGCTACCTCAATTAATGAGGGAGCTACCTCAATTAATGAGGGGGCTATTTCACTTAATGAGGGGGCTACCTCACTTAATGAGGGGACTACCTATCTTAATGAGGGAGCTATTTCACTTAATGAGGGGGCTACCTCACTAAAAAAGGTGGCTACCTCACTTAATGGACTATCTCACTTAATAAGAGGGCTATCTCACTTAATGAGGGGACTACCTCACAGAATGAATGAGGGAGCTACCTCAATGAACATATGACAAATATGAAGTGCCTACCTCAATGAACATATGACAAATATGAAGTGACTACCTCAATGAACATATGACAAATATGAAGTGACTACCTCAATTAACATATGACAAATATGAAGTGCCTACCTCAATGAACATATGACAAATATGAAGTGACTACCTCAATGAACATATGACAAATATGAAGTGACTACCTCAATGAACATATGACAAATATGAAGTGCCTACCTCAATGAACATATGACAAATATGAAGTGACTACCTCAATGAACATATGACAAATATGAAGTGCCTACCTCAATGAACATATGACAAATATGAAGTGACTACCTCAATGAACATATGACAAATATGAAGTGACTACCCCACAGAACATATGACAAATATGATGTGACTACCTCAATGAACTGTTTGTGGTTCTTGGCTCCCAGGATACGACACAAAACTTTTAAGCTGTAAAGGCCAGTCTGGCCAATGAGCAGATCCTCTTCTTTAGACTTATCTCCCTTGACTAGAGACTGGTGCACAATACATTTCAGCCGTCCTGCCATTGTCACCAACATCTTGCTCTGAGAGAAAAAAACATTTTATACCAGCTTTAGGACATTCCCATTTTAACAGCCCTCATCATCAAGTGACAAGCTCAAACATTTTATACTAGCTTTAGGACATTCCCATTTTAACAGCCCTCATCATCAAGTGACAAGCTCACAACCCATGTGAAATAAAATAAAAAGGAGTAGAACCTGACCTGGCCACTGGTGATGTTGTCCTTGTAGTGCTGTAATTTGGTGTTGAGGAGTTCAATGGCGCGTTTCTGTACCAGCGGCAAGCTGTGGCCCATCAAACCAGACACAACTTCCATGAACATGGAGTCAGGCAGGAGATTCACAAGCTGCAACATCAAGGCTCAGTCAACAAGACAGCTCAGTCAACAAGACAGCTCAGTCAACAAGACAGCTCAGTCAACAAGACACTTCAGTCAACCAGACAGCTCAGTCAACAAGACAGCTCAGTCAACAAGACAGCTCAGTCAACAAGACAGCTCAGTCAAGAAGACAGCTCAGTCAACAGCCCAGTCAACAAGACAGCTCAGTCAACAAGACACTTCAGTCAACCAGACAGCTCAGTCAACAAGACAGCCCATTCAACAAGACAGCTCAGTCAACAAGACAGCTCAGTCAACAAGACAGCTCAGTCAACAGCCCAGTCAACAAGACAACTCAGTCAACAGCCCAGTCAACAAGACAGCTCAGTCAACAGCCCAGTCAACAAGACAGCCCAGTCAACAAGACAGCTCAGTCAACAAGACAGTCAACAAGACAGCTCAGTCAACAAGACAGCTCAGTCAACAAGACAGCTCAGTCAACAAGACAGCTCAGTCAACAGCCCAGTCAACAAGACAACTCAGTCAACAGCCCAGTCAACAAGACAGCTCAGTCAACAGCCCAGTCAACAAGACAGCCCAGTCAACAAGACAGCCCAGTCAACAAGACACTTCAGTCAACAAGACACTTCAGTCAACCAGACAGCTCAGTCAACAAGACAGCTCAGTCAACAAGACAGCTCAGTCAAGAAGACAGCTCAGTCAACAAGACAGCTCAGTCAACAGCCCAGTCAACAAGACAGCTCAGTCAACAAGACAGCCCAGTCAACAAGACAGCTCAGTCAACAAGACACTTCAGTCAACAAGACAGCTCAGTCAACAAGACAGCAGTCAACCAGACAGCTCAGTCAACAAGACAGCCCAGTCAACAAGACAGCCCAGTCAAGAAGACAGCTCAGTCAACAAGACAGTCAACAAGACAGCTCAGTCAACAAGACAGCTCAGTCAACAAGACAGCTCAGTCAACAGCCCAGTCAACAAGACAACTCAGTCAACAGCCCAGTCAACAAGACAGCTCAGTCAACAGCCCAGTCAACAAGACAGCTCAGTCAACAAGACAGCTCAGTCAACAAGACACTTCAGTCAACAAGACACTTCAGTCAACAAGACAGCTCAGTCAACAAGACAGCAGTCAACCAGACAGCTCAGTCAACAAGACAGCCCATTCAACAAGACAGCTCAGTCAACAAGACAGCTCAGCCAACAAGACAGCTCAGCCAACAAGACAGCTCAGTCAACAAGACAGCTCAGTCAACAAGACAGCTCAGTCAACAAGACAGCTCAGTCAACAAGACAGCTCAGTCAACAGCCCAGTCAACAAGACAGCTCAGTCAACAGCCCAGTCAACAAGACAGCTCAGTCAACAAGACAGCTCAGTCAACAAGACAGTCAACAAGACAGTCAACAAGACAGCTCAGTCAACAGCCCAGTCAACAAGACAGCCCAGTCAACAAGACAGCTCAGTCAACAAGACACTTCAGTCAACAAGACAGCTCAGTCAACAAGACAGCAGTCAACCAGACAGCTCAGTCAACAAGACAGCCCATTCAACAAGACAGCTCAGTCAACAAGACAGCTCAGTCAACAAGACAGCTCAGTCAACAAGACAGCTCAGTCAACAAGACAGCTCAGTCAACAGCCCAGTCAACAAGACAGCTCAGTCAACAGCCCAGTCAACAAGACAGCTCAGTCAACAGCCCAGTCAACAAGACAGCAGTCAACCAGACAGCTCAGTCAACAAGACAGCCCAGTCAACAAGACAGCCCAGTCAACAAGACAGCTCAGTCAACAAGACAGCTCAGTCAACAAGACAGCCCATTCAACAAGACAGCTCAGTCAACAAGACAGCCCAGTCAACAAGACAGCTCAGTCAACAAGACAGCTCAGTCAACCAGACAGCTCAGTCAACAAGACAGCCCATTCAACAAGACAGCTCAGTCAACAAGACAGCTCAGTCAACAAGACACTTCAGTCAACAAGACAGCTCAGTCAACAAGACAACTGTATACTGTCAACCTTTCCCATGACTTACACTATCCATGAGATCTTGACTTTTATTGAGTAAAATCCTCCAAAACCTTGCACTACTTGTGTCTTTATGTTGGTCATGTGACACAGTCACCTGACCAATCAAGCGAAGAATGGTTTCCATGAGACTCTGATAACCTTTAAGGAAAAGGCTAGGCTCTGCCTCTGCCATCTGCAACAGTAAGTTTGTGTTTGATTGATAAATGGGCTAGCTAAAGCTCTAAGTCACTTACCAATGAATCTAAGCCAGATATTTACCTGGGCCACTAGGTGTTGGCTGCCAACCAAATGATGAACAGCAAAGACTGTAGCAAACTTAAAATGCCTGAGCTGCTTGGCTGAATGGTAAGGCACGCTAAAGATCTCCATCTCCTCCACACTCATGTCCTCTAGATTCAGGCTTGCTTTGTCAAGCTGGAGTACCTGAGCTGAAACCAGACAAGTTCATTACCATATGCCCCTGTCATTACCATATGCCCCTGTCATTACCATATGCCCCTGTCATTACCATAAGCCCCTGTCATTGCCATATGCCCCTGTCATTGCCATATGCCCCTGTCATTACAAACCAGCCAAATGTCATCTAACCCCTCTATGTGCCAGTAAAGTGCTAACTTACTGCCCAGTTTTTCTTCAGGCAACCTCAGCATGTAGTCAACAGCCTTCTGATAGCACTGCAGCAATTGGGGGCTGGAGAACTTCTCTGTCAGACTTGTCAGGAATTCCAGGTCAGTGGTGGCCAGTGGTCCGGCATTCTGTGGGAGGTACATGACCAGTGGCAACAAGAGATTAATCAGTGTCAACAGAAGAAAGAGATTAATCAGTGTCAACAAGAAAGAGATTAACCAGTGTCAACAAGAAAGAGATTAATCAGTGTCAACAAGAAAGAGATTAATCAGTGTCAACAAGAAAGAGATTAATCAGTGTCAACAGAAGAAAGAGATTAACCAGTGGCAACAGAAGTAAGAGATTAACCAGTGTCAACAAGAAAGAGATTAACCAGTGGCAACAGAAGTAAGAGATTAACCAGTGTCAACAAGAAAGAGATTAATCAGTGTCAACAAGAAAGAGATTAACCAGTGGCAACAGAAGTAAGAGATTAACCAGTGTCAACAAGAAAGAGATTAATCAGTGTCAACAAGAAAGAGATTAACCAGTGTCAACAGAAGAAAGAGATTAACCAGTGTCAACAAGAAAGAGATTAACCAGTGTCAACAAGAAAGAGATTAACCAGTGTCAACAGAAGAAAGAGATTAACCAGTGTCAACAAGAAAGAGATTAACCAGTGTCAACAAGAAAGAGATTAACCAGTGTCAACAAGAAAGAGATTAACCAGTGTCAACAGAAGAAAGAGATTAACCAGTGTCAACAGAAGAAAGAGATTAACCAGTGTCAACAGAAAGAGATTAACCAGTGTCAACAAGAAAGAGATTAACCAGTGTCAACAAGAATATAAATCCAGACCTTGACATCATGCACCTCCTCCAGCGTACCCCTGACTGTGACGCTCTCAATGAACAACAAGACCAGCCTCCACAGGTAGCTGTCTGCTCCTAGGATGCTGACCAACTTTTCAAACAGCATCAACCTTCTGTGGGAGGGGATGTGGGGGATGGCATCCACAAAGACACGCAACACCACAGTCAGCATGTCCTGACATCCAGCAGCTTGGGCCTTGGTTACAGACTTCTCCCTCAAGCCTGGTTTGTCTTTACTTTTTTCTTGGGCAGCCTGGGGACATTAGGTTCATCAAGTTACAGGAAGTAGGTCAATGGTCAAATAGTAAGTAGGTCAGTGCTCAGGTGGTAAGTAGGTCAATGGACATGCACTAAGTAGGTCATGCTCAGACAGTAAGTGGCTGCAAGGGTCAGACATATTAGTAGGCCATGGTCAATGGTCAGATATTAAGTAGACTATAGTCAATGGTCAGATATTAAGCAGACTATGTAAGTGGGTCAGTGGTCAGATATTAAGTAGGTTATGGTCAATGGTCAGACATTAAGTAGACTATGGTCAATGGTCAGACATTAAGTAGACTATGGTCAGTGGTCAGATATTAAGTAGGCTATGGTCAGTGGTCAGATATTAAGGGTCAGTGGTCAGATATTAAGTAGGCTATGTAAGTGGGTCAGTGGTCAGATATTAAGTAGGTTATGGTCAATGGTCAGACATTAAGTAGACTATGGTCAATGGTCAGACATTAAGTAGACTATGGTCAGTGGTCAGATATTAAGTAGGCTATGGTCAGTGGTCAGATATTAAGGGTCAGTGGTCAGATATTAAGGAGGCTATGGTCAGTGGTCAGACATTAAGTAGGCTATGGTCAGTGGTCAGATATTTAGTAGACTATGTAAGTGGGTCAATGGTCAGATATTAAGTAGGTTATGGTCAGTGGTCAGATATTAAGTAGACTATGGTCAGTGGTCAGATATTAAGTAGACTATGGTCAGTGGTCAGACATTAAGTAGACTATGTAAGTGGGTCAATGGTCAGATATTAAGTAGGTTATGGTCAGTGGTCAAACATTAAGTAGACTGTGTAAGTGGGTCAATGGTCAGATATTAAGTAGGTTATGGTCAGTGGTCAAACATTAAGTAGACTGACCATAATGAGAGCTGGTATAACATTGTCCAGAATCTTGCCAATGACATGGAAGCTGTAAGCGTCATCTTGGCGGAGAATGCTGGTCCCCATAAATGTAAACACGGACATCATATTGTGTAGAAGTAAACCCTAAATATAAACACAGACATCATATTGTGTAGAAGTAAACCCTAAATATAAACACGGACATCATATTGTGTAGAAGTAAACCCTAAATATAAACACGGACATCATATTGTGTAGAAGTAAACCCTAAATATAAACACAGATATCATATTGTGTAGAAGTAAACCCTAAATATAAACACGGACATCATATTGTGTAGAAGAAAACCCTAAATATAAACACAGACATCATATTGTGTAGAAGTAAACCCTAAATATAAACACAGACATCATATTGTGTAGAAGTAAACCCTAAATATAAACACAGACATCATATTGTGTAGAAGTAAACCCTAAATGTAAACACGGACATCATATTGTGTAGAAGTAAACCCTAAATATAAACACGGACACCATATTGTGTAGAAGTAAACCCTAAATGTAAACACGGACATCATATTGTGTAGAAGTAAACCCTAAATATAAACACAGACATAGACATTATATTGTGTAGAAGTAAACCCTAAATATAAACACGGACATAGACATTATATTGTGTAGAAGTAAACCCTAAATATAAACACAGACATCATATTGTGTAGAAGTAAACCCTAAATATAAACACAGACATCCTATTTTGTAGAAGTAAACCCTAAATGTAAACACAGACATCATATTGTCTAGAGCGAAACCCTAAATATAAACACGGACATAGACATTATATTGTGTAGAAGTAAACCCTTAATGTAAACACGGACATCATATTGTGTAAAAGTAAATAAACTCAAAACAACCTTCAGATTAACTATAATTCTGTGTCAACTTACTGGAGCTATCTTGGCAGCTGAGCTAAGGAGCAGCAATGCTTGATGGTGTGTGTGGGGGTTGTCTGAGCTCCTGATACAATTCACAATCAGATCCATGTTCAGGTGCTCTCCCTTCACATGCTCTATGGTGGAACATTTTTGTCAAAACCTTTCAGTCAAACATTTTTGTCAAATTTTTTCTGTCGAACATTTTTGTCAAATTTTTTCTGTCGAACATTTTTGTCAAAACTTTTCTGTCGAACATTTTTGTCAAAACCTTTCAGTCGAACATTTTTGTCAAAACTTTTCTGGCGAACATTTTTGTCAAAACTTTTCTGTCGAACATTTTTGTCAAAACTTTTCAGTCGAACATGTTTGTCAAAACTTTTCAGTCGAACATTTCTTTCAAAACTTTTCAGTGGACAATTTTTGTCAAAACTTTTCAGTGGACAATTTTTGTCAATACTTTTCCGTAGACAATTTTTGTGAAAACATTTCTGTGGAACATTTTGATGCAACTTTTTTCACATTTAAATCAAACAAATTTTTTAGAGAGGTGAAAGACTAGGTAAAAAAAATTTCCATGAGAAAACACATTGCATACTGGCCATAGTTAATTCATGTAATAAGGATGGGCCCAGTAAACACAGAGGGTCCTAGTAAATAAACAGCAAGGGCCCCAGTAAACACAGAGGGTCCTAGTAAATACAGAGGGTCCTAGTAAATAAACAGCAAGGACCCCAGTAAACACAGAGGGTCCTAGTAAATAAACAGCAAGGGCCCCAGTAAACAGAGGGTCCCACTAAATAAACAGCAAGGGCCCCAGTAAACACAGAGGGTCCTAGTTAATAAACAGCAAGGGCCCCAGTAAACACAGAGGGTCCTAGTAAATAAACAGCAAGGGCCCCAGTAAACACAGAGGGTCCCAGTAAATAAACAGCAAGGGCCCCAGTAAACAGAGGGTCCCACTAAATAAACAGCAAGGGCCCCAGTAAAAAGATGTCCTCACCTTCTGCCTGTAGACTGCGAGCACAGATGGCGCTGATGGTACCCAGAATCAGCTGCTTCATGTATTCTCCAGATCCTTTGTCTTCCACATCCAGCACCCTGCAATTGTTTTGGTTGGTGAAGAATCAGTTTTCAAATGGTCATTACTACTTAGAAAATATCACTGCTACATTGAATAGACATTGAATCTACTGATGATTGAAGAAATGGCCAGACAGTGTCTCACCTCCCCAGGACCCTGAAGGCCAGTGGAACAATGGCTACAGGCTGGAGGATTTTCTTCTTGTTCTGGATCATCTCAAACAGGTGTCTGATACGCTGCCAGGGCCTGCAGTCTAGTTCCAACTCCACACTACCCGCATGCCTGAAATAGACGTTTCTCATGTATATACTTTTGATTAACTCCTGAAATATACGTTTCTAATGTATATACTGTATATACAACAAATCTCTCACTAGATCATACATTCTTTAGTAGAGGTTTTTTGTGGAGAGGTTTTTTATCGAGAGTTTTTGTGAGTTTTGAGATTAGCGTTTTTGTGAGTTTTGAGAGTAGAGTTTTTGTTAGTTTTGAGACTACTTACATTTTTTGTCTTTTCACCTCCCGTATGGAGCCAGCTGATGACTCACACAAGACAGACTGCAACTCATCCGTGATTAAACTTGACTCCAACGTCATCTACCAGCAGGTTCATACAAAACTATTTCATTAAACTTGACCCCAGCAAGTTCATACAAAACTATTTCATTAAACTTGACCCCAGCAAGTTCATACAAAACTATTTCATTAAACTTGACCCCAGCAAGTTCATACAAAACTATTTCATTAAACTTGACCCCAGCAGGTTCATACAAAACTATTTCATTAAACTTGACCCCAGCAAGTCCATACAAAACTATTTCATTAAACTTGACCCCAGCAAGTTCATACAAAACTATTTCATTAAACTTGACCCCAGCAAGTTCATACAAAACTATTTCATTAAACTTGACCCCAGCAGGTTCATACAAAACTATTTCATTAAACTTGACCCCAGCAAGTTCATACAAAACTATTTCATTAAACTTGACCCCAGCAAGTTCATACAAAACTATTTCATTAAACTTGACCCCAGCAAGTTCATACAAAACTATTTCATTAAACTTGACCCCAGCAAGTTCATACAAAACTATTTCATTAAACTTGACCCCAGCAAGTTCATACAAAACTATTTCATTAAACTTGACCCCAGCAGGTTCATACAAAACTATTTCATTAAACTTGACCCCAGCAAGTTCATACAAAACTATTTCATTAAACTTGACCCCAGCAGGTTCATACAAAACTATTTCATTAAACTTGACCCCAGCAAGTTCATACAAAACTATTTCATTAAACTTGACCCCAGCAAGTTCATACAAAACTATTTCATTAAACTTGACCCCAGCAAGTTCATACAAAACTATTTCATTAAACTTGACCCCAGCAAGTTCATACAAAACTATTTCATTAAACTTGACCCCAGCAAGTTCATACAAAACTATTTCATTAAACTTGACCCCAGCAAGTTCATACAAAACTATTTCATTAAACTTGACCCCAGCAAGTTCATACAAAACTATTTCATTAAACTTGACCCCAGCAAGTTCATACAAAACTATTTCATTAAACTTGACCCCAGCAAGTTCATACAAAACTTTTTCATTAATATCAATCTTAACTTAGACACTGTCATACTTACACCATGATTAGTTAGATAGCCTTAATGACACTATTGTCAATTTGTCACAGTGACACTGACACAGCTGTCAGTGAGATGTCATACTTACATGCTTGACAACCTTCCGACACTGTCTAGCCACATCTGCATCTCGAGTATCAGTCACAATGTTGACAAGTTCTTTAAACACACTCTGGCGGGAGGGGTGGGGCAGGGCAGCCATAAACTTGCTGCTGAGCTGCATCAAGAGACACAAGATTTGGTGCAGGATGAAGAGACACAAGAGATGGTGCAGGATGAAGAGACACAAGAGATGGTGCAGGATTAAGAGACACAAGAGATGGTGCAGGACGAAGAGACACAAGATTTGATGCAGGGTGAAGAGACACAAGATTTGGTGCAGGATGAAGAGACACAAGATTTGGTGCAGGATGAAGAGACACAAGATTTAGTGCAGGATGAAGAGACACAAGATTTAGTGCAGGATGAAGAGACAAGATTTAGTGCAGGATGAAGAGACACAAGATTTGGTGCAGGATGAAGAGACACAATATTTGGTGCAGGATGAAGAGACACAAGAGATGGTGCAGGATGAAGAGACACAAGATTTGATGCAGGATGAAGAGACACAATATTTGGTGCAGGATGAAGAGACACAAGATTTGATGCAGGATGAAGAGACACAAGATTTGATGCAGGATGAAGAGACACAAGATTTGGTGCAGGATGAAGAGACACAAGATTTGGTGCAGGATGAAGAGACACAAGATTTGGTGCAGGATGAAGACACACAAGATTTGGTGCAGGATGAAGAGACACAAGAGATGGTGCAGGATGAAGAGACACAAGAGATGGTGCAGGATGAAGAGACACAAGATTTGGTGCAGGGTGAAGAGACACAAGATTTGGTGCAGGATGAAGAGACACAAGATTTGGTGCAGGATGAAGAGACACAAGAGATGGTGCAGGATGAAGAGACACAAGAGATGGTGCAGGATGAAGAGACACAAGATTTGGTGCAGGATGAAGAGACACAAGAGATGGTGCAGGATGAAGAGACACAAGATTTGGTGCAGGATGAAGAGACACAAGATTTGGTGCAGGATGAAGAGACACAAGATTTGGTGCAGGATGAAGAGACACAAGAGATGGTGCAGGATGAAGAGACACAAGATTTGGTGCAGGATGAAGAGACACAAGATTTGGTGCAGGATGAAGAGACACAAGATTTGGTGCAGGATGAAGAGACACAAGAGATGGTGCAGGATGAAGAGACACAAGATTTGGTGCAGGATGAAGAGACACAAGATTTGGTGCAGGATGAAGAGACACAAGAGATGGTGCAGGATGAAGAGACACAAGAGATGGTGCAGGATTAAGAGACACAAGAGATGGTGCAGGACGAAGAGACACAAGATTTGATGCAGGACGAAGAGACACAAGATTTGGTGCAGGATGAAGAGACACAAGATTTGGTGCAGGATGAAGAGACACAAGATTTGGTGCAGGATGAAGAGACACAAGATTTGGTGCAGGATGAAGAGACACAAGATTTAGTGCAGGATGAAGAGACACAAGATTTAGTGCAGGATGAAGAGACAAGATTTAGTGCAGGATGAAGAGACACAAGATTTGGTGCAGGGTGAAGAGACACAAGATTTGGTGCAGGATGAAGAGACACAAGATTTGGTGCAGGATGAAGAGACACAAGATTTGGTGCAGGATGAAGAGACACAAGATTTGGTGCAGGGTGAAGAGACACAAGATTTGGTGCAGGATGAAGAGACACAAGATTTGATGCAGGATGAAGAGACAAGATTTGATGCAGGATGAAGAGACACAAGATTTGGTGCAGGATGAAGAGACACAAGATTTGGTGCAGGATGAAGAGACACAAGATTTGGTGCAGGATGAAGAGACACAAGATTTGGTGCAGGATGAAGAGACACAAGATTTGGTGCAGGATGAAGAGACACAAGATTTGGTGCAGGATGAAGAGACACAAGATTTGGTGCAGGATGAAGAGACAAAAGACAAAACTGGACTGATTGATATGTTGAGAGCTGCCTTAGATCAATAATTATCAGCAGTTTTATGTTAAATGCAGAGTAAAATGGCTCTCTAATAGAAGATAGGACATCTTTTATTATTTTCTAACACCATATAGCATCCTTTTCTATGCTTCTTGGTGGCCATTTCAGGCCTAGACATTATGCTATAGGGAGAGTCAACTTTAAACATAGACATATTGAGCTATAGGGAGAGTCAACTTTAAACATAGACATATTGAGCTCTAGGGAGAGTCAACTTTAAACATAGACATATTGAGCTATAGGGAGAGTCAACTTTAAACATAGACATATTGAGCTATAGGGAGAGTCAACTTTAAACATAGACATATTGAGCTTAAGTAAATTTTATTACAAAGACATATTGAGCTTAAGTAAACTTTAAACATAGACATATTGAGCTATAAGTGAACCTTAAACATAGACATATTGAGCTCTAGGGAGAGTCAACTTCAAACAGACATATTGAGCTATAAGTGAACTTTAAACATAGACATATTGAGCTCTAGGGAGAGTCAACTTTAAACATAGACATATTGAGCTATAAGTGAACTTTAAACATAGACATATTGAGCTCTAGGGAGAGTCAACTTTAAACATAGACATATTGAGCTCTAGGGAGAGTCAAGGTGTGGCTTACCTGGTGTAGAGCCAGCTGCTGGGTGGTCTGACCTGCGGCCACCATGGGGCAGGTGAGTGCTGTCAGCAGGACATTCAGGCCCTCAGCCGTGATACACACAGCAGTGGCTGGGGTCAGGTGTTTGAGCAACAGGGCTGTCATGTCCTGCTCTTCAGGGGTCAACACGGCTGCTTCCTGATCCCTGGACTTTAGCACTGCACCAAGCACACGCAGCAGGGATGGGAAACTTTCCTGGTGAGCACATCAAGGTAGGTGGTGAGTACATCAAGGTAGGTGGTGAGCACATTAACAAGGTATGTGGTGAGCACAGTAACAAGGTAGGTGGTGAGCACATTAACAAGGTAGGTGGTGAGCACAGTAACAAGGTAGGTGGTGAGCACATTAACAAGGTAGGTGGTGAGCACATTAACAAGGTAGGTGGTGAGCACAGTAACAAGGTAGGTGGTGAGCACATTAACAAGGTATGTGGTGAGCACATCAAGGTAGGTGGTGAGTACATTAACAAGGTAGGTGGTGAGCACATCAAGGTAGGTGGTGAGCACATTAACAAGGTATGTGGTGAGCACATCAAGGTAGGTGGTGAGCACATTAACAAGGTAGGTGGTGAGCACATCAAGGTAGGTGGTGAGTACATTAAGGTATGTGGTGAGCACATTAACAAGTTTGCTTGTGCAATTTCACTACAAATTGGTTAGTATTCTACTTCTTAAATTTTAAAGAATGTGTATAACCTGCGTACAACATCATCAAGCTAGTGTGGACAACTTACAACATCATCAAGCTAGTGTGGAAAACTTACAACATCATCAAGTTAGTGTGGACAACTTACAAAAGCAAGTTAGTGTGGACAACTTACAACATTAAGTTAGTGTGGACAACTTACAACATCATCAAGCTAGTGTGGACAACTTACAACATCATCAAGCTAGTGTGGACAACTTACAACATCATCAAGCTAGTGTGGACAACTTACAACATCATCAAGCTAGTGTGGACAACTTACAACATCATCAAGCTTGTCAAGTGCAGTCAGCAGCCCAACTTTGACAAGTGCAGGAGTTTGACTGAGTTCCAGGAGATGGAGGAGATAGTTCAAGGTCTTGGTGTGTGCTGGTAGGTTGCTGTTGTTCCTCTTGCGTTTTGGTGAGGCTTGGGATGGTTTTCTCTCCTCACCAACCAAAACTCTGGCTAAAATCTGGAGAATTTTTTTTGTTTTAGAGAGACATTTCACACAAATTTAATTGTCACAGCTAATGTTAAAAAAACTCCAGTTCAGCTGGTTATGTAATCATTATATCAACATCTATAAAGCTGCCTCTGTGGTTGACAAGTGATAAAGGGAACACAAATAGGGGGCACCAGATTGGTCTAACCACAAATAGGGGCACCAGATTGGTCTAACCACAAATAGGGGCACCAGATTGGTCTAACCACAAATAGAGGGCACAAGATTGGTCTAACCACAAATAGAGGGCACAAGATTGGTCTAACCACAAATAGGGGGACCAGATTGGTCTAACCACAAATAGGGGCACAAGATTGGTCTAACCACAAATAGAGGGCACCAGATTGGTCTAACCACAAATAAGGGCACCAGATTGGCCAAACCAATTTTTCAATTGGCAACTTTAATTATCTAAATAAAAAATTTTTAAAATACATCTTGAAAGAAGTGAGTCACAGTTCTTTGCACAATTAAATGTGCGTTATTAAATATGAATATGTCTATACATTTTTATTAACATTTTTTTTTTACATAATAATTTTATCTACTTCAGTACACATTTTAAAATTCTGAAATTTTCTGAAATCTGGTTTTATACAAGAATATAAAAAAAATTATACAAACTTGTAAAAATGGGTTCAATTTTTGTAGTATATACATAACATACATATAAAAGGCAATAAAAAACTATATAATTTATAAGCACTGCAAGGTGGTACTTAACTGGTATATAAGAAGTAAGTGTTAGACCATTTTTGTAGTTTTTCATACTGTAAACCACTAGACTGTCAACTTACTGTAGAGAAAAATGTTTGGTCTTGTGTGATCTCTTGCTTGTAACTCAGTAGTCTCTCAACAAGCCACTGGCATGAAGCCTCCACTGGTAGCTCAGAGCTCAATGTCCCCATGATTGTCAAGGCTGTTTTCCTGACTAGTTCAAATTTACTGGACAGCAGCATAAGTAGGCAGGGTAGCACTAGAAGATGGTAATAATACTGTACGAAGGTAGCACTACAAGATGGTAATAAAACTGTATGAAGGTAGCACTAGAAGATGGTAATAAAACTGTATGAAGGTAGCACTAGAAGATGGTAATAAAACTGTATGAAGGTAGCACTACAGGATGGTAAGGCAGTGATTGTAGGTAGCACTACAGGATGGCAAGGCAGTGATTGTAGGTAGCACTACAGGATGGCAAGGCAGTGATTGTAGGTAGCACTACAGGATGGTAAGGCAGTGATTGTAGGTAGCACTACAGGATGGTAAGGCAGTGATTGTAGGTAGCACTACAGGATGGCAAGGCAGTGATTGTAGGTAGCACTACAGGATGGTAAGGCAGTGATTGTAGGTAGCACTACAGGATGGTAAGGCAGTGATTGTAGGTAGCACTACAGGATGGTAAGGCAGTGATTGTAGGTAGCACTACAGGATGGTAAGGCAGTAATTGTAGGTAGCACTACAAGATGGTAAGGCAGTGATTGTAGGTAGCACTACAAGATGGTAAGGCAGTGATTGTAGGTAGCACTACAGGATGGCAAGGCAGTGATTGTAGGTAGCACTACAGGATGGTAAGGCAGTGATTGTAGGTAGCACTACAAGATGGTAAGGCAGTGAATGAAGGTAGCACTACAGGATGGTAATGTAGTGTGTAAAGGTAGCAGTACAGGATGGTAATGTAGTGTGTGAAGGTAGCACTACAGGATGGTAATGTAGTGTGTGAAGGCTAATGTTTTGCACATAGTGAACTGCTGGACAAAGCCACTGACCAGGTGTAGGATCAGACATGACCAAGGTCTTCTCTGCACGTGTCAAGGAGGTAACGTAGACACAGGCAAACTGCAGCATCCTTGCACGCTGCACACAGCTGACTCCATCTTTGTCTCTTGACATCATCATCATGCACAAGAACTTCATCAACTCACGGGCGCTCTCAAAAATCTGAAAGAAATAAAAATCTTATTTAAATATTTACTAGGGCTAACTTAAAACCAACAAAATTCTGAAAGTAATAATTTAATTTTTTACTAGGGCTAACTTAAAACCAACAAAATTCTGAAAGTAATAAAAATCTAATTTAAATTTTTACTAGGGCTAACTTAAAACCAACAAAATTCTGAAAGTAATAATTTAAATTTTTACTAGGACTAACTTAAAACCAACAAAATTCTGAAAGTAATAATTTAAATTTTTACTAGGGCTAACTTAAAACCAACAAAATTCTGAAAGTAATAATTTAAATTTTTTACAAGGGCTAACTTAAAACCAACTAAATTCTGAAAGTAATAACTTTTTAAAAATTTTTTTTGGCTAACTAGAAACTTTGGACAATGTGAAGAAAAAAAAATCTATCAAAAACCCAACCAAAATATGCAAGAAACAAAATGAAAATCTATCAAAAACCCAACCAAAATATGCAAGAAACAAAATGAAAATCTATCAAAAACCCAACCAAAATATGCGCTTACCTTAGTCATCTTGACAAAGCACCACTTGGCAACTTCTTGGACAGCACTGCTAGGTTTGGTAGACAGCTCAAATAAAAAGTTGATCACCACAGCCACTGTCTTGAGCCATGTAGACTCTGGGGTCAAGGCTGATTGGGGCAGCACCCAAAACTGGCAGTCTGTCAATGAAAATGTTGGGCTGAAACTTTAGAGGATGGAAGCAGGAAGAACAACTCATTTCTCAAAGGTAAAAAAAACAGCTCCCAAGGTAAATAGACAGCTAACAACAACAGCCTCCCCCCCAAGGTAAACAAACAGCTAACAACAACAGCCCCCCCCCCATAAGGTAAACAAACAGCTAACAACAACCACCCTAAGGTAAACAAACAGCTAACAACAACCACCCTAAGGTAAACAAACAGCTAACAACAGCCCCCCTAAGGTAAACAAACAGCTAACAACAACCACCATAAGGTAAACAAACAGCTAACAACAACAGCCTCCCCCCAAGGTAAACAAACAGCTAACAACAACCACCCTAAGGTAAACAAACAGCTAACAACAACAGCCTCCCCCCCAAGGTAAACAAACAGCTAACAACAACAGCCCCCCCCCCATAAGGTAAACAAACAGCTAACAACAACCACCATAAGGTAAACAAACAGCTAACAACAACAGCCTCCCCCCCAAGGTAAACAAACAGCTAACAACAACAGCCTCCCCCCCAAGGTAAACAAACAGCTAACAACCCCCCCCCCCCACCCCGAAGGTAAACAAACAGCTAACAACAACCCCCCCCCCATAAGGTAAACAAACAGCTAACAACAGCCACCTTTAAGAGCCTGGGGCACACAGGCCAGGTCCAACATTGCAGGTAGAGCTGCCAGAAGTGACAGGGGCAGACAACCCTGATAAACCAAATGAGACAAGGTTGCTTGCACAATCTCCTCCTTAGACATTTGGGCTAAATTTAATGGTGTATTTTTTTTGGTCTTTAGTAGCATCAGCTTAAACAAAAGAGAAATTTAAGAAAAGACATTAACCTTTTCCAGTCCATGTCTAAACATGATTTTATACGCCATACACTCAAGCAAAATGATGATGCATTTTTCAACCACAGCACTTTTTAATAAAAATTATTTAACAGCATTACACAGGAAAATGGTTCAAGTTTAATATGGATCAGATTAAATAGCTTAATAATTTACCAATAATGAATCAAATTACATTAATCACAGAAAAACATAAAACTCAACTTCAAATACTATTGCAGAATGGAAAAAAACTGAAAATATTCAACGTAGTCACTGGAGCTACTTTACTTTTCAATATCTCTATTTTAGTTACTTTATCAATAAACCCTGATTAAACAGCTTTTTAATTAGTGTTAGTTTCACTTATTATATTGCCTGCAATTATTTCCTGCTTCTGCACAAACAAATCTTTAAAATATCATTACTGGCCAGATCTCCATTTTTAAGGGTAAATAAATGTACTAAATAGAGTTGAGGCAAATGTGGGCACATTGGACTAAAGAAAATTCTCTGGCAAACATGGCCACATAAAAAGTTAGGAGGTTAAAACATCAAAATAGTGATCTCAATTATTATTGTAGCTGCTTGATTATTCATATCTAGTATAAACAAATCTACCTGGTACTGTAATGTCAGGTAGTGTTTCTATCAATCTGGCTGGCAAGCTGAGAGGCATTTATTCCTTACCTTTCTTGCCATTAAATCTGGCAAGGTTTCAGCAAGTTGCAACTGCAGCACAGCTTTATCTTGGTCCCTCTCCACTTCTTGAATCAGCCTCTGGTAGACGTGGAGCAGCAACAGGGCTGCAGAACCTGGTCTAGGGCTGGCATCTAAACTTCTGTACAGGCACTGGAGCTGGGGACATAGATGGGACATAGACAGATGGGACTGGGGACATAGATGGGACATAGACAGATGGGACTGGGGACAGATGGGAATGGGGACTGTGGACAGGTTTAGTTCTTACCACTTCTATTATATTCCTTCTATTGGCTACCTCTAGACTACATACTTACATAGTCATCAGTGTGGTGGCTGTTGGAGATGATAAATTGTGTAATGGCTTCAACAAGTTTCAAAAACACAACTGTCAATCCTTCGTCGTCCTGGTGCTGGCCCAACACTGGAAGCCAGGCTGGTGAGATAAACAGTGGTCTGGTGATGGTGTTCTAGTGATGGTGGTCTGTTGATGGTGGTTTTGTGATGATGGTTTTGTGTTGGTGGTTTTGTGATGGTGGTCTAGTGTTGGTGGTCTAGTGTTGGTGGTCTTGTGTTGGTGATTTTGTGTTGGTGATTTTGTGTTGGTGGTTTTGTGTTGGTGGTTTTGTGTTGGTGATTTTGTGTTGGTGATCTAGTGTTGGTGGTTTTGTGTTGGTGGTCTAGTGTTGGTGGTTTTGTGTTGGTGATTTTGTGATGGTGGTTTTGTGTTGGTGGTTTTGTGATGGTGGTTTTGTGTTGGTGGTTTTGTGTTGGTGGTCTTGTGTTGATGGTTTTGTGTTGGTGGTCTTGTGTTGATGGTTTTGTGTTGGTGGTCTTGTGTTGATGGTTTTGTGTTGGTGGTCTTGTGTTGATGGTTTTGTGTTGGTGGTCTAGTGTTGGTGGTTTTGTGTTGGTGGTCTTGTGTTGGTGGTTTAGTGTTGGTGGTCTAGTGATAGTGGTCTGGTGATGGTGGTCTAAATGTGGATAGGGTGGAACTAAAAAATAATAAATATAGGGGAACAATTCCGCTTTTGGTGGAATGATAGGCTTGTCTTACAACTTACACAATCTGATGTGTGCCAACAGGTGTTGTGAGTGGGCAACTGGGGAGTTCAACAAATCTCTTGCAAGCTGCAGCTCTGTCTCATCTCTAAGAACCAGGTAGGAGAGCAGCACTAGAGTCAGCTGACTCTCACTGACAGCACTGGGGGGCACACAGCACAAGCACTGCAGCAGCAAGTCTCTTGTTTCATTCCTAAACAACACATTCTGCTCAGTTCATCATCACCACAATACGCATACTCACACGCCAGGCTTATGGCCACAACAATACTCACACGCCAGGCTTATGGCCACAACAATACTCACACGCCAGGCTTATGGCCACAACAATACTCACACGCCAGGTTTATGCCCACAACAATACTCACACGCCAGGCTTATGGCCACAACAATACTCACACGCCAAGCTTATGGCCACAACAATACTCACACGCCAGGCTTATGGCCACAACAATACTCACACGCCAGGTTTATGCCCAGCTGCCACCAGTTTCTTTAGCAAGGTGTTGTACAATAACGTTTTGTCTTCAAACAACTCCCATAGGTGCTAAAAATAGAATTTAGTCATGTCAGTTCTAAGATGCTAGGATAGTCAGCAAGCAAGTGATTTCTGACAGCTGTAGGTAGCAAGTCATATAAGGATTGCCTTACCTGAGGGTTTTCCAACACTGCCTTGACCACACCGGGATCCTCGTCCTGTAGCCTTATGGTCAGAGCTGCTTGGACACTGGCCTTGTCTTCCATCTGAGAACAAACATTTTGCTTCAACAATATTTCTCATCACCTGACTGATGTCTAGGCTGTAGTCTTTAACCAAACACCAAACAAGACCTAACCTAACCACCAAACAAGACCTAACCTAACCACCAAACAAGACCTAACCTAACCACCAAACAAGACCTAACCTAACCACCAAACAAGACCTAACCTAACCTAACCACCAAACAAGACCTAACCTAACCACCAAACAAGACCTAACCTAACCACCAAACAAGACCTAACCTAACCTAACCACCAAACAAGACCTAACCTAACCTAACCACCAAACAAGACCTAACCTAACCACCAAACAAGACCTAACCTAACCTAACCACCAAACAAGACCTAACCTAACCACCAAACAAGACCTAACCTAACCACCAAACAAGACCTAACCTAACCACCAGACAAGACCTAACCTAACCACCAAACAAGACCTAACCTAACCACCAAACAAGACCTAACCTAACCACCAAACAAGACCTAACCTAACCACCAAACAAGACCTAACCTAACCACCAAACAAGACCTAACCTAACCACCAAACAAGACCTAACCTAACCACCAAACAAGACCTAACCTAACCACCAAACAAGACCTAACCTAACCACCAAACAAGACCTAACCTAACCACCAAACAAGACCTAACCTAACCACCAAACAAGACCTAACCTAACCACCAAACAAGACCTAACCTAACCACCAAACAAGACCTAACCTAACCACCAAACAAGACCTAACCTAACCACCAAACAAGACCTAACCTAACCACCAAACAAGACCTAACCTAACCTTAACACCAGACAAGACCAGAATGTTGGAAGATGTGACAACGTCACTTTGTTTTTAGATTGTAGTTTGATTGTCGTTTTTTCTATGGACTTACCATCACTATTCTTGTGGATCTATTTGTTAATGTAAATAAAGTTATAAGTTGTAAGAACTGTTGATCGTATTCTTGGATGAAAGAACTCACAATTACACCGCATGGTCTCATAGACAAATATGCGTTGTTACACTAACCAAACCTGAACATCAGACAAGACCTAACCAACCAATTGAATTATTGACTACAATTAAAAAGATCTGAAACTTCTCCAATAACCACTCTAGACATAAGACTAGAACTATAGGCAACCTTACCAAGCTGGTATCTTGCAATAATCTTTCAACTGCCTTCTTGCGAACGGAGCCCTGGCGATGATGCAGACAGATGACCATACAGGACAGCGGGTCAGAAACCAGGTCTCTGTCAGCTGCTAGCATTGACCTCTCAAACAGGCTGTTGAGAACATTCAGCACTTGTTCACTGTTCCTCTCAGCGCTCAACTCTTTTATCACACAGTCCAGCACAGCAGGGAACCTGGAGAAAACAAATTATCACCAGGAGATACATTTTTTTCCCCCTCGACTTTATGTCCTCTAATCACCTAGTCTAAAGTATGAAGGACTTACTTATTTTCCAAAAGTCTGAAAATATGAAATGGCCCCTCATGTTCAATTGTATAAGAATCATCCTCCATTGCAGAATCTTCTTTAAGGAACCAACCCAGAACTTGTCTGAAATCATAGCAGTCATAACATAGCAGTCATAACATAGCAGTCATAACATAGCAGTCATAACATAGCAGTCATAACATAGCAGTCATAACATAGCAGTCATAACATAGCAGTCATAACATAGCAGTCATAACACATCTCAATTCTATGATCTGCTGTGTCTAATGTTGAGCTATGTGACCCATGCTGTAATGTTGAGCTATGTGACCCATGCTGTGTCTAATGTTGAGCTATGTGACCCATGCTGTGTCTAATGTTGAGCTATGTGACCCATGCTGTATCTAATGTTGAGCTATGTGACCCATGCTGTATCTAATGTTGAGCTATGTGACCCATGCTGTATCTAATGTTGAGCTATGTGACCCATGCTGTGTCTAATGTTGAGCTATGTGACCCATGCTGTGTCTAATGTTGAGCTATGTGACCCATGCTGAATCTAATGTTGAGCTATGTGACCCATGCTGTATCTAATGTTGAGCTATGTGACCCATGCTGTGTCTAATGTTGAGCTATGTGACCCATGCTGTAATGTTGAGCTATGTGACCCATGCTGTAATGTTGAGCTATGTGACCCATGCTGTGTCTAATGTTGAGCTATGTGACCCATGCTCTAATGTTGAGCTATGTGACCCATGCTGTGTCTAATGTTGAGCTATGTGACCCATGCTGTGTCTAATGTTGAGCTATGTGACCCATGCTGTATCTAATGTTGAGCTATGTGACCCATGCTGTGTCTAATGTTGAGCTATGTGACCCACGCTGTGTCTAATGTTGAGCTATGTGACCCATGCTGTATCTAATGTTGAGCTATGTGACCCATGCTGTATCTAATGTTGAGCTATGTGACCCATGCTGTATCTAATGTTGAGCTATGTGACCCATGCTGTATCTAATGTTGAGCTATGTGACCCATGCTGTATCTAATGTTGAGCTATGTGACCCATGCTGTATCTAATGTTGAGCTATGTGACCCATGCTGTGTCTAATGTTGAGCTATGTGACCCATGCTGTGTCTAATGTTGAGCTATGTGACCCATGCTGTGTCTAATGTTGAGCTATGTGACCCATGCTGTAATGTTGAGCTATGTGACCCATGCTGTGTCTAATGTTGAGCTATGTGACCCATGCTGTGTCTAATGTTGAGCTATGTGACCCATGCTGTGTCTAATGTTGAGCTATGTGACCCATGCTCTAATGTTGAGCTATGTGACCCATGCTGTGTCTAATTTTGAGCTATGTGACCCATGCTGTATCTAATGTTGAGCTATGTGACCCATGCTGTATCTAATGTTGAGCTATGTGACCCATGCTGTAATGTTGAGCTATGTGACCCATGATGTGTCTAATGTTGAGCTATGTGACCCATGATGTGTCTAATGTTGAGCTATGTGACCCATGCTGTATCTAATGTTGAGCTATGTGACCCATGCTGTGTCTAATGTTGAGCTATGTGACCCATGCTGTGTCTAATGTTGAGCTATGTGACCCATGCTGTGTCTAATGTTGAGCTATGTGACCCATGCTGTGTCTAATGTTGAGCTATGTGACCCATGCTGTATCTAATGTTGAGCTATGTGACCCATGCTGTGTCTAATGTTGAGCTATGTGACCCATGCTCTAATGTTGAGCTATGTGACCCATGTATGTTAAGCTATGTGACCCATGCTGTATCTAATGTTGAGCTATGTGACCCATGCTGTGTCTAATGTTGAGCTATGTGACCCATGCTGTAATGTTGAGCTATGTGACCCATGCTGTATCTAATGTTGAGCTATGTGACCCATGCTGGGTCTAATGTTGAGCTATGTGACCCACGCTGTATCTAATGTTGAGCTATGTGACCCATGCTGTGTCTAATGTTGAGCTATGTGACCCATGCTGTAATGTTGAGCTATGTGACCCATGCTGTGTCTAATGTTGAGCTATGTGACCCATGCTGTGTCTAATGTTGAGCTATGTGACCCATGCTGTATCTAATGTTGAGCTATGTGACCCATGCTGTATCTAATGTTGAGCTATGTGACCCATGCTGTATCTAATGTTGAGCTATGTGACCCATGCTGTATCTAATGTTGAGCTATGTGACCCATGCCGTAATGTTGAGCTATGTGACCCATGCTGTGTCTAATGTTGAGCTATGTGACCAATGCTGTAATGTTGAGCTATGTGACCCATGCTGTATCTAATGTTGAGCTATGTGACCCATGATGTGTCTAATGTTGAGATATGTGACCCATGCTGTGTCTAATGTTGAGCTATGTGACCCATGCTGTGTCTAATGTTGAGCTATGTGACCCATGCTGTAATGTTGAGCTATGTGACCCATGATGTGTCTAATGTTGAGCTATGTGACCCATGCTGTGTCTAATGTTGAGCTATGTGACCCATGCTGTATCTAATGTTGAGCTATGTGACCCATGCTGTATCTAATGTTGAGCTATGTGACCCATGCTGTGTCTAATGTTGAGCTATGTGACCCATGCTGTGTCTAATGTTGAGCTATGTGACCCATGCTCTAATGTTGAGCTATGTGACCCATGTATGTTAAGCTATGTGACCCATGCTGTATCTAATGTTGAGCTATGTGACCCATGCTGTGTCTAATGTTGAGCTATGTGACCCATGCTGTGTCTAATGTTGAGCTATGTGACCCATGCTCTAATGTTGAGCTATGTGACCCATGCTGGGTCTAATATTGAGCTATGTGACCCATGCTCTAATGTTGAGCTATGTGACCCATGCTGTAATGTTGAGCTATGTGACCCATGCTGTGTCTAATGTTGAGCTATGTGACCCATGCTGTGTCTAATGTTGAGCTATGTGACCCATGCTGTGTCTAATGTTGAGCTATGTGACCCATGCTGTAATGTTGAGCTATGTGACCCATGCTGTAATGTTGAGCTATGTGACCCATGCTGTAATGTTGAGCTATGTGACCCATGCTGTAATGTTGAGCTATGTGACCCATGCTGTATCTAATGTTGAGCTATGTGACCCATGCTGTATCTAATGTTGAGCTATGTGACCCATGCTGTGTCTAATGTTGAGCTATGTGACCCATGCTGTAATGTTGAGCTATGTGACCCATGCTGTGTCTAATGTTGAGCTATGTGACCCATGCTGTAATGTTGAGCTATGTGACCCATGCTGTGTCTAATGTTGAGCTATGTGACCCATGCTGTATCTAATGTTGAGCTATGTGACCCATGCTGTAATGTTGAGCTATGTGACCCATGCTGTAATGTTGAGCTATGTGACCCATGCTGTGTCTAATGTTGAGCTATGTGACCCATGCTGGGTCTAATGTTGAGCTATGTGACCCATGCTGTATCTAATGTTGAGCTATGTGACCCATGCTGTAATGTTGAGCTATGTGACCCATGCTCTAATGTTGAGCTATGTGACCCATGCTGTGTCTAATGTTGAGCTATGTGACCCATGCTGTGTCTAATGTTGAGCTATGTGACCCATGCTGTATCTAATGTTGAGCTATGTGACCCATGCTGTATCTAATGTTGAGCTATGTGACCCATGCTGTATCTAATGTTGAGCTATGTGACCCATGCTGTATCTAATGTTGAGCTATGTGACCCATGCTGTATCTAATGTTGAGCTATGTGACCCATGCTGTATCTAATGTTGAGCTATGTGACCCATGCTGGGTCTAATGTTGAGCTATGTGACCCATGCTGTAATGTTGAGCTATGTGACCCATGCTCTAATGTTGAGCTATGTGACCCATGCTGTGTCTAATGTTGAGCTATGTGACCCATGCTGTGTCTAATGTTGAGCTATGTGACCCATGCTGTATCTAATGTTGAGCTATGTGACCCATGCTGTGTCTAATGTTGAGCTATGTGACCCATGCTGTATCTAATGTTGAGCTATGTGACCCATGCTGTGTCTAATGTTGAGCTATGTGACCCATGCTGTGTCTAATGTTGAGCTATGTGACCTATGCTGTATCTAATGTTGAGCTATGTGACCCATGCTGTGTCTAATGTTGAGCTATGTGACCCATGCTGTGTCTAATGTTGAGCTATGTGACCCATGCTGTATCTAATGTTGAGCTATGTGACCCATGCTGTATCTAATGTTGAGCTATGTGACCCATGCTGTATCTAATGTTGAGCTATGTGACCCATGCTGTATCTAATGTTGAGCTATGTGACCCATGCTGTATCTAATGTTGAGCTATGTGACCCATGCTGTATCTAATGTTGAGCTATGTGACCCATGCTGGGTCTAATGTTGAGCTATGTGACCCATGCTGTAATGTTGAGCTATGTGACCCATGCTCTAATGTTGAGCTATGTGACCCATGCTGTGTCTAATGTTGAGCTATGTGACCCATGCTGTGTCTAATGTTGAGCTATGTGACCCATGCTGTATCTAATGTTGAGCTATGTGACCCATGCTGTGTCTAATGTTGAGCTATGTGACCCATGCTGTATCTAATGTTGAGCTATGTGACCCATGCTGTGTCTAATGTTGAGCTATGTGACCCATGCTGTGTCTAATGTTGAGCTATGTGACCTATGCTGTATCTAATGTTGAGCTATGTGACCCATGCTGGGTCTAATGTTGAGCTATGTGACCCATGCTGTATCTAATGTTGAGCTATGTGACCCATGCTGTAATGTTGAGCTATGTGACCCATGCTGTGTCTAATGTTGAGCTATGTGACCCATGCTGTGTCTAATGTTGAGCTATGTGACCCATGCTGTATCTAATGTTGAGCTATGTGACCCATGCTGTATCTAATGTTGAGCTATGTGACCCATGCTGTATCTAATGTTGAGCTATGTGACCCATGCTGTATCTAATGTTGAGCTATGTGACCCATGCTGTATCTAATGTTGAGCTATGTGACCCATGCTGTATCTAATGTTGAGCTATGTGACCCATGCTGTGTCTAATGTTGAGCTATGTGACCCATGCTGTATCTAATGTTGAGCTATGTGACCCATGCTGTATCTAATGTTGAGCTATGTGACCCATGCTGGGTCTAATGTTGAGCTATGTGACCCATGCTGTGTCTAATGTTGAGCTATGTGACCCATGCTGTGTCTAATGTTGAGCTATGTGACCCATGCTGTGTCTAATGTTGAGCTATGTGACCCATGCTGTATCTAATGTTGAGCTATGTGACCCATGCTGTATCTAATGTTGAGCTATGTGACCCATGCTGTGTCTAATGTTGAGCTATGTGACCCATGCTGTAATGTTGAGCTATGTGACCCATGCTGTGTCTAATGTTGAGCTATGTGACCCATGCTGTATCTAATGTTGAGCTATGTGACCCATGCTGTATCTAATGTTGAGCTATGTGACCCATGCTGTATCTAATGTTGAGCTATGTGACCCATGCTGTATCTAATGTTGAGCTATGTGACCCATGCTGTATCTAATGTTGAGCTATGTGACCCATGCTGTATCTAATGTTGAGCTATGTGACCCATGCTGGGTCTAATGTTGAGCTATGTGACCCATGCTGTAATGTTGAGCTATGTGACCCATGCTCTAATGTTGAGCTATGTGACCCATGCTGTGTCTAATGTTGAGCTATGTGACCCATGCTGTGTCTAATGTTGAGCTATGTGACCCATGCTGTATCTAATGTTGAGCTATGTGACCCATGCTGTGTCTAATGTTGAGCTATGTGACCCATGCTGTATCTAATGTTGAGCTATGTGACCCATGCTGTGTCTAATGTTGAGCTATGTGACCCATGCTGTGTCTAATGTTGAGCTATGTGACCTATGCTGTATCTAATGTTGAGCTATGTGACCCATGCTGTGTCTAATGTTGAGCTATGTGACCCATGCTGTGTCTAATGTTGAGCTATGTGACCCATGCTGTATCTAATGTTGAGCTATGTGACCCATGCTGTATCTAATGTTGAGCTATGTGACCCATGCTGTATCTAATGTTGAGCTATGTGACCCATGCTGTATCTAATGTTGAGCTATGTGACCCATGCTGTATCTAATGTTGAGCTATGTGACCCATGCTGTATCTAATGTTGAGCTATGTGACCCATGCTGGGTCTAATGTTGAGCTATGTGACCCATGCTGTAATGTTGAGCTATGTGACCCATGCTCTAATGTTGAGCTATGTGACCCATGCTGTGTCTAATGTTGAGCTATGTGACCCATGCTGTGTCTAATGTTGAGCTATGTGACCCATGCTGTATCTAATGTTGAGCTATGTGACCCATGCTGTGTCTAATGTTGAGCTATGTGACCCATGCTGTATCTAATGTTGAGCTATGTGACCCATGCTGTGTCTAATGTTGAGCTATGTGACCCATGCTGTGTCTAATGTTGAGCTATGTGACCTATGCTGTATCTAATGTTGAGCTATGTGACCCATGCTGGGTCTAATGTTGAGCTATGTGACCCATGCTGTATCTAATGTTGAGCTATGTGACCCATGCTGTAATGTTGAGCTATGTGACCCATGCTGTGTCTAATGTTGAGCTATGTGACCCATGCTGTGTCTAATGTTGAGCTATGTGACCCATGCTGTATCTAATGTTGAGCTATGTGACCCATGCTGTATCTAATGTTGAGCTATGTGACCCATGCTGTATCTAATGTTGAGCTATGTGACCCATGCTGTATCTAATGTTGAGCTATGTGACCCATGCTGTATCTAATGTTGAGCTATGTGACCCATGCTGTATCTAATGTTGAGCTATGTGACCCATGCTGTGTCTAATGTTGAGCTATGTGACCCATGCTGTATCTAATGTTGAGCTATGTGACCCATGCTGTATCTAATGTTGAGCTATGTGACCCATGCTGGGTCTAATGTTGAGCTATGTGACCCATGCTGTGTCTAATGTTGAGCTATGTGACCCATGCTGTGTCTAATGTTGAGCTATGTGACCCATGCTGTGTCTAATGTTGAGCTATGTGACCCATGCTGTATCTAATGTTGAGCTATGTGACCCATGCTGTATCTAATGTTGAGCTATGTGACCCATGCTGTGTCTAATGTTGAGCTATGTGACCCATGCTGTAATGTTGAGCTATGTGACCCATGCTGTGTCTAATGTTGAGCTATGTGACCCATGCTGTATCTAATGTTGAGCTATGTGACCCATGCTGTATCTAATGTTGAGCTATGTGACCCATGTATCAGCTGACCCACCTAGCAACAACAGAAACAGTTTTCTGGTCCAGGGTGACCTGAGTCAAGACGTCCACCAGCATGGCCATCAGAGAAGGTGAGGATGGCTCATCATTGTCCTCTGGGTTGCTGTCACTGGTCAGTGAGTTTCCCAAAGCTTTCAGCGCCCTTTTTGTCAGCATCAGCATCAATGGTGTCAGGAAGGGCTCTGTGACTGTCTCTCTACTCATGGCCAGCAGTGTCTGGGTTAGAGATGGATGTCTGACCAAATATTTGAAGGACCTGTGTGAGGGACACAAAGATAAATGCACTGGTCATCTACTGGCTGTAACACAGAACCACTGGCTGTAACACAGGACCACAGGCTGTAACACAGGACCACAGGCTGTAACACAGGGCCACTGGCTGTAACACAGGGCCACTGGCTGTAACACAGGGCCACTGGCTGTAACACAGGGCCACTGGCTGTAACACAGGGCCACTGGCTGTAACACATGGCCACTGGCTGTAACACATGGCCACTGGCTGTAACACAGGGCCGCTGGCTATAACACAGGGCCGCTGGCTGTAAAAAAAGGGCCACTGGCTGGTGGCTATAACTTACTTTTTTGTAACTTTGCTGACGTTTTGTTTCTGGAACATGATGACAAGAACAGCTACAGCACTGGGCAAGAGATTGGCTTGAACATTCTAAGAATAAAGAAAAACAGCAGGTGAACATTCCAGGAATAAATAAAAACTGTAGTTGAACATTCCAGGAATAAAGATGCAATAGACCACATTCAATATACTAATGTGACAGCTGGTCTATTACCATTTGACTCTGTATTCCAAGTATGATAAGATTGAACAAACCTTTGCTATAACATTCATCAGTGACTCCAACAGGCTCTGGGCCAGGGTTGTTTGCGTGAACATTTGACTCAGGATCATGTAGGAGGACATCATGTGATCTGGCAGGTCATGTGACTGTAGCCCTGAGGTGACTGCAGGAATTAAAATGGACAGAGTGGACTCTGTTGGTGGAGCTGCCACGAGGGCCCCCAGCACAGTCTGGGTGTAAAAGGTCAGCACTTTCTGCAGGTGTCTGGCCGAGGGAATACCCTCCTCACCTGTGTTTGCCTGGAAAGTCAATACTTCAATGAGAAGGCTATCTCCCAGCATGGGAAATCTACAATTCCTTATTAAACAATGACAGCTTATGAATCAAATAAACAGGCTAGTACCTCAATGTGTCGGGTTAAAAGCTGGCACAGTAAGCCAAGAAATCCTTTAGCAGCTCTACAATGTGTGGTCAAAGTGTGTTTAGAGAGAAAGCTGCCCCCCTTCTGTAGAATGGAATCAGATATACAACATTACTGGATCTCATTTATTACACTCTATCTCAATATAGTATAGGAAACCAATACTTCATAAAAGGTTAGACCAATTTTTAACATGCCATTGGAATTAATATTTCTCTAAGCAAAGGGCATACACACAAACTGGTTCTAAGCAAAGGGCACACACACAAACTGGTTCTAAGCAAAGGGCACACACACAAACTGGTTCTAAGCAAAGGGCACACACACAAACTGGTTCTAAGCAAAGGGCACACACACAAACTGGTTCTAAGCAAAGGGCATACACACAAACTGGTTCCCAAAAAAAAAAAATGCGCAAATACAAACTAATTATACTGATATACTGTAGTTTTGTCGTATTTCAAGGAAATATGTTTGGTTATGCTACAATGTACATGTAGTCCCTATTTGTTAAAGTCTAGTAATATTCAATTAAAAAAAAACAAAAATGCCCTGAACAAACACATAAACTATACCTGGACAGGTTCAAGCCACTTCCACTTAGCACATTCATTACTGTCCAGTTTTAGGAGACGCAGTGCCATGATAAAAGGCTCTTGATCATGGTATGGCAACACACACATCATCAAAGCATCCACATTACGCAAATGAACATTATACCTAGAATCAAGTGGTTATTGAATATTACACATCTTATGAAGTGGTTATTGAACATCACACATCCTATGAAGTGGTTATTGAACATTAAACCTAAAACTGTGTGGTTATTGAACATTACACATCCTATCAAGTGGTTATTGAACATTAAACCTGAAACTGTGTGGTTATTGAACATTAAACCTAAAACTGTGTGGTTATTGAACATTAAACCTAAAACTGTGTGGTTATTGAACATTACACATCCTATGAAGTGGCTATTGAACATTATACATCTTATGAAGTGGTTATTGAACATAAAACCTAAAACCGTGTGGTTATTGAACAGCGCTACTCCTGCAATGATTATGAAGCATTACATCCCATGGTGGTGGCTGACCTGACCTACCTGTGAACCATCCATTCCATGGCTTTATGGGCCTCTCTCAACTGCATGTAGGGGGAAAGTCTTAAAAGAAATTTTTCCAGGACTTCATCCAGTTTTTTGTTAACATCTGGGGTTTGGATATAACGCTGTAGTGATTGGGATGATGGACTGAAAAGATTGTTTTCAAATTCCAAAAATCTCTCATCTTTTTCAATCAGCTGCTGAAGCCCATTCACACCTGACCAAATAGGGAAGCCACAGTTAGATTCATGGAATAAATCAACAATCTTCTTGACAGTTAAACTTTTAAAAAAACAGTTACCAATGTTATAAAAATGTTGCTTTTCAAATGTTGCAGCTTGTTTTTCATCATACAAAAATGAGGCTTGCTTGAGATCCCCACTAAGAACTGATCGAGTTTCAGGGACTGCAAGTTTTTTCAGCTGGGCGGCTAATGAGGTTGTCATCTTAACAGTCTTAACCTTTTTCACTCAACTCTTGTCCAGCCGTGTATTAAAACATTTGGTTCTGAGAAAAAAGGATACTACAATTATTACTAGGCAATTTTATTATAATCTTTTCTTGGTGAACATGAGGCGTGGGAAAATGTGTGACGCGCAAGAATCCAATCATTTGGCTAGATTTATGACTGTTTTTTTATGTCACACCTAAAAATAGAATGTTTACGCTTAATTCATTATGATCGTTTAAAGATTCGTTTTCATTATTTTTTAAACTGAAAGTATGAATTATTAGTTACATTTCAGGTTTTGTAACTTGGTATACTTACCCTTTATCAATTTTAAAAGCATAGCACGCTGATTGTGAACAAATATAGTCATAAAACACAGAAATATAAACTTAGGTAAAATCATGATATAGTGTCGGTTATTATTCCGGAACTGTACAGCAGTAAAAAACAGTAAAACCATGGCGCAGTCTGTCGAGCGATTTCCGGAAACCACCGGAAATACTGTAAACCATCATTCATTTGCCGCCATATTTTTTTAATACATTATGTTTAAAAATGTGCAAGGATTGATTTTAGTTGCATTTTAAATACTATTTTGCTAAGTAATATGTATTTCTAATTATTTTAAGTGTATGTGCTAATTATTGCTGCTACTAAACATTATTCTAGTTCTTCTTACTACTTTTAACTTTAGTAAATCTAATTGTCTTATTTTAATAACAGAACTAGAGCTGGTTGTCGCAAATCTGCAGGTTTTTTCTGTGTTTCTTAAAAAAAAAAAACAATTACTACACTCGACTTTATTAATGATATTTAGATTTACTAATTGTTGCTAATTTTTTGTCAGTTAAACATTAAATTAAGTTAAAAAATTAATTTAATGCACTTGCGCCTTTATTTTTCTTTCAATGGTCAAATAAACTATGGTTTACAGTAACGAATGTTACCGAAACTCAACGAACATTACCCAATAATTTCAGACGCTATATCGTGATTTTACCTAAAGTTACAACGCGATGTGCCACACCCGGGTCACACCCCCTCAAGAAAACGTGTTTATTAAGCTGTTTATCTCACTTTACAACAGCAATTAAAAGTAATTGTCAAATTTTTATTACTTATTGGGTAAGATTAAGCACATGTTTACTAAAAATTTAAAAAAAAACGAAAGTAAATTCTGTTTTAATGAAGGTCACGGGTCAAATAATTGGTAATCTATCGTTTTGGGTACGTAAAATCGCCCGCGACTTGTAATGTGAAAAACAGGTGACTCCTTAAATTGTAATAATTATTTCACATTTTGAGGAGGATTTATGTTTTGAAAAATACAAAAATGTTTCCTTGTTTCATTTATGTACCTGTTTCTAAACAATTGAATTAAAACTTTTCAGTAATAAATGTACACCAGCGATGTTTCCAACAGATGCAACCATGCTCATTTACTATAGCAGCCATCTTGTTTAAGTTTTTTTTTATAGCGGATATAGCGCGAGACAGGGGGAAGCCTCTCTATTTTACAAATGGCTGCTGTTTATATAGCAAATCTTGCTCGCAAACACTGCTGTTTAAAGTTAATTTCTGGCATATTTATTTAGCCATTGATTTAGGTTTATTATTCATTTATCTATAATATTTGACACAAATATATCACAATATACTTTAGTTTTTCTCACTAAATCTAGAATTTACGCAATTATCAATTTAAACATGACCACTGAATAATAGACATCCATATTTAATCCATTAGGCACTAACTTTGGAGTTTTTAGTTCGTTTTAAACTAAATTACTTAATTTAATATTTATTGTCAATCACTACCATGTCCAACACATCTCTCCATGACAACTCTTCTAACCCTTGAAGGTAAAGAAAACCACACATCAGGTTAGACTTTTTAAGTGGCCATGCACCCAGAGTTCCTCACTAGTAATCATCAAATAGCGGTCACGTGGTTTTTAAAAAATAAAAATAAATTGGTTGTGATACGGACGCCGGTCTTATAAAAAAACAGCTCACAATATTTGATTTCTTTTTTCATAGACTGATAGACTTAATAATGCTTTACTTATATGATCATTTTTGTACCTATACTGTTGATATTTTTAAAATTCTATTAATTTTAATGAAACCAACTTTTGAATTTAGCCTCCGTTCTCCAAACCAAATTTTAAAATGCTTTTCTGGCATATCTAACCCTGCCACCTATGGTTTGTTGTTATGACACGGAAATCCCGCCATTTTGCGCGTGGTAAACATTTTTAAATGTAATTAGTTGAAGGTCTCTGGAATTTGGCCGAAAAATCGCCGGAAATCAAACGTCCGGTCCGGGCGCCATATTGTTGTTAGCAACCGACCACGCCTCCAAGTTAGCGAGAAATACTAATATACTTCTACTAAAGCCTTGACAATGAGGTAACTTTTTCGTACATTAATAGCCGCGGGCGATTTTACGTACCCAAAACGATAGATTACCAAATAATTTTTCCTTCACTCTTCAGTCAAGTTCAGTGGAGGGTGCCACAAGCTGACCTGACTTTGGAATTTTTTTTCAGTAATAATGACTTTGCACAGAAAGTTAAAATATGCTAAATTAGCTTAGTTTACTAGTGTTCTAGCTATTATTGATACATTTTTAATTTTAAAAAAAACATTCTGTAGGCCTAATTCTCATCAAAAAGAAAAGCCTACCCTACGCCTAACCTAGACCTAAACGTTTTTGGTGTGTTTCGGTTGTGTTTATTATTTTATAATAAAAATACGCTCGACTGGAGGTGAACGTGAAGCGGGGAGAAAATACGCTAAAATGGAGTTTTACCAGGTTCAAGATTGGTTTAAAAAATTATTTGTCTTACCCGAAAACGTATCGAACAGATTTACGATTTATCACATGTGCAACATCAACACGAATGTGTAAAGCCCATCCTACTTTTTAATAATCGTGTCTAATATAAAAAATCAAGATTTTTGCCAGCGATTGCTATCATCAACAAAACAATTTAGACCTAGAATCTATCTAGATCTAGATGGCTGTATAATAAAACAAGTTTAACAATCTTTAAAATAATAAGTTCTTAAATGCACTGAAAATAAAACATATTTGCTTTTTTAAAAATAAAGCTTTGGTCTCTTACATGTAATTTTAGTGACTATTATATAATTAGTCTATAAATAATATTTTAAATATTAAATAGATAGATCTAGATCTAGTAGATCTAGCTTTGATTAAAGATTAAGATAGCGTGTTAGGCCTAGTTTTATTTTTTTAATTTCCAGTGAATTTAAAAGCTTGCTAGATCTATATGCTATCATAAGGTTTTTCGAGTCAGGAAAGCTCATGTCTGCTAAACTGAAAAGTAATCAAACAACTGCTGCCTTTTTTGTTCTTGGTTGGCCAAAGACTATGGAAGCAAATCCAGTGAAACAAATATAAAAACTAAAAACATTTGGTCGCTAAAAAAATGTAAGAAATCTCATGATTGATGAATGGAATTTGATTTTGTTTATTTAATATTTTCTTATTTTCAGTCCATTTAATTAAAAGCTTGTGGTTGTTATTATAAAGGCATTAAAGGTTTTTATATTTATTTTATTTTCCACTTTTTAGTAATATATTCCAAATGAAGTTGACACTATATCTAAATAGGCTTCGACTAATAAAATATTTAATTTGCTTTAAAAACCAACCAGTAGATTGCGCTATTTAAATGAAACTTTTTTGCCACTTCTAAAATCTAGATCTAAGTGGTTGATACAGTGGCGACCAACCATGACCAAACAACCTTCAGCATGAACCACAACTCACAAGACTGGTTGGCTGCTAGCGTCTTGCTAGTTATGCCACCTTCTGTTATTGAATATAGTAATCTTATCTAGTGATTTCATTTTGTTATCTCCCCTTAGCTTCGAAACAGTTTAATTAATTTTTAATGACTAATTAAATATCTAATTAAATTAAAAATAGTTAGACTTGTATTGTCTTCTAAATGAAATGTATTCGGAAAGTTTGAACGAAGTTGATGCATTAGAAGAGGGTCAAAATTGAGTTACAAGATTTGCCACAAACCCACAGACGGTGCAAACTAAATAAAACTATTAAAACCTTGTAAACAGAAAAGCAGGCTAAAATTGGAGTCAGCTGCTTTCATGGCACTTAATCAGTTGACACATAATAGTTAATTGAGTTGGAGGGAATTCCTTCCAAGACTAAAATTAAGAATGAAGAAAAAGATAAGGTTTGTATATTTGTTTTGCCACAAATCCGCAAATAGACATTAGGAACTAAGTAAAAAGCTTGTATAAATAAAAAGTCATGGTAAAATAAATACTTTATTAGACTATTAATGATTTACACATACATTTTAACTAAAAACATCCACTTTGTATAAAATATTGCTAATGAATTCTCCATAAATTATTAAAAAATGTAATTATTAAAAGTTTGTAGAGTTCAAGTATTTTAATATAATCATACCATCATGGCCCCACTTTTAAAAAAAAAGCAAAGCTATCACCTTTAAACAGCCACACAAAAAGAAATAAAATGGCAAATCCTATTAACATACATATATATATATACATGTGTATGTATACATATACATGTATACATACACACATATAATAATATACAACTGTCTTTTTGCAATCAATATTTATTTGTACAATAATTGGGCTATAGGCCCTACACAGGTCTAGAATATACCACATTCCTTGCTTGAAATACAAATAATGCAAATTTAGTGAGATGAACAGAACTAAATACTTCTAAAGCAACGCAGTTGAAGGTGCAGGCTAAAATAAAATGCTCGATACAATTCTAGTTCTATATCAGAGGCCAAGAGTACTTTGGGTAGAAGTTGGTGTCTAGAAAAATTGACATCAAAAACACAACATGAGGGTAGGCATTTTAGAACAAGCCAAACAGATGTTTGAGACACACATCAGATTTAGCCAGTAAGTTTTTATTTTACACAAATACACATACTTAGCCAGCAAGTTTTTTGGAATTAAAAAAATCTTTAATACATGTATTATAAATAAACTATTATGTACATGTACTATAAATTAACTATTATGTACATGTATTATAAATAAACTATGTACACACTATTTTGATGGTCTGAACACCAAATGTAAACCATGTCATACTAAATTCTCATCCCACAAATGTAAACCTTGTCATACTAAATTCTCATCCTACAAATGTAAACCTTGTCATACTAAATTCTCATCCCACAAATGTAAACCTTGTCAAACTAAATTCTCATCCCACAAATGTAAACCTTGTCAAACTAAATTCTCATCCCACAAATGTAAACCTTGTCAAACTAAATTCTCATCCCACAAATGTAAACCCCGTCAAACTAAATTCTCATCCCACAAATGTAAACCTTGTCAAACTAAATTCTCATCCCACAAATGTAAACCTTGTCAAACTAATTTCTCATCCCACAAATGTAAACCTTGTCAAACTAATTTCTCATCCCACAAGACATTTAGACACTAGAGAAAATCCACTTGAATACACTTTTGAACTGAGTCAGTCTAGGCTCTGGCTCAATGCAGGAATGCCATCAGAAAAACTAGTTCAAACAAAGCTTTCATTTACTAACCAATTATAATCCAATGCATAGAGATCAATAGTATCATAAATACATGCATTGAAATTTTGTTTAAGAATCATCACATGACTGCTGGGTGTGTTCTGTACATTTGTTAGAATGGAATTTTGTCATTTGTTGGGAATGCACTACAAGATTTAATAAAGGTGTGAGGAGGGGGGGGGGGTGTAAACCGTATGAGATTTAAGTAAGAGAGAAAGAGGAGATGTGGCTTATTTAGGACAAATCTGTGGGGATTACACAAAAGTTATCTCCCAAAAAAAAACAATATGTCAAGTGAAATGAATACACACTGAAAGATAACCATGACAGAGCCTGGTGTGCTTATAAACAGGAGGGAGATTTTAAAATGAAGATTACATTATAAAATGTAAGAATAATTCAAGCAAGAAAAAAATCTGGCAACTAACTTGATCAAGCAACGAGAAACATGAATGGAAGCAATAAATGAGGTGTGCACAGGAGTACAGTAGAGAGTCTCATGGTCCAAACACCATCTACTGAAGACCTAAGCCATGCCGCCCCCCCCCCCCCCCCCCCGCTTACTGCAAACAACTGTACAAATCTTTTAACAATAGGATGTTCAAAGTTTTTAGCATTAAAACAGTAGCAATATTTTCATGTAAACAAATCACTTGATTTACTAGATGGTAGCTTAGAAAAATGTGACCTGATTTCAAAAGTTAATCAAAAAGTGAATTAGTCAATTGTAATACAAGCTATGGAATGCCATCAATGTACATATGTGATAAAACAGTTTTCAAATGGAATGCAGTAATTGCCTTGATACAATTAGACTATAAATCTAGAACTCAATGTGAATGGGATAATCTATTCAAGTAATAGCATGTTAGGTCAGTGGGGCTCTAGCTAATAGAGGTCACCTTAGTCACCTAGACTCACTGTCTGACTAACTTAGTCACATAGACTCACTGTCTGGCTAACTTAGTCACCTAGACTCACTGTCTGGCTAACTTAGTCACCTAGACTCACTGTCTGACTAACTTAGTCACCTAGACTCACTGTCTGACTAACTTAGTCACCTAGACTCACTGTCTGACTAACTTAGTCACCTAGACTCACTGTCTGACTAACTTAGTCACCTAGACTCACTGTCTGACTAACTTAGTCACCTAGACTCACTGTCTGACTAACTTAGTCACCTAGACTCACTGTCTGACTTAGTCACCTAGACTTATCAGCTGGTTAAACTTAAACAACTTGGATGCTATCAAGCTAACAAAATGAATGCAGGCAACTCCCAGTTCCCAACAGATCAGTTTGTGCCAATGATTGATGCGAATGTGGGCTAACAAGTTAATGGCTTAAGAACAAAAGATTATCAAACTACTACTAGTATAAATATAAATAAGCAACCCTCTGCACATAATGGTGCACCCCAGGCAAGAAATCCACCCCAGCAAGCTGAGGCAGCCGGCGATGCCCCCAGCAAGCTGAGGCAGCCGGCGATGCCCCCAGCAAGCTGAGGCAGCCGGCGATGCCCCCAGCAAGCTGAGGCAGCCGGCGATGCCCCCAGCAAGCTGGGGCAGCCGGCGATGCCCCCAGCAAGCTGGGGCAGCCGGCGATGTGAACAACCCATCTGAGGTAAACGTGTCAACAGTACAGGAAACTCCAAATGCTAGTGGGTTGCTTTAGACATCATCAAATATTCCTTTAGGTGCTCGGCCAGCAAGACGTCCTGTGCTTGGCCCACCAGCAGGACGCGCTGTACTCGGCCGAGATGCACGGGACTGGTACCCAGAGTTGTCAGTTCTATTGTGGGGAGATGCAAATAATCCATCTTCAAGATCCTCCCTGTAATCAATTGGTTCAACAGTTCTCAGCAACTCAGAGCGGTCATCTTCATCTGGACTTCTAGGCACAGTGTAACGTTCTGATGGTAAAGACAAATTGACTTGTTAAGTTATAATTGAGATACTGGCAGAAATATGAGAGGGTTTGATAGTTAAATTATACTTGAGATACTGGCAGAAATATGAGAGGGTTTGATAATTAAATTATAATTGAGATACTGGCAGAAATATGAGAGGGTTTGATAGTTAAATTATAATTGAGATACTGGCAGAAATATGAGAGGGTTTGATAATTAAATTATAATTGAGATACTGGCAGAAATATGAGAGGGTTTGATAATTAAATTATAATTGAGATACTGGCAGAAATATGAGAGGGTTTGATAATTAAATTATAATTGAGATACTGGCAGAAATATGAGAGGGAAACTGTCAAATAGCGTAAAAATTGGAACAGAAAATTTGAATGAGGTGAAATTTGGAAAAGCCAAATCCCAGGGGATAAAAACTATCAATGAAAAAACCAAGAGAGAGATGTCTTACCTCTCCTGTCAGAGGCCAGTGGTTTGTCCTTGTTTGCAGAACTCTCCCCAAACCTCTCAGTCCACGTCTTTTTCCTGGCCTCAGCATCCACTTTCCTTTCAATTTTTCTTTTCTCTGAAAAACAACAAGCCAGGGTTCAAATATCTTGGGCAAGTACAGCTAACAACAGGCCAGGGTTCAAATATCTTGGGCAAGTACAGCTAACAACAGGCCAGGGTTCAAATATCTTGGGCAAGTACAGCTAACAACAGGCCAGGGTTCAAATATCTTGGGCAAGTACAGCTAACAACAGGCCACAAATATCTTGGGCAAGTACAGCTAACAACAGGCCAGGGTTCAAATATCTTGGGCAAGTACAGCTAACAACAGGCCACAAATATCTTGGGCAAGTACAGCTAACAACAGGCCAGGGTTCAAATATCTTGGGCAAGTACAGCTAACAACAGGCCAGGGTTCAAATATCTTGGGCAAGTACAGCTAACAACAGGCCAGGGTTCAAATATCTTGGGCAAGTACAGCTAACAACAGGCCAGGGTTCAAATATCTTGGGCAAGTACAGCTAACAACAGGCCAGGGTTCAAATATCTTGGGCAAGTACAGCTAACAACAAGCCAGGGTTCAAATATCTTGGGCAAGTACAGCTAACAACAGACCAGGATTCAAATATCTTGGGCAAGTAAAGCTAACAACAGGCCAGGGTTCAAATATCTTGGGCAAGTACAGCTAACAACAAGCCAGGGTTCAAATATCTTGGGCAAGTACAGCTAACAACAGGCCAGGGTTCAAATATCTTGGGCAAGTACAGCTAACAACAGGCCACAAATATCTTGGGCAAGTACAGCTAACAACAGGCCAGGGTTCAAATATCTTGGGCAAGTAAAGCTAACAACAGGCCAGGGTTCAAATATCTTGGGCAAGTACAGCTAACAACAGGCCAGGGTTCAAATATCTTGGGCAAGTACAGCTAACAACAGACCAGGATTCAAATATCTTGGGCAAGTAAAGCTAACAACAGGCCAGGGTTCAAATATCTTGGGCAAGTACAGCTAACAACAGGACAGGGTTCAAATATCTTGGGCAAGTACAGCTAACAACAGGCCAGGATTCAAATATCTTGGGCAAGTACAGCTAACAACAGGCCAGGGTTCAAATATCTTGGGCAAGTACAGCTAACAACAGGCCAGGGTTCAAATATCTTGGGCAAGTAAAGCTAACAACAGGCCAGGGTTCAAATATCTTGGGCAAGTACAGCTAACAACAGGCCAGGGTTCAAATATCTTGGACAAGTACAGCTAACAACAGGCCAGGGTTCAAATATCTTGGGCAAGTACAGCTAACAACAGGCCAGGGTTCAAATATCTTGGACAAGTACAGCTAACAACAGGCCAGGGTTCAAATATCTTGGGCAAGTACAGCTAACAACAGGCCAGGGTTCAAATATCTTGGGCAAGTACAGCTAACAACAGGCCAGGGTTCAAATATCTTGGGCAAGTACAGCTAACAACAGGCCAGGGTTCAAATATCTTGGGCAAGTACAGCTAACAACAGGCCAGGGTTCAAATATCTTGGGCAAGTACAGCTAACAACAGGCCAGGGTTCAAATATCTTGGGCAAGTACAGCTAACAACAGGCCAGGGTTCAAATATCTTGGGCAAGTACAGCTAACAACAGGCCAGGGTTCAAATATCTTGGACAAGTACAGCTAACAACAGGCCACAAATATCTTGGGCAAGTAAAGCTAACAACAGGCCACAAATATCTTGGGCAAGTACAGCTAACAACAGGCCAGGGTTCAAATATCTTGGGCAAGTACAGCTAACAACAGGACAGGCCACAAATATCTTGGGCAAGTACAGCTAACAACAGGCCAGGGTTCAAATATCTTGGGCAAGTACAGCTAACAACAAGCCAGGGTTCAAATATCTTGGGCAAGTACAGCTAACAACAGGCCAGGGTTCAAATATCTTGGGCAAGTACAGCTAACAACAGGCCAGGGTTCAAATATCTTGGGCAAGTACAGCTAACAACAGGCCAGGGTTCAAATATCTTGGACAAGTCAGGGATGTGACCAGACCAGGAAAAAAAATTAGGAAATTTTCTTCGGATAATAACTCAATATGTTTTATCTACTTTTTATCGCGGTTAAGCAGCTTCATACTGTTACTGTACTAATTAATTGTTTAATGAAGTTAATATTTTAAATACAAGAAGTTTATGTTACTCTAAAATAACATTGAAAGTCTTGTCTAATTGCAATTTAATGTTTACCTTATAAACAACTTTTTAAAAATTACAATGTAACAAAAGTAGCAATTAAGTTTTATTTTAAAGTTTTAATTGAAACTGTACTAATCTAGTGTATATTCTAGATGTACTCCTGTTTTCAATTTTAAATAGGGGGCCTGATGCCTAATATATATTCTTTTAAAGATTGGATTGGTAAAAATATTTGTCTTCAACTGTAAAGACCCTAGATTAAGATTAGTTACAATTTGAAAGTATTAGGTTCATGTGATGGAAAAATGAAATGGACCAGGTTAGCTAAAATTAGATAGGGTCTGGCGTGTGAACCAAAGTTAATCATAATGATAACCAAGCCACATCGATATTTGTTTTTTTGGAATAGCTGTAAATTGTTAGGGGTCATCCACGTTTTTTTTGACGATATTTACCTCCCCTCTCCTACAAAAGCCAGACTCCCCCCCCCCCCCCCCCCCACAATTCTGAACGTATTTTTTCTTCCACAAACAAGACACGGTCGCGTAGTCACGTTGAGTTTAGTATTTTTTTTTTTATCTGTAGGCCTACGCAGCATACGTATTGCAGGAACAGCTATTTGAAATTGACTGTGACGTCATTTTTTTTTCCACAAGCAGTACCGAAAACGTACTTGGGGTCAAGGTGAGGTCACCAGAGCCACCGTTGCTACGAGGTGGGGCGGGTTGGTCTAGTCCTCATAGTCAACTTTAGCAAGGATTTCAATATTAATTAGAGATTGCGAAATAAAATAGAATCAGAGAGAAACTCTAGATTTAGGCGGGTTAAAATACCGATAGGTAAATTAGGCTATATCGATAGCTAGATTACCTTTTCCGTGTTTTTGATAAATAGTTAACTGAAAATATCAGCGGAAAATTTGGACTAAAAAAGTGTGCTTTGAAAAATTCGAAAGTCCGCCGAAATTCCGAATCTTAATCTACATATAGCCTAATCTTGATCTAGCACCGTCAGACCTAGCGCAATCGACCAATCAAAAAGAAATGCGCATATTCCAGTGTCCGTTTGACCTAAGTACAGTAGTTGTCGATTTAAATACGAATAAGTGGAATGAGCATGTCGGCCCTTTCCGTAGAAGACATTTCCGTTTTTTTCCCTAATTTTTAAAACTTCGTAAAAAATCGACAAAAATTGAAACTCGGCGGAAAAATTCGGCGAAAATGAAATCAGCGGAGGAAAATCGCAACTGAAACGGAAAAATCGGATTTCCGCTAAAATTCGGAAAAGTCACATCCCTGACAAGTACAGCTAACAACAAGCCAGGGTTCAAATATCTTGGGCAAGTACAGCTAACAACAGGCCAGGGTTCAAATATCTTGGACAAGTACAGCTAACAACAAGCCAGGGTTCAAATATCTTGGGCAAGTAAAGCTAACAACAGGCCAGGGTTCAAATATCTTGGGCAAGTACAGCTAACAACAGGCCAGGGTTCAAATATCTTGGGCAAGTACAGCTAACAACAGGCCACAAATATCTTGGACAAGTACAGCTAACAACAGGCCAGGGTTCAAATATCTTGGGCAAGTACAGCTAACAACAGGCCAGGGTTCAAATATCTTGGGCAAGTAAAGCTAACAACAGGCCAGGGTTCAAATATCTTGGGCAAGTACAGCTAACAACAGGCCAGGATTCAAATATCTTGGGCAAGTAAAGCTAACAACAGGCCAGGGTTCAAATATCTTGGGCAAGTACAGCTAACAACAGGCCAGGGTTCAAATATCTTGGGCAAGTACAGCTAACAACAGGCCAGGGTTCAAATATCTTGGACAAGTACAGCTAACAACAAGCCAGGGTTCAAATATCTTGGGCAAGTACAGCTAACAACAGGCCAGGGTTCAAATATCTTGGGCAAGTACAGCTAACAACAGGCCAGGGTTCAAATATCTTGGGCAAGTACAGCTAACAACAGGCCAGGGTTCAAATATCTTGGGCAAGTACAGCTAACAACAGGCCACAAATATCTTGGACAAGTACAGCTAACAACAGGCCAGGATTCAAATATCTTGGGCAAGTACAGCTAACAACAAGCCAGGGTTCAAATATCTTGGGCAAGTACAGCTAACAACAAGCCAGGGTTCAAATATCTTGGGCAAGTACAGCTAACAACAAGCCAGGGTTCAAATATCTTGGGCAAGTACAGCTAACAACAGGCCAGGGTTCAAATATCTTGGGCAAGTACAGCTAACAACAGGCCAGGGTTCAAATATCTTGGGCAAGTACAGCTAACAACAGGACAGGGTTCAAATATCTTGGACAAGTACAGCTAACAACAGGACAGGGTTCAAATATCTTGGGCAAGTACAGCTAACAACAGGCCAGGGTTCAAATATCTTGGGCAAGTACAGCTAACAACAGGACAGGGTTCAAATATCTTGGGCAAGTACAGCTAACAACAGGCCAGGGTTCAAATATCTTGGGCAAGTACAGCTAACAACAGACCAGGATTCAAATATCTTGGGCAAGTACAGCTAACAACAAGCCAGGGTTCAAATATCTTGGGCAAGTACAGCTAACAACAGGCCAGGGTTCAAATATCTTGGGCAAGTACAGCTAACAACAGGCCAGGATTCAAATATCTTGGGCAAGTACAGCTAACAACAGGCCAGGGTTCAAATATCTTGGGCAAGTACAGCTAACAACAGGCCAGGGTTCAAATATCTTGGGCAAGTACAGCTAACAACAGGCCAGGGTTCAAATATCTTGGGCAAGTACAGCTAACAACAGGCCAGGGTTCAAATATCTTGGGCAAGTACAGCTAACAACAGGCCAGGGTTCAAATATCTTGGACAAGTACAGCTAACAACAGGACAGGGTTCAAATATCTTGGGCAAGTACAGCTAACAACAGGCCAGGGTTCAAATATCTTGGGCAAGTACAGCTAACAACAGGACAGGGTTCAAATATCTTGGGCAAGTACAGCTAACAACAGGCCAGGGTTCAAATATCTTGGGCAAGTACAGCTAACAACAGACCAGGATTCAAATATCTTGGGCAAGTACAGCTAACAACAAGCCAGGGTTCAAATATCTTGGGCAAGTACAGCTAACAACAGGCCAGGGTTCAAATATCTTGGGCAAGTACAGCTAACAACAGGCCAGGATTCAAATATCTTGGGCAAGTACAGCTAACAACAGGCCAGGGTTCAAATATCTTGGGCAAGTACAGCTAACAACAGGCCAGGGTTCAAATATCTTGGGCAAGTACAGCTAACAACAGGCCAGGGTTCAAATATCTTGGGCAAGTACAGCTAACAACAGGCCAGGGTTCAAATATCTTGGACAAGTACAGCTAACAACAGGACAGGGTTCAAATATCTTGGGCAAGTACAGCTAACAACAGGCCAGGGTTCAAATATCTTGGGCAAGTACAGCTAACAACAGGCCAGGGTTCAAATATCTTGGGCAAGTACAGCTAACAACAAGCCAGGGTTCAAATATCTTGGGCAAGTACAGCTAACAACAGGCCACAAATATCTTGGGCAAGTAAAGCTAACAACAGGCCAGGGTTCAAATATCTTGGGCAAGTACAGCTAACAACAGACCAGGATTCAAATATCTTGGGCAAGTACAGCTAACAACAGGCCAGGGTTCAAATATCTTGGGCAAGTACAGCTAACAACAGGCCAGGGTTCAAATATCTTGGGCAAGTAAAGCTAACAACAGGCCAGGGTTCAAATATCTTGGGCAAGTACAGCTAACAACAGGCCAGGGTTCAAATATCTTGGACAAGTACAGCTAACAACAGGCCAGGGTTCAAATATCTTGGGCAAGTACAGCTAACAACAGACCAGGATTCAAATATCTTGGGCAAGTAAAGCTAACAACAGGCCAGGGTTCAAATATCTTGGGCAAGTACAGCTAACAACAGGCCAGGGTTCAAATATCTTGGGCAAGTACAGCTAACAACAGGACAGGGTTCAAATATCTTGGGCAAGTACAGCTAACAACAGGCCAGGGTTCAAATATCTTGGGCAAGTACAGCTAACAACAGGCCAGGGTTCAAATATCTTGGGCAAGTAAAGCTAACAACAGGCCAGGGTTCAAATATCTTGGGCAAGTACAGCTAACAACAAGCCAGGGTTCAAATATCTTGGGCAAGTACAGCTAACAACAGACCAGGATTCAAATATCTTGGGCAAGTACAGCTAACAACAAGCCAGGGTTCAAATATCTTGGGCAAGTACAGCTAACAACAGGCAGGGTTCAAATATCTTGGGCAAGTACAGCTAACAACAGGCCACAAATATCTTGGGCAAGTACAGCTAACAACAAGCCAGGGTTCAAATATCTTGGGCAAGTACAGCTAACAACAGGCAGGGTTCAAATATCTTGGGCAAGTACAGCTAACAACAGGCCACAAATATCTTGGGCAAGTACAGCTAACAACAAGCCAGGGTTCAAATATCTTGGGCAAGTACAGCTAACAACAGACCAGGATTCAAATATCTTGGGCAAGTAAAGCTAACAACAGGCCAGGGTTCAAATATCTTGGGCAAGTACAGCTAACAACAGGCCAGGGTTCAAATATCTTGGGCAAGTACAGCTAACAACAGGACAGGGTTCAAATATCTTGGGCAAGTACAGCTAACAACAGGCCAGGGTTCAAATATCTTGGGCAAGTACAGCTAACAACAGGCCAGGGTTCAAATATCTTGGGCAAGTACAGCTAACAACAGGCCAGGGTTCAAATATCTTGGGCAAGTACAGCTAACAACAGGACAGGGTTCAAATATCTTGGACAAGTACAGCTAACAACAAGCCAGGGTTCAAATATCTTGGGCAAGTACAGCTAACAACAAGCCAGGGTTCAAATATCTTGGGCAAGTACAGCTAACAACAGGCCAGGGTTCAAATATCTTGGGCAAGTACAGCTAACAACAGGCCAGGATTCAAATATCTTGGGCAAGTAAAGCTAACAACAGGCCACAAATATCTTGGGCAAGTAAAGCTAACAACAGGCCAGGGTTCAAATATCTTGGGCAAGTACAGCTAACTAAAGAAACATCAGAAATGGTCAGTGTGTGGTAGAAACGGCCAGTGTGTGGGAGAAATGACCAGTGTGTGGTAGAAATGACCAGTGTGTGGGGTACATGGCCAGTGTGTGGGAAAAATTACCAGTGTGTGGGAGACATGACCAGTGTGTGGGGGTACATGGCAAGTGTGTGAGAGCAAAATTGAAGAAAAAATGAAGCAAGAAAGTCTTGGACCTCGAGCAACCAGTTCCTTGCCCTCATCAATGAGCTCTTGCGTCATGTCATCATCCCCTATGAATTGCTGAAAGCCTAGAGCGCTCAGGACTCGACTCCCCAGGCTGAAGTAGGTGCAGATACACAGCAGCACTATCAGGATGGGGAAGTAGATGTTGAATCCATTAGAGATGATAGAGATGACATCCATGTGGCCCATGATCTGAAACATTCAATCTCTAGCTAGTCATCCAAGTCTTTGTGGGCATACCATCTCTAGGCAATATTAATGCAACTGTTTAATTAAGGCAGTTTTTTTCTAAACTGGCTGGGACTAGAAATTTTTTCAATCATCAAATTCGGATTCCATCTCCACCTTTAGTAAAACTGAAAAAAAATCAACTTTTTATTTCTCTAAATTATTTTGAAAAAAAAAATCTTTAATTTCAAGCTTTCATTTAAGTTGCTATCTCTGTCATGCTTTTATCTTTAGTCTGTTGTCATAGATCATAACTGGCGAGCAAAATTTTAACCACTTCTAACAAACCTATTTCTTTGAAACTTGGCACACAGTTCAAGAATAGATGACAATGCAATCTGACATCAAACTTGACTTAATTGAATGCTTAATTAATTTTTAAATAATTAATTGAAATTTCCTATATAAAGTACAATTTACCATACTGTTATACACACATGTTTTGTGTTGTTTAGTGCGTAATAGTTTTTAGTCATACAACTCTATTGTATTAAAAATTAACGAAAAAAAAAGCATTAAAAAATATGCTTATATGTAATAATCCACTAAAAAGGAGAAATATTTTTTTTTTCTAAATATATAATAAAGAACTATTAATTAAATAACTAAAAATAAAAGCCTGGGTTGCTTCTTGAATTCAAATAAAGGTATTGAATACTTTGTATCGTAATCCACGTTTTTCTAATGCATTTTTCATAAAATTTTATTAAAACTATTTTAATGCATTTTAAAAAATTTATTTAAACTCTCAAAACACGGCTGTTTTAAGTGAGGGTTTTATTGGAAAAGGAATGTAATATTCCAACTTGAAATAAGTGATACAAATTTATTACACTGAAATAAATGATACAAATTTATTACACTGAAATTCAAAACTTGAAAAAGAATTCTGGTTTTGTTTTTAGAACCCAAAAAATACGGACACCGTTTCTACACCATGATTAATACTTGTATAGACACCATTTTTTTACACATTTCAAGTAGTCTACAAGTTAAGTTTAAACTTACCTGGGCTAACTATTTTTTTGTTGATAGATTTTTAGGTGGTTGTCAGATACAGCCATTTTGTGTATAGTAACAAATGAGGCCAACCTGATCCAGCTTTTCTGGTTGGTTACCATCTGACTGGCTTTGAGATCTGGCCTTATAATTCTATACCAAAGACATTTAGTGCTTTAGCTGACATACCTTGGTGTACGACGTCTCTTGAAACTTTCTATTAGCTGACATACCTTGGTGTACGACGTCTCTTGAAACTTTCTATTAGCTGACATACCTTGGTGTACGACGTCTCTTGAAACTTTCTATTAGCTGACATGCCTTGGTGTACGACGTCTCTTGAAACTTTCTATTAGCTGACATACCTTGGTGTACGATGTCTCTTGAAACTTTCTATTAGCTGACATACCTTGGTGTACGACGTCTTGAAACTTTCTATTAGCTGACATACCTTGGTGTACGACGTCTCTTGAAACTTTCTATTAGCTGACATACCTTGGTGTACGACGTCTCTTGAAACTTTCTATTAGCTGACATACCTTGGTGTACGACATCTCTTGAAACTTTCTATTAGCTGACATACCTTGGTGTACGACGTCTCTTGAAACTTTCTATTAGCTGACATACCTTGGTGTACGACGTCTCTTGAAACTTTCTATTAGCTGACATGCCTTGGTGTACGACGTCTCTTGAAACTTTCTATTAGCTGACATACCTTGGTGTACGACGTCTTGAAACTTTCTATTAGCTGACATACCTTGGTGTACGACGTCTCTTGAAACTTTCTATTAGCTGACATACCTTGGTGTACGACGTCACTTGAAACTTTCTATTAGCTGACATACCTTGGTGTACGACGTCTCTTGAAACTTCCTGTCCTGCGTGATGTGACTGTCCAGGTGTATAAGTCCCAGGAAATTTAAGCACATGGGTGGGGTCAGGCGACACAACATCCTAACAAAATCAATAAAACAGTGTATGTTAAACATGCTGACAATACAGGCTAGTATGCAATTTGTTCCAATAACTACATTAAACTCAACAACATCCCCCCCCCTGCTAAACTCAACACCACCCAGCTAAATGCTTAAATTACACGCCCACAATGTATATTTACACCCCTACAATGTTTACTTACACATCCACAATGTTTACTTACACCCCCACAATGTTTACTTACTGGGCCCACAATGTTTACTTACACCCCCACAATGTTTACTTACACATACACAATGTTTACTTACACCCCCACAATGTTTACTTACACCCCCACAATGTTTACTTACACCCCCACAATGTTTACTTACTGGGCCCACAATGTTTACTTACACCCCCACAATGTTTACTTACACATCCACAATGTTTACTTACACCCCCACAATGTTTACTTACACCCCCACAATGTTTACTTACACCCCCACAATGTTTACTTACACCCCCACAATGTTTACTTACACATCCACAATGTTTACTTACACATCCACAATGTTTACTTACACATCCACAATGTTTACTTACACATCCACAATGTTTACTTACACATCCACAATGTTTACTTACACATCCACAATGTTTACTTACACATCCACAATGTTTACTTACACCCCCACAATGTTTACTTACACCCCCACAATGTTTACTTACACCCCCACAATGTTTACTTACACATCCACAATGTTTACTTACACCCCCACAATGTTTACTTACACCCCCACAATGTTTACTTACACCCCCACAATGTTTACTTACACCCCCACAATGTTTACTTACACCCCCACAATGTTTACTTACACCCCCACAATGTTTACTTACACCCCCACAATGTTTACTTACACCCCCACAATGTTTACTTACACCCCCACAATGTTTACTTACACCCCCACAATGTTTACTTACACATCCACAATGTTTACGTACACATCCACAATGTTTACTTACACCCCCACAATGTTTACTTACACCCCCACAATGTTTACTTACACCCCCACAATGTTTACTTACACCCCCACAATGTTTACTTACACCCCCACAATGTTTACTTACACATCCACAATGTTTACGTACACATCCACAATGTTTACTTACACCCCCACAATGTTTACTTACACATCCATAATGTTTACTTACATGCCAATAAAAATGAGACTGTGTTCATTGGTCTGGTGGTGGGGTGCAATGTAGTAGAGATTCAAAATTCTAATTTTAAACACACTGAAGTATGCACAGAAGCAGAGATAGGCAATGGTCAAGACTGAAGCAAGCTGGAAAAAAACCTTAGAGTTAATCTACAGTTTCATCACAACACAGGTCATTATGCAAAGGAATAATTATTTGCTCTCAGCACAAATGATTCTAACCATTATATAAACAATGGAATAAATAGGACATGTTTGCAACTAACCTCAATATAAACATAGTCGTAGTTCTCCCTGGCCAGATTAATAAAGATGGCAAACAGTGACAGCACCGGGTCCTTGATGAAGAACAAACACTCTGACCACACCACCATGAAGGAGACGATGGTCAAGACGCCGGCACCCACCATAAACACATAGGGCCTGACCTGACACTTCCAGTACCATTCTAGAGGGCAAAGGTTAAAAAAATATAAACCAACAAGCAAGATACATCTAACCAACAAGCCAGATATATATATATATATATATATATATATATATATATATATATATATATATAAAAATATTAAACCCACATGTCAGATATAACCCACAAGCCAGATATACATAATGCATAAGTCCAGACTTACGAAACTTACTCAATCTAAGCAGAATTTGTTTGTTTACCCACAGGAGGTGTGTGGATCTTTCTGATCCATTGAAAGTTGAGTGCTTACCCACAGTTGGTGTGTAGATATTTCGGATCCATTGGAAGTAGAAAGTGCCTGCAGCAGGGTCCGAGTGCCTGTACCTCCTGTCAGTGCTCTGCATGTTCACGTCAATGTCCTCCCACTCTAGGGCCATGTTCAGCAGGTTGGACCACTGAATGCTGGTGCGCTTGTGGATTTGGCTGCGCCTGAAAATGTTTATTGGACCACTGAATGCTGGTGCGCCTGTTTTGTTTGGACTGACCCACCTGATGATAAGGTTTGGACTGACCCACCTGATGATAAGGTTTGGACTGACCCACCTGATGATAAGGTTTGGACTGACCCACCTGATGATAAGGTTTGGACTGACCCGCCTGATGATAAGGTTTGGACTGACCCGCCTGATGATAAGGTTTGGACTGACCCACCTGATGATAAGGTTTGGACTGACCCACCTGATGATAAGGTTTGGACTGACCCGCCTGATGATAAGGTTTGGACTGACCCACCTGATGATAAGGTTTGGACTGACCCACCTGATGATAAGGTTTGGACTGACCCGCCTGATGATAAGGTTTGGACTGACCCACCTGATGATAAGGTTTGGACTGACCCACCTGATGATAAGGTTTGGACTGACCCACCTGATGACAAGACTTGGACTGACCCACCTGATGATAAGGTTTGGACTGACCCACCTGATGACAAGATTTGGACTGACCCACCTGATGATAAGGTTTGGACTGACCCACCTGATGATAAGGTTTGGACTGACCCACCTGATTACTTTCTTGTGGAGCTTGACCAGTGTCCCCTCTGACAGTAAATCGGCAGGTTGGTTGAAGTCCTCAAAGTCATCATGTTTTCCTCGCACAGACTGGCGTGTGCTCTCTGGGCACTGAAACAATTTTATATACATACAATGATAACATGTAGTGAACAATGTTGCTCAGATTCTATATACATACAATGATAACATGTAGTGAACATAGTTGCTCAGATTCTATATACATACAATGATAACATGTAGTGAACAAAGTTGCTCAGATTCTATACACATACAATGATAACATGTAGTGAACAAAGTTGCTCAGCTTCTATATACATACAATGATAACATGTAGTTAACAATGTTGCTCAGATTCTATATACATACAATGATAACATGTAGTGAACAAAGTTGCTCAGATTTTCTTTTGACCGCCAGGGCCAGGTCAGTAGTTGCCATGGTTACCTTTGTGAGTATGGTGTCCATGTGTTTCCTGAGAGGGTGGTTGTAGCGGATCTTCTCAGCAGCTCGTCTGGTCTCCTGTCAGAAAGAAATCACGGTCAACTGTCACATCCAACCATTACACACTGCAGCACACATTTCAATCATTACACACTGCAGCACACATTTCAATCATTACACACTGTAGCACACATTTCAATCATTACACACTGTAGCACACATTTCAATCATTACACACTGCAGCACACATTTCAATCATTACACACTGCAGCACACATTTCAATCATTACACACTGCAGCACACATTTCAATCATTACACACTGCAGCACACATTTCAATCATTACACACTGTAGCACACATTTCAATCATCACACACTGCAGCACACATTTCAATCATCAGACACTGCAGCACACATTTCAATCATCACACACTGCAGCACACATTTCAATCATTACACACTGCAGCACACATTTCAATCATTACACACTGCAGCACACATTTCAATCATTACACACTGTAGCACACATTTCAATCATTACACATTGCAGCACACATTTCAATCATCACACACTGCAGCACACATTTCAATCATTACACACTGTAGCACACATTTCAATCATTACACACTGTAGCACACATTTCAATCATTACACACTGTAGCACACATTTCAATCATTACACACTGCAGCACACATTTCAATCATTACACACTGCAGCACACATTTCAATCATTACACACTGCAGAACACATTTCAATCATTACACACTGTAGCACACATTTCAATCATTACACACTGCAGCACACATTTCAATCATTACACACTGTAGCACACATTTCAATCATTACACAAAGGAGCACACATTTCAATCAATACACACTGCAGCACACATTTCAATCATTACACACTGCAGCACACATTTCAATCATTACACACTGCAGCACACATTTCAATCATTACACACTGTAGCACACATTTCAATCATTACACACTGCAGCACACATTTCAATCATTACACACTGCAGCACACATTTCAATCATTACACACTGCAGCACACATTTCAATCATTACACACTATAGCACACATTTCAATCATTACACACTGCAGCACACATTTCAATCAACTGTCACATCCAATCATTACACACTACAAATATATTTTAATTCATCAGCTATAAATCAAATTTTGTTTCAGCCAAAGCTGGTCAATTTTATTCAATGTATTTTTCTTGCATTGTCCACCACTTACCTCCAAGACATCTTCTAAGGCCTCCTCGGCCTCAGTTTTCTCTGTGCTCAGCTTGGCTATCTTAAAGTAAGTGTTGGACAGCATGTATCCCCTCTTGGACTTGTTCCACAGAGACCTGGGCACGTCCACCAGACCATAGCCCAGCATGAGCACCAGGACAAACAGGCCCCAAGTGTTGCTGGCTGTTACACCAATGATCTTCAGCTTCTCACTGAAATATCAGTTCCTGCACATTTACAACTTAAACATGTCCAGTTCCTGCACATTTACAACTTAAACATGTCCAGTTCCTGCACATTTACAACTTAAACATGTCCAGTTCCTGCACATTTACAACTTACACATGTCCAGTTCATTCATACATTTACAAACAACTTAAACATGTCCAGTTCCTGCACATTTACAAACAACTTAAACATGTCCAGTTCCTGCACATTTACAAACAACTTAAACATGTCCAGTTCCTGCACATTTACAAACAACTTAAACATGTCCAGTTCCTGCACATTTACAAACAACTTAAACATGTCCAGTTCCTGCACATTTACAAACAACTTAAACATGTCCAGTTCCTGCACATTTACAAACAACTTAAACATGTCCAGTTCCTGCACATTTACAAACAACTTAAACATGTCCAGTACATTCATACATTTACAAACAACTTAAACATGTCCAGTACATTCATACATTTACTAACAACTTAAACATGTCCAGTTCCTGCACATTTACAAACAACTTAAACATGTCCAGTTCATGCATACATTTATAAACAACTTAAACATGTCCAGTTCATTCATACATTTACAAACAACTTAAACATGTCCAGTTCCTGCACATTTACAAACAACTTAAACATGTCCAGTTCCTGCACATTTACAAACAACTTAAACATGTCCAGTTCCTGCACATTTACAAACAACTTAAACATGTCCAGTTCCTGCACATTTACAAACAACTTAAACATGTCCAGTTCCTGCACATTTACAAACAACTTAAACATGTCCAGTTCCTGCACATTTACAAACAACTTAAACATGTCCAGTTCCTGCACATTTACAAACAACTTAAACATGTCCAGTTCCTGCACATTTACAAACAACTTAAACATGTCCAGTTCCTGCACATTTACAAACAACTTAAACATGTCCAGTTCCTGCACATTTACAAACAACTTAAACATGTCCAGTTCCTGCACATTTACAAACAACTTAAACATGTCCAGTTCCTGCACATTTACAAACAACTTAAACATGTCCAGTTCCTGCACATTTACAAACAACTTAAACATGTCCAGTTCCTGCACATTTACAAACAACTTAAACATGTCCAGTTCCTGCACATTTACAAACAACTTAAACATGTCCAGTTCCTGCACATTTACAAACAACTTAAACATGTCCAGTTCCTGCACATTTACAAACAACTTAAACATGTCCAGTTCCTGCACATTTACAAACAACTTAAACATGTCCAGTTCCTGCACATTTACAAACAACTTAAACATGTCCAGTTCCTGCACATTTACAAACAACTTAAACATGTCCAGTACATTCATACATTTACAAACAACTTAAACATGTCCAGTACATTCATACATTTACAAACAACTTAAACATGTCCAGTACATTCATCCATTTACAAACAACTTAAGCATGTCCAGTTCCTGCACATTTACAAACAACTTAAACATGTCCAGTTCGTGTACATTTCATGTTCATGTTTGCCTGTCGTCCCTACTGGGACATAGGCCGCTGACAAGAGCTTTCCAGACGTCTCTGTCCAGGGCTAGTCTCTCCAACTGTCCCCAGGTGTATCCAATCTTCTTGGTGTCTTCTTCCAGGTCACGTCTCCAGGTCTTTCTTGGTCTGCCTCTCTTCCTCCTGCCTTGTGGATTCCAGGTGAGGGCCTGTCTTGTTATGCTGGATACAGGCTTCCTGAGTGTGTGGCCAATCCATTTCCATTTTCTCTGGAGGATCTCTACTTCCACTGGCAGTTGATTTGTCCGTTGCCATAGAACATCATTTCTGATGGTTTTAGGCCAGCGAATTCGCAGGATCTTTCTGAGACATGCGTTTATAAATGATTGTATTTTCTTCTTATTTATAGCAGTTATTCTCCATGTCTCGGCTCCATAGAGTAAAACAGGTTTTACTAGTGTGTTGAAGATCCGGATTTTTATTCTAAGGGTTAAATCTCCCGAACCCCAAACATTTTTTAGTTGGTTGAAGACTGCTCTTGCCTTACCCGTCCTTATTTTTATGTCTGCTTCTGTCCCACCCTGCTTATCAACAATACTTCCAAGGTAGGTGAATCTATCCACTTCTTCTAGGGCTTCTTCTGCCAGTGTTATAGGGTTGTTGTTTGATGCATTGACTTTGAGAACTTTACTTTTCCCTCTGTGGATGTTCAGACCCAGGCTTGTAGAAAAATTTGCAACCCTGTTGGTTTTATCCTGCATTTGCTGTTGTGTGTGAGAAAGGAGGGCCAGGTCGTCAGCAAAGTCCAGGTCATCCAGCTGGCTCCACAATGTCCACTGTATACCGTTTCGCGTTTTCTCTGTTGACATCTTCATAACCCAGTCTATGGCCAGTAGGAACAGGAATGGTGAAAGTAGGCAACCCTGCCTTACTCCGGTCCGTACTGGGAAGGCCTCTGTAGTCTGTTGGCCATGCACTACTCTACATTTGAGACCTTCATATGAAGACATAATAATGTTGACTATTTTCTGTGGCACCCCGTAGTGTCTCAACAATTTCCACATTGACTGCCTATCCAGGCTATCAAAGGCCTTCTCATAGTCTATGAAATTAATGTAGAGAGATGAGTTCCACTCTTGGGTCTGTTCAATGATGATGCGCAGGGTAGCAATTTGGTCTATGCATGACCTTTCCTTCCTAAAGCCCGCCTGTTGATCTCGAAGCTGGGGATCTATGGCTTCCTTCATTCTGTTTAATAATATTCTGTTGAAGACTTTGCCTGGGATGGACAAAAGTGTTATCCCTCTATAGTTAGAGCATGCACTAAGATCGCCTTTCTTTGGAAGCTTTATGAGTAGTCCCTCCTTCCACTCCTCTGGTATTTGTTCATCTTCCCAGATTTTCTTGAAGAGTGTGTATAGTAGTGTGGTGCTAGTTTCTATATCTGCTGTCAGTGCTTCTGCCGGTATACCATCTATTCCTGGAGCCTTCCAATTTTTCAGCTGCTTTATAGCTCTATGTATCTCTTCTTTTGAAGGTGGGTTGCAGTCTATAGGGAGGTCACTTTCAGCTGGTGGTATGTCTTGCGTGCACTCTGGTGTTGGTCTATTCAGTAGTTCTTCAAAATGTTCTACCCATCTCTTCATCTGTCCTTCCGTATCAGGTATTGTCTTTCCATCTTTGGTTTTCACTGGCCTCTCTGGCTTACTGTACTTACCAGATATCTTCTTAATTGTATTGTACACGTCCCTAATATTACCATGGTACAGTGCTTCTTCCGCTTCTCTTGCCAGCAGTTCCAAATAGCTCCGTTTGTCTTTCCTTATGTGTTTCTTTACATTTTTGTTCGTTTCGGTGTATTCTTCCAGTGCTTTTAATTTCGAAGCCCGTGTGCGGCTGTTGTTTAATGTTGCCTTCTTTCTTTTTCTCTCTTCAATAATTTTCATGGTATCTGCTGATATCCATTCCTTCGCTTGTCCTTTGATAGGGCCTAGCACTTCTTCGCATGTTGATGTTAATATACTTTTAGTTTTTTCCCATGTTTCCTCTATCGTCTCTTCTTCTATTAGTTCTTGTAGTACCTGGAACCTATTGGACATATGAAGTTTAAATTCGTTGAGTTTAGATGGGTCCTTTAGCAGGCCTGTGTTGTACCTGTATTTCCTTTTGTTTTCCAACATGTTTTTCTTCAGCTTGAGTTTTACTTTAGCTACCAGTAGGTGATGGTCTGAAGCAACATCAGCTCCTCTCTTGACGCGTACATCCTGAAGTGATCTCCTGAACTTTTTTATGATACATATATGGTCTATCTGGTTTTCTGTAGATAGGTCGGGTGATACCCAAGTAGCTTTATGTATCCTTTTGTGATGAAAGAGACTACCTCCAATGACTAAATTATTTGTGGCACACAAGTCAGCAAATCTTTCTCCGTTTTCGTTCATCTCACCTAAACCCTGCTGTCCCATACATTCTTCATATCCTCTGTTGTCGCTTCCAATCTTAGCATTGAAGTCGCCCATGAGTATAAGGATGTTCCTTCTTGGGCGGTTCTGGATAATGGTCATTAGCCTGTTGTAGAATTCGTCTTTGTCCTCCTCTTTGCTGTCATTTGTTGGGGCGTAGGCCTGTATTATGTCCATGTTTATTCGTCTTATTTTAGTTTTAAAGGTAGCTGTTATGATCCGCGGGCAGTGTGCCTCCCATCCGATGAGAGCCCTTTGTGCTTGGTTTGATAGCATGAGTGCAACTCCTTGAGTATGTGGTGCATTTTCATCCTCATGGCCTGAGTACAGCAGTAGCTCTCCTGTTATCAGCCTTTTTTGTCCTGAGCCAGTCCACCTTGATTCGCTGACACCCAGGATAGCTATTTTATAGCGTCTCATTTCTGCTGCTACTTGGGTTGCTTTTCCAGCTTCGTACATCGTGCGGACATTCCAAGCTCCAATATTGATGGTGGTCCTAGTGGAAATAATGGTGGTCGACCTGGTAGTTTCCAATACATATTGGCTTTCACCACCCGGCTTCATAAATTCTCCATCGGGAGATCCATTTTTCCCCTGGTCCGAGCTGTCTTTGTTTCTCTCTGTCTGCGTTTCTGTAGCGGGTAATTTGTTTTACGAGATAAGGTTGCTGACCTTATGCTCAACCCCCAACCTGGAGGACCAGGGTGCTAGCTTTCGTCTGACCCCTACCCGCGCAGACCTTCCCAGCTTGGTTGAACCTGCCAGGAAATAACACTCCCGCTGGTATAGCTCTGGGGGTCGTCAGGGTACGCAAGCTGCCAAGCCACGACAAGGCCCTAGCACCAGATGACAGTTCCTGCACATTTACAAACAACTTAAACATGTCCAGTACATTCATACATTTACAAACAACTTAAACATGTCCAGTACATTCATACATTTACTAACAACTTAAACATGTCCAGTTCCTGCACATTTACAAACAACTTAAACATGTCCAGTTCATGCATACATTTATAAACAACTTAAACATGTCCAGTTCATTCATACATTTACAAACAACTTAAAAGGGGGTAGGCTCCAGAAATTACAAAGTTCTAAAGTATTAAGCTTTATCTATTTATTTGTGTGTATCTAAGTTAGGATACTTGAGGGAAAATATTTGCAGGCATCTGATACTCTTCTGAAAATATGGTTGCCATGGCACCGGCGGCCATCTTGAAAAAAACAACCTTTTCTGGAGTTCTAAAATTTCATAAACTAAAATATAATTCTGTCATATAATCATTGATCCTACTCTTAATAACCCTATTAGAGTCAGCTGGCTAACAATTTTAAGAGAAAACACTTTACAAATATTTTTTTCAAATTTTCAAAATTTGGTATCGCAAAATACCATCAAATTTACCACCCTAGGGTTGGTAAAAAATTTCCAAAAATTTTTTCTACCAACCAATTTCATATCTAAATAGCTAGCTGACTACATAATTGAACTAGGAACATGCCTACTAAGTTTAATGGCTCTAGCTAGTATAATAGCTGAGATTTTAGAACTGAGCAAACAGAAAATGATCAAAAATACAATTTTGAGATAAACGCATTTTAAGTATAAAAAGTGACAAAAAAACTTTAATCAAAATAATAATAAGAAATGAAATGATTTTTTACATAAATGGGTATGCCCACTAGTTATTGAAAGCCCCAGGTGCATAGGTTTCACCCTCTTTTTGTTCATTCTCATACTCAACTTGAAGGCGCTGCTTTTTCATGTTTTTCCGCTTCCATTTCGAAATTCCGAGTTTTCTCTTTCTGGAGTTAATGCACTTTTGCTTAAGCATTTTTACTGCAAAAACATTGTTCACAAGGCTCCAGCTGCATCCCAATCTGTCCATTACCATTTTCAACCCTATCGGGCCACAATTAAACGACAAAATTGCGAGCGATGTTGCAGTATCAACTGCCGCCTTTGAAGAAAAAGAGGTTTTTGGACAACGTTGCCAGATAAGGGCATTAAAACTTTCATTAGCGTTTTGTGTGCACATTTTTGCACATCTCTGCAATAGATCCATATCTGTAAGCCTTACAACAATGGGATAGATTAATTGCCCAACCTCTGGAGTAAATGCAGGTCTGTGCTTCCTGAAATTACCAGTTACAAGTGCCCTCTGGTAGTGACACCAAGATTTCTCCCCCGAAGGGCAAAACTTATGGTTGGGAGACTTGTCAGTTGAAAGCATGTGGAAAAATCCACCTAAAACACCTTGTTTCATCTTTACAACATCTGGGGCATTATCCTTTAAGTTCTTGGCATAGGTGTTTGTTATTTTTTCAATTACCGGCTTCGTAAGGCGTCTATTTAACGATGCCTTATTTCCCTTTTTCAAATTTTCTAATGCATTAAACATGCGTTTAGCTATATGATTAATACAATCCTCTTTCCTAACAGGAATATCATAGCAATGTTCAACCTCCTTATGAGCCTTAGCATCACCATCACATAACATTGCGCCATAAACAAGCTTTCTTTTCGTAATAGATCTCGAAAAGATTCTATTTGCTGCCAAAGTCTCCATAGCATTTGACGAGCAGTCGGCATTCTTTTGACAGCTCGAGATGTGTAGTGCCATCCATTTATCATAATCTGCTGAACCTGGTTTAGGACCAACAGCACACATTTTGCAATAGTTGCTGATGACCTCTGTGTCTAAAACCAGGCCGCTGTCTACATCAATTGCAACGCCAACACCGTTGTGAGACGAATGCCCTCTTTTTTGCCATGTTCCATCATATGAAATGGTTATGACAGGGCAACCGGTGTTACTAATAGCCTGTTCAGGTTGTAGACCTGCAGCTGTTGCTCGCTCAGTAACAACACTAGCTGCTTTGACCATAGCATCTTCTGCTGCATCTTGTGCTGCAGTGCCCACTGTTTTGGCGATCTGATAGAATGTTTTATGATGCATGTGGTGTTTTAAATTCATAGCTGAGAGGAGCGATTTCAGTTTATAAAAACCTATGCCATTTTCTTTGCATCCTAAAACTGTTCTGTAGTTTATGTCATATTGCTTGTTCACGGGCGGTGATGTCCAGCCTTTCCAATCATGGTTACACTGAGGGCAGTGAATTTTTAACTGTGCAGCAAGTCCATTGGAGTTTGTCGTTGACAATTGAAGACCATCGTTGCCACAAGTTGTGCATGCAACTCCTGCTAATAGAGAAAGCAAGGAGCTTTCGTGAATTAGGAAGTAAGATTCCTGTGATAAGGTAGCAGATTCCAGTGGAGTGGCAGTGCAAGAGCTGTAGGTTGCAAACTTCTGTTCAGCCTTACCACATACCTGTGGTTCAATGTCAGCATCCACAGTGGAACTGAAAATAAAATAGAAAAACAATCAGAATTAAAAGCTGCCAAATTATTATCACAAGGACAAAGTTAAGTGTGTTATAGATCTACTAGATCTAGGTCTATTTACATTAGATAATTAATTATGACAATACTAGACCACCTAGTTAGTTGCATTTATGTTTATAATTACAAGCCCTAAATATAATGAATGGCTAGATTTACATCTAGATCTAGAGCTAATTAAAATTATCAATTGGGCATGGATATTATCTAGATCTAGATCCTAGTTAGTTCTATCAAATGACTGGACTGACAATACTAGACTAGAATCTAGATCTAGAGAGAGTATCTGAGAGATCTACCTCTATTACTAGAATCTAGATCTATTACAAATAAACTAGATCTAGATAATAGATATCTAGATTAGAATTAGTGATCTTAGACGTATAGCCTAGATAGATCTAGAATCTATTCTAGTTCTAGATCTATCATCAATGAATCAATGCGGCATGTGGTGATAAAACTAAAACTAGATTCTAGATCTAGAGTAAAACTTACCTTGAACTTGAATTCAGTAAAGATTCTTCGAGTCTCCTAGCATGAATTCCTCTAGGGTTTGCATTTCTTTTTTTTTTTGCCAAAACGAAAATTCTGTTTGGGCATCTTGAAAGGTGAAATGAATGAATAGTAGAACTAGATTTTCTAGTAGGTAGCTTGAACGACGAGCGTTTATTGCCTATGCATCGACGACCGCTTTAGAGAGAAATGGTTGTAAACATAGCGAGTGCGCATGCGCAGAGGTTAAACTGCCGGGGGTGTGTCCCCATTTTGTCCAATCAAAATTTATAGGACATAAGAATCCAATGAAAAGTCTCGACAGTCGATGTTTTCAAAGCTTTGAATCTCATAGGCTAATATAGTTACAGCTTTCGATTATAGGTACTTGAACGATACTAAGAATGACGTTTCCAACGATATATGATATAGCTACCTCCATTTACTAAGCAAAGTAATGTCTTCATGTGAAAATAGGTCATTTTTGACTATTTTGTAAAATAGTCAGCTGTGTAGCTGGGGGGTGGGGGTGTTTATGTTGACTTTTGTATATCTAAATACTAAATTTAAAGCGTAATTAAAGCAGTAATCGATTCTAAGAATACTAAACTACACAAATACATAAAATACCGAAAACGGACAATTTTCACATTTTTGGGCCTTTTCTCTAGCGCCTATCCCCTTAAACATGTCCAGTACATTCATACATTTACAAACAACTTAAACATGTCCAGTTCATTCATACATTTACAAACAACTTAAACATGTCCAGTACATTCATACATTTACAAACAACTTAAACATGTCCAGTTCATTCATACATTTACAAACAACTTAAACATGTCTAGTTCATTCATACAAGATCATTAATCAAGGAATTAGCCCATTTCCTGCCTGAGTTGGATATTTACCCATCAATGCTGACATGCACAGCCACATAGATCAAACAGATGCCAAAAATCAGCAGGTAGGTTCCATAGAAAATTGCATTCTCTATCAAAGCTGATTTAATTTTGCCAAGAACTGTGAAGTCTCCAGTTTTTGCATATGACTGCATCATTGGCATGATAAGCCTGTGGGTGAAAGGTTCAAACATGGGCTTTAATATATGTGTTTTTTCTAATATGTCTCTTCACTGTTCAGACTAAAACATTACCATGCTGAGCTCCAGTAAATGTAAACACTACCATGTCAATACTTGTGAGGTCTAGTAAATGTAAACATTACCATGTCAATACTTGAGAGGTCTAGTAAATGTAAACATTACCATGTCAATACTTGAGAGGTCTAGTAAATGTTAACATTACCATGTCAATACTTGAGGTCTAGTAAATGTTAACATTACCATGTCAATACTTTAGGTCTAGTAAATGTAAACATTACCATGTCAATACTTGAGATCTAGTAAATGTAAACATTACCATGTCAATACTTGAGGTCTAGTAAATGTAAACATTACCATGTCAATACTTGAGAGGTCTAGTAAATGTTAACATTACCATGTCAATACTTGAGGTCTAGTAAACGTAAACATTACCATGTTAATACTTGAGAGGTCTAGTAAATGTTAACATTACCATGTCAATACTTGAGGTCCAGTAAATGTAAACATTACCATGTCAATACTTGAGGTCTAGTAAATGTTAACATTACCATGTCAATACTTGAGAGGTCTAGTAAATGTTAACATTACCATGTCAATACTTGAGGTCTAGTAAATGTTAACATTACCATGTCAATACTTGAGGTCTAGTAAATGTTAACATTACCATGTCAATACTTGAGAGGTCTAGTAAATGTTAACATTACCATGTCAATACTTGAGGTCTAGTAAATGTTAACATTACCATGTCAATACTTGAGAGGTCTAGTAAATGTAAACATTACCATGTCAATACTTGAGAGGTCTAGTAAATGTTAACATTACCATGTCAATACTTGAGAGGTCTAGTAAATGTAAACATTACCATGTCAATACTTGAGGTCTAGTAAATGTTAACATTACCATGTCAATACTTGAGAGGTCTAGTAAATGTTAACATTACCATGTCAATACTTGAGAGGTCTAGTAAATGTAAACATTACCATGTCAATACTTGAGAGGTCTAGTAAATGTTAACATTACCATGTCAATACTTGAGAGGTCTAGTAAATGTAAACATTACCATGTCAATACTTGAGGTCTAGTAAATGTTAACATTACCATGTCAATACTTGAGGTCTAGTAAATGTAAACATTACCATGTCAATACTTGAGGTCTAGTAAATGTTAACATTACCATGTCAATACTTGAGAGGTCCAGTAAATGTAAACATTACCATGTCAATACTTGAGGTCTAGTAAATGTTAACATTACCATGTCAATACTTGTGGTCTAGTAAATGTTAACATTACCATGTCAATACTTGAGGTCTAGTAAATGTAAACATTACCATGTCAATACTTGAGGTCTAGTAAATGTTAACATTACCATGTCAATACTTGAGAGCTCCAGTAAATGTTAACATTACCATGTCAATACTTGAGGTCTAGTAAATGTAAACATTACCATGTCAATACTTTAGGTCTAGTAAATGTAAACATTACCATGTCAATACTTGAGGTCTAGTAAATGTAAACATTACCATGTCAATACTTGAGGTCTAGTAAATGTAAACATTACCATGTCAATACTTGAGGTCTAGTAAATGTAAACATTACCATGTCAATACTTGAGGTCCAGTAAATGTAAACATTACCATGTCAATACTTTAGGTCTAGTAAATGTAAACATTACCATGTCAATACTTGAGAGGTCTAGTAAATGTTAACATTACCATGTCAATACTTGAGGTCTAGTAAATGTAAACATTACCATGTCAATACTTGAGGTCTAGTAAATGTTAACATTACCATGTCAATACTTGAGGTCTAGTAAATGTAAACATTACCATGTCAATACTTGAGGTCTAGTAAATGTAAACATTACCATGTCAATACTTGAGGTCTAGTAAATGTAAACATTACCATGTCAATACTTGAGGTCTAGTAAATGTAAATATTACCATGTCAATACTTGAGGTCTAGTAAATGTAAACATTACCATGTCAATACTTGAGGTCTAGTAAATGTAAACATTACCATGTCAATACTTGAGGTCTAGTAAATGTAAACATTACCATGTCAATACTTGAGGTCTAGTAAATGTAAACATTACCATGTCAATACTTGAGAGGTCTAGTAAATGTTAACATTACCATGTCAATACTTGAGAGGTCTAGTAAATGTAAACATTACCATGTCAATACTTGAGAGGTCTAGTAAATGTTAACATTACCATGTCAATACTTGAGAGGTCTAGTAAATGTTAACATTACCATGTCAATACTTGAGAGGTCTAGTAAATGTAAACATTACCATGTCAATACTTGAGGTCCAGTAAATGTAAACATTACCATGTCAATACTTGAGGTCTAGTAAATGTAAACATTACCATGTCAATACTTGTGAGGTCCAGTAAATGTAAACATTACCATGTCAATACTTGAGGTCTAGTAAATGTAAACATTACCATGTCAATACTTGTGAGGTCCAGTAAATGTAAACATTACCATGTCAATACTTGAGAGGTCTAGTAAATGTAAACATTACCATGTCAATACTTGAGAGGTCTAGTAAATGTTAACATTACCATGTCAATACTTGAGAGGTCCAGTAAATAATTCTCCATAAAATGGGCAGCACCTGGTCAGGTACGTAGCTAGCAGGCTGACCACATGCCGTGTAAAGATCTTCCTCAGAGAAAGTGCTACTCTCTGCCTGCTGGCCAGCATGGCTTGTCAAGCTGGGTGTGGACACGTTGTCGTAGTCAGATCCATTGCCAACTGTGGTGCTTGCTGCTGTTGTGGTGCTGCTTTGGGGGCTACGGTCATACACACACTGCCTATAGAAGGTCTGAAAGTGGCATATACAAGTATACACATTACAATATTTTATGTCATGCACACAAATACTTACTTGCATTAATGACTTCATGTCTAAATGTTGGGTGGTCACCAGGGACTGTCTAAATGTTGGTAGGTCACCAGGGACTGTCTAAATGTTGGTAGGTCACCAGGGACTGTCTAAATGTTGGTAGGTCACCAGGGACTGTCTAAATGTTGGTAGGTCACCAGGGACTGTCTAAATGTTGGTAGGTCACCAGGGACTGTCTAAATGTTAGTAGGTCACCAGGGACTGTCTAAATGTTGGTATGTCACCAGGGACTGTCTAAATGTTGGTAGGTCACCAGGGACTGTCTAAATGTTGGTAGGTCACCAGGGACTGTCTAAATGTTGGTAGGTCACCAGGGACTGTCTAAATGTTGGTAGGTCACCAGGGACTGTCTAAATGTTGGTAGGTCACCAGGGACTGTCTAAATGTTGGTAGGTCACCAGGGACTGTCTAAATGTTGGTAGGTCACCAGGGACTGTCTAAATGTTGGTGAGTCACCAGGGACTGTCCAAATGTTGGTATCTCACCAGGGAAACATCCAAGGGAATGATGAAGATAATCATCAGAGAGAAGTACCAAGAGATGAAGCAGCACGCAGTCACCAGTATGTGCTGTTTCTTCAGGTCACCATATCTGTTCAGTAGGTACGCAGCTAACAGGCATGTGCAGATGATTTCTACAATTAGTGGGCCAGCACTCATTTTCAAACTTGCTATTCCTAAATCACAAACAGGATTAAAAAAATCTCATTGAATGTGGCTAAGCTAAAATAAAATGTAACTAGCACAAATAAAAGTCTGTGCGCTGCCAGACACAAACTGCTGATTACACTTCTTTAATTAGAACGATTTTATTTTTATCTAATGCATCTACCTCTAAAGTACTTATATCTAGATTCTAGATCTAGAAATCTATGTCTACAGATTTATGTCTAACTAACATTAACTGTTAAAGACTTGACTTTTAAGCAGTAGGCCTTCTAAAAAAAGTAGGCCTATTTTAAAGTATTTTTAACCATTCCAAAGTGACAAATCTATCTCTAGAATCTTTATCTAACGAGCCGGCCCGCGGCATAACATATGCCGCTATTTAGTGTTGTTTTTTCTACTTTTCAGTAATTCATAATTTGTGAATTCGACAGTACCAACGCTGACACTGAAAATATTTCTTTAAAACACTATAAGTAGCTCGTTAAGGACCATAACCCCCCCCCCCCTCCCCCCAACGTTTAAAATCGTTTCAAACTAAATTATCTGCCCCTAATAGCCGTCACTAAACCCGACTCCACGAAGGTAAACATAGCGTGAACCACAGCTCACTAAGACCATGTAGGGGTGGGGATGGTAGGGAGTGCGTTTACAGCTTGTTTTCTAGCGTCTCCCAGAAGAGAATTATATATATAGATTCTAATCTAAATCTAGATGTATATCTTACTTAGATATTATCTAAATACTTAAAAAAAGAAAAAAAAATTAAAAACAACCACAAACATCTATCTAGACTAGATTATTCTAGATCTAGATGGATCTGGGCATCTACTAATTTCTAGATTATTAAATATATAATATTATTAATATGTATACTATATAGACTAGAATTAGAAATTAGATAAGCCGCGTTATGATAAGCCTACATCTGCTAGACACTATCTAACTCTAGCCAGCGCTAGATTCTAGTTCTAGATCTAGCCCACAACTAATAAAGTTAATAAACTTATTATAATTAGTAAAATAGTAAATTTAGTATTATAGTTAATTATTAATTATATAATTATAGTGATTATAGGCTATAGGACTATAGTCTATATATATAATTCTCTTCTGGGAGACGTTAGAAAACAAGCTGCAAGCGTGCCTTGCAGTCCCCTCTCTTCCTCTCTATTACTACCACCCCCACATGGTCTGGTGAGCGGTGTTCACTCTAAATGTTTACATTCGTAGAGCCGGGTTTAGTGACGGCTATTAGGGGCAGATAATTTAGTTTGAAACGATTTTAAACTTAGAGGAGGTAACTAAGAGGAGGCTGCTATCATGGGGGGGGGGGTATAGGGTAGGGGTTGAGGGAAAGGGGGGGGGGGGGGGGGGGGTAGTGTTTTAAAGTAAATATTTTCAATGGCAGCATTGGTACTGTCGAATTCACAAATTATGAATTACTGAAAAGTAGAAAATAAAACCACTAAATAGCGGCGTATGATACGCAGCGGGTCGGCTCGTGTCACTATAATCATTTTAGCAGGCAAATGAAAATTTAAATAGGTTATATTACTATTAGGTAATCTATCGTTTTAGGTGCGTAAAACCTTCCGAAGCTAGTAATGTGCGAAAAAGTCACCTCATTGTCAAGGCTTTAATAGAAGTATATTGTGATATATTTGTGTCAAATATTATAGATAAATGAATGATAAACCTAAATCAATGGCTTAATTAGTATAATTAACTTAATATATCAATATAGGCAAGAAATTAACTTTAAACAGCAGTGTTTGAAAGCAGGATTTAATATATAAAAGGCCAAGGCTATTCCCAGCCGGTTGGGGCTATTCCCAGCCGACTGTGAATAGCCCCAAAATGGCTATTCACAGTCGGCTGTCATTTCATGCTAAATACGACTGCGAATAATATCTTAAAATAATAAAAGCATTTATTGTGACTGGGGAGTGAGGTATAGATTAAGAGAGCAGTGCAATTTTTATTTTGTTATATTTTTATAAAAAAGTTATTAAGGTTAAAGTTTAGCTTTTAGGCTCATATGAGACATATCTGCTACAGGCTACGTACGTAGGTCATAGATGATCAATTATGCACTCTAAATCTATACACTAGAATAATAGATGTAGTAATTTTTTAAAAAATAATACTAATTAAGTATTATTAGTTTATTTGGTTGTTCACATTGCTATTCAACTATCAATTACCATTAACAATTCACATTTTTTTTTTGCTGATATGCCAACAATTATGTCACAACAAAAAAAAAGTTAACAAAAACAACCCTTCCTTGAGTAACTCAAGTAACTGTGAAAAAGTATATTGATAATAAGATTAAAAGGCATACATTAAGAGTCATAGCAATATGACATCTGATGGATTTGAACCCCCACCTTTGCCTTCTGGCACGACAGCCATTCCCCATGACCACTAGACTACACCTACTTCATGCCCAATTGGGTGTTTTTAACATTAAATCCATCGAAAACTGTCACGACTGTGAATAGACACTTCGATATAAAAAGCGGCCATCTGTAAGTTATAGTGGCTTCCCCTGAATCTTGCGCTATAAGTTTACATTAAAAAAATAAGATAGCTGCTATAGTAAATGAGATGGTTGCATCTGTTGGAAACATCGCTAGTCTTCATTTATTACTGAAAATTTTAATTCAATTGATTAAAAACAGGTACATAAATGAAACAAGGAAATTTGTATTTTATTTTTCAAAACATAAATCCTCCTTAAAATGTAAAATATTAAAATTTAAGGAGTCACCTGTTTTTCACATTACTAGTCGCGGACGATTTTACATACCTAAAACGATAGATTACCTAATGCCTAATATTATACTTAGGGGTAATCCCTTAGTTTAGCGTCGGTTATTATTCCGGAATATTCGTATAGCAGTAAAAAACAGTAAAACAAAGCCAAAGTCTGTCACACACTTCCGGAATTCACCGGAAGTACTGTAAACCATACTTTATTTGGCGTCATCTTTTATTTTTATACAGAATGTTTAAATTTTGGATAGATTTATTTTTGTAATCATTTTTACATTTTGTAATCATTTTTACTATGTTCGTAATATAGATTTTTTTACTTGGTCTAGCAGCTAGATATCTAGCTAGATCTAGAGTCTAGATCTAATTAATTAATGGTCGCAAATCCGCTGCAAGCCAAAAACATTAAATTATTACATTTGACTTCATTATTTATATTTATATTAATATATGTTTTTTTTTAATTTTTAGATCTACTAATTTAAATCTACTATTATATTTATTCTTGTTTCCTTTAGTCCAGGGGTCTCCAAACTACGGCCCGCGGGCCGGATGCGGCCCGCGATGTCCTCTCATCCGGCCCGCGGAGATCTTTTTGTCCACGGAAAAAAACGTTTATTGGTGATGGCTGAGGAACTTTGTCTAGAAAAATCAAAGACATTCCTGGAAGAAACGGCCCTCGAAGTGAAATTTGATAGTTAATGCGGCCCTCGGACTGAAAAGTTTGGAGACCCCTGCTTTAGTCGATTAAACTTAAAAAATTAAAACATTAATTTACTACAATCGACTTTCAATTTATTTATATTTCAATGGTCAAATAAACCATAGTTTACCGTAACTCTAGTTACCGAAACTCAACAAACATTACCCGATAATTTCCGACGCTAAACTAAGGGATTACCTACTTAGGTCTAGATCTACCTATACTACATAATACTAATTAATTACTATTTTAGTAGGACTATAAATAAAAATATTTTATTTAATAAAAAATAGGCCTAGGCCTAGGTCTAAATATTAAATTTATCACAATAGATCTAGATTCTAGATTCTGGATCTAGATTAGATATTAGATGTATTCTACTTAGATCTATTCTAGATCTAGTACTTAGAATGTCTTAGAAGCCTAGAATACTAGTCATTACAAGATCTAAATCTAGAGATGTAATCTAGTAATCTAGGCTGAATCTAGCATGCAGTGCCCAATGCAAATGCCAGTCTCCTGTCCCTGGTGTTTGCATTCATAATCTCGCTTGACGTCAACAATCAATAGACTAGTCAAGTGAATGATTTCCCTTGGCCTAGCCTATTTTTAAAATTATAATGTACACGAAAAGATGGCGCTGTAGAGTTAACTGGTTTGTGCTCCCACCAGACTAGGTGTCAGAATGGGGAGTATGGATGGGCCGCATCGGGTGACACCAAGACAGAAATTTGCAAAAGATAGGAAGAAAACTGCTTTTACCAGTTCAGTTAATGAAATCTTAGAGTTAGTCTTTTTAAGTAGGCCTAAAAATTGACAAGAGGGGTTGGGGATACCATAATAAAAAATTTTATATTTAAAAAAAAAATTTCTTGCATTTTTGCTTGACGGTAAAAGCTTTTGTAAAAAACAAACAGATATAGATCTAGATCTACTACAGTTGTGATGTTATACAGTAGCTAACACATGCTGTTGCGTAAAAAAAAAATATATGTCTGAGCTGTAGTGTGAAGGATAGGCAAACGATCAAAACACTTCCATGACTTATTTCCCTTTTAATTTATTTGTACTGAACAAATTAAAAAGCAATTACTTCTCTTAATTATTATTTTTAAAAAAATACAAACTAAAGACTGACATAACACAAAAAGGAAATATATTTAAAACAAATAATATAAATACAAAAAAAACCATAAAACTAAACATACATAACACGAGAAACCATTACACATACAAAGCTTTCACGTTTATTTTGACCGGCTAAAAACTAGAGGGTTGTTTGTATTACAGCAAACATATTGAACAAACTAGTTCTAAATCTAAATTTAAAAAAAAAAAAACAACTCAAAACAGTCTAATGCAGGGGTCGGCAACCTGCGGCTCGCGAGCCGCATGCGGCTCTTTTGATGTCAAAATGCGGCTCGCGAGTTCCATGCGCAAATATTATTAATTTCAAAACGCATAAAAAAAATATTCTGAAACACTCGGCAATGAACGATATAATAATAAATATAAACAATAAACACACGCTATTCAATTAGAATATTTAGTTACTCCCTGTTTCCTGTTAAAGTTTCCTTTCCAAATTGAAAAATTCAACGTAATGGTGGATATCAATAAGAAACTAAACGAGCTAAATGTAAAACTGCAAGGAAAGGAAAACCCAACCTATGCCTTGCTGGAAGAAGTGGATTGTTCATGAAAGTCTAGTGCAGGGGTCGGCAACCTGCGGCTCGCGAGCCGCATGCGGCTCTTTTGATATCAAGATGCGGCTCTCCAGCTCCTTGAACAAATACTAATAATCTTAATAAAAAAATAAAATATTTGAAATAAAAAAATATGTTAGTGGCTCTTTAAAACCAGGGGAATTTTGAAAATTGTAACTTTTGGCTCTTCCGCTTCAAAAGGTTGCCGACTCCTGGTCTAGTGGTAGGACATGTATGGGATCAACTATTTTAAAAAAATTAAAGCAAGTTATGTGTGTGAGTACTATTAGTCTGTTTTGAATATCTGTTTCAATATATGTCTGACGTAACGAAACCTGTTAGTAAGTTGGTCAAAAGAATATGAAGCATGAAAACTTTGTGTGTGTAATGGTTTCTCGAGTTATGTTTATTTTAATGTGTTTTTTTTAAATTTATATTATTAGTTTTCCTTTTTATACTATTATGTCATTCTTTATATTTATAATTTATTTTTTAAAATAATTAAGAGAAGTAATTGCTTTTTAATTTGTTTAGTGCAAATTATATTAAAAGGTGCTCTAGAGCACACATATTTGATTATTAATAAAAAGGGAAATAAGTTATGGAAGTGGTTTAAATGTTTGCCTATCTTTCACCTTCATATTAAAACTCATGTATATATATTTTTCTTTTACGCAACAGCGTGTGTTAGCTACTAGACTATAGAACATCACGTAGATCTGGGTTTTTTTTTACAAAACAACTATCAAGGTGCCAGTGGCGGAACTAAAAAAGGCTTAGTTGTTGGGGAGCTAGTTTGTACACTACCACAAACACGCCCCGGTTTACGCTGATGATGAAACACCCATCGGCGACAGCCTTGGTGTCAGAGGCGTCACAAAAGAAGTAAACGTACATCAAACCGAAATAGTACAGAATAGTATTTCTACCAATACAACAAACGAACATTTTACATTATAAAATCACAATGAATTGTGGGGCCCTAATCAATGCTATAAAGAAGCAACCGTCGCCTTAATAATTAGCGGCCTCTCGCGCGATGGACTTTATTTATTTTCAAAAAATTTTTGCCGACAACAGCGTGTATTTGATTGTAGGAGAAAGAGGACTCGGGATGGTGTCTATAGAATAAAGATAATTCAACCGCAGCTGCAGTATTTTTTTTTACAAACAACCATCAAATAAAAAATGCAAGAAAATTATTTTTTTTTAACTATAAACAAGGTAATTAAAAAGTCTAGTGACAATTTCCTTATATTATCTAAAAATAGCTCTGTCGTAGCGTAAATCAAGAGCAGGGTTAGTAAAACCATTGGTTAGTTATTAAAACGTTTTTTATTAATTTTTTTCAGTATTTTACATGTTTTATTTACAATAGAGTTACATGACTAAAAACCATTGCGCGCCCACTGAACGCGATGGCGCAGCCATGGAACGCGATGGCGCAGCTATTGAACGTGATGACGCGTGTGGTGTGGTTGGAAAAAATGCCTACTAATTCGGTCCAAATTTTAATTAATTCAAAATTTTTTTTTGTGACCGAACGAAAGGATATTTTTGAAAACTTTCTTCGGCAATATTGTTCTAAATTATGGCAGGAATCGATTGGTACATGTTTCAAGTCGCTTAGTGGTCTGGTTGCCGAGATATGGGCCAAAACTGCATTTTTTCGAGTTTTTTTGGCTTTTCCAGGAAATCCATGAAAGAAACCCGTAATTTTTATGGCCTATGTTCATCCTCGTAACTTGCTTAACATAATTGCTTTTGGAACTAGTCATCGATATTGCTTCGTTGAGGAGGAGATACGACTTAAAGCCCGGACACACATTCATCCATACATTCATACATTCATCCATTCATTCATCCATCCATTCCCAGAAATGACGAGTTAATAAACGCAATTCTCCAGAATGGAAATTGCGCTTTTAACTATAAAAAACGGCGTCCCCCCACTGCGGGGTCTGGCGGCACTGTAGTTCCGCTCCTGGTCAAAACTGAGTTACAAGATTTTCCGCAAATCCACCAGCAATCAGACGTTGTAAGTAAAAGCTTTAAAAAATATAACAAAAGAAAAACAAAAAAAACAAAAAATCGATTGGTCGATTATTACACAGTGAAATAAGTTTAGTGAAAATTGGATATCCTAAAATTCCTGAACCTATAGTTCAGCCCAGTGGCGTAGCTAGGATTTTTGGGCCCCTATGCAAAAAAGTGTTAGTAGGCCCATCAGAGGCGTAGCGACCCTTCCCGACGACCGCGAACAAACTTTCAATTTGCACCCCCCCCCTCAGACTTTCGATTTGCACCCCCCCCCCTCAAACTTTCGAAAAAGGGCCCCTATTTGCCTTGTGCCCCTATGCCTTGCTTACGCTAGCTTTACGGTAGCTACGCCACTGATTCAGCCCTCCCCCCTTACAACTTTATTTTCAAATACTCTTGAGATAAATCACACTATGCTCTTGTTGCTATCGGCGTCTGAGTTCAGTTTTATTTCTGATTAATTTGGTACATAAAAACAAAACAAACAAACAACACTTTCACTTGAAATAACAATTCTCAAGATAGTTCTTACCTTTTAAAAAAGTCGTACTTTTCAAGGTGCGGACGGACTTGTAGATCTATTCAATTTTCTATCAGTATTAGGCCCTATGCTAGCTGGTTACTTTTTCTGACACAAATTTTTAGAACACCATGTGTGTGCCAGAAATAAAATGTCTTTTATTATTGCAGACAGCGATGGCGGCTGCCATACAGAGACGAGCGGTGTCGTTTTTTTTCATGTAGAGCAACTCATACTTGTCCGACCTTTGTTCGGTAAATAAAACAGTTTGTAATTTAAACATCCAAACTATCTACCAGAAACAAAAGACTGGGAGAGTTCAATTTACTATTATTGTTAGGAGCAAATTTGGGGTCATATTTCCCTTAGTCTTAGCACCCATTTAATCCGCCACTGATGTTGAGTAGGACCTACCCGGCTGTATGTTAGGTTTTGTCTTTAGCAGTTGTATTCCATTTAGAAATTGTGTTGAAAAAGCATTCTTAGAACAATGCATGGTTTACACTTATTACAATTTAGGTATATAATATTGACGTGATTCTACTGGTCTGGTAATCACATATGACTTTTAAAGTTGGGAAAACAAAGTTTGGTAAAGCACTTCTGCTTTCTGAGTGTATGGTGGAAGATTTACCAAGTCCAACTTCGTGGATGAACTGGACAGTGGTCTCCAGATCAGCGGGTGTCCTATACAGTTTTTCCTTGTGTAAATGTATAGGGGCCAGTGTTTAGATCGCGCCTGGTTGCACAAGGGGCAGTCCTGTAGGACGTGCATTTGTCGGGGCCATGCCACAATGGCAAGTTTCGCCAGACCCAACTTTTTGTTTTTTTTATACATGTATAGTTTCTGACTTGCGGCCCGCTCTGAGTCTGAAGATAATGTTTTATGAGTGTTAATCTGTAAAATCCGTCGTCTTTTTTAAAGTTTTGGGTGCATCTCAGACTACTTTTGAGATTGTTTTTATAACTCTTTTGGATGTGATGTAGGGTTATTTTTTCTTTTCCCAGCTGGTCCATGTTCTCATTTCCTTATATCTGAGTGGCCCAGCATCCACCGCAGCACAATCAAGCTGCAGATATTGTTTAGCCTTTCAAGGGCTGCTGTCCTGAGTGATTGAGTATAGGGTTCTGAATTTTTTTAGGGACTGCAAGACAGATTTAGCATCTGTATGAAAGAATGTGTATATGAGGATTCATTGTGATGGTAAAGCACTGACATGTATTTAAAATACAAATAATTGACCTCTTAGTATCAGAGGCGTAGCCACCCTCGGGAGCAAATTTTCATTTTGCTGCACCCCCACCCCCTCAAACTGTTTATAATGCAAAAATGCAGCTAAAATGACATTTTAATTTGTTTTTACAACCCATTTTGGCGCCCCCTAAGGTCGGCGCCCAAAATATGTACCCCCCTGCCCCCCATCGCTACGCCTCTGCTTAGTATGCTGTACAATTTAAAAAAAAAACAACTAAAAAAAATTAAATAAAAAATAAATGGAAAGTTTAAAATATTTTATACATAATTTATTTGAATTTTGTATAGAAAAGAAAGTGTCATACGTTAACAGTCCTTAATATTGAACTGCCTGTTTGAAATTAAAAATGTACTAAAAATTATTTAGCATACTAGAATCTTAAGTCATGTCCAATCTGTTTTTAAAATGTTATTTTCTACAAACAGGGATTATACAAAGAAATGAGATCTTTAAATAGTTTGCCATAAGACACTGAATGTATCAATAAATAAGCTAACTTGTATACAAATGTATAAAATGATACTGTTTACTCTGATGGACAATGAGTTAAAAATTTAAACTTATTTCAATTATAAATATATATTGAGCAAAAATAGAATTTTATTTAGGCAGATGGTAGGGATTCTTTAGATGAATGATGCTAGCTGGATGTCTTAAACACTATATAGTGTACATGTGATCCAAAAGATGGGGGGAATCAAATGAAGTATAATGACATTGGTGTTGAATCTGTGATTGTCAAGACTGTCCATCAAGAGATTGCTTACACAAATATTGAAAGATAACATCCATAGAGCCACAGGACAACATGAGCTAAGACAGAGAGAACCTGTAGCAGGGACCAACCCTTTTATCACAATATTTACAGCATGCCCTAGCCCTGCCACTCTAACACTAATCCACAGCAGTACAACAGCTAATGCCTTCTTTACTCAGTTCACTGGTACATTTTAGCTTTACTCAGTTCAGTTACATTTAGGGCATATAAAAAAAAAAACCCTCACTACAATAGAAAAAAAAAGAGCCCAGACAGATAAATACCAGTCATCATCTGTTGGTTTCATAAACATGACTGATGAAAAAAGGAATAGGGTAGTTTTTGATTAGAATAGGTTAGGTGATGAAATAATACATTAAAAATAAAAAAAATAAATCATTCATTCAATAAAAAAAGCTTGGCTGGAGGTGTTCACACCACAAATGGAGATGCCATGAAAAAATGAGCTCAAGAGTCCTGTAATGAAGCTCTGAGTATTTGATGGGAATATTCCTGGGTTAACAATGCTGGATAACAATTGCATTCAACTGCAGGCGTTAATGCTGCCCTTGGATTTGCTGTAGTATAACAAATGGCACAATATTCATAAGCAACAGTAAGATTTCATTCTTTAAGTCTGACTACATCAAATGATTTTTTCCTTTAAAAATCAATGCTTGAAAAAAAAAGTAAGGAATTCTTGTAGCCATTCTAAGTTGGTTGTATGTTGTGACTGAGGCCATGTCAAATGCTGTTATTTGGAAGAGTAGGTTGATTGTGGGCTATATGACTCAGTAGTCAGCTCTGGTGACTAGTGAAAAATCTGGCAAATACACAAGCTAGAGGCACTTGCATTGACTGACAATAAAACAAGCATGCATCAAGACAGCTTAACTGTCATCTGGTCATTTCCAGCCAAAGTTTGTATAAACTACCAGTCTATGTAAAGACAAGGCTGTAGTCAACAACAAAGTATTCAATGTCAAGTAGTTGAAGGTCTCAAGTACACAACACACTAGAGATTTGATACATCTCTCAAGTACACAACACACTGGAGATTTGACACATCTCTCAACTACACAACACATTGCAGATTACACTGTGGTCAGCTGCTCCACTTTTTGCTCCAAATCCTGTCATGGAAGAAAATAATATCAGTAGCTAACTCAACAACAGCAACTGGCATTTATAAAGTCAAATCTTCAAAAAATTGGCTGACTAGCAGATTATCTATCTCAATCTATTTTCTAAGATTTGTTTCTTTTCACTTACAAGCACAAACTCTCAAGAAATGGACTTACCACAATCATGAGACTTCTGTCATAGCTCCCTCTGTGTCTGTAGATAATTAAACTCAGGCTACTGTACAGTTTTTCTAAACGCTCCACATTATATCCATCAGTTTTTGCCACCAGCTCATTTAATAAAGATGTCAACCGACATAAATCTATTTCAACTTTTTTTTCCACCTGGTTACTGGCCCTGCTGGAGTTACAGTTCTGATTGGCATCTGAAGGAAGAAAAACTCAATTTACTCTTATAGTTCTTGGTGATGGGTGACTTGCTATAGATTCTAATGTAGCTATCTAGATTGCTCTTATAGTTCTTGGTGATGGGTGACTTGCTATAGATTCTAATGTAGCTATCTAGATTGCTCTTATAGTTCTTGGTGATGGGTGACTTGCTATAGATTCTAATGTAGCTATCTAGATTGCTCTTATAGTTCTTGGTGATGGGTGACTTGCTATAGATTCTAATGTAGCTATCTAGATTGCTCTTATAGTTCTTGGTGATGGGTGACTTGCTATAGATTCTAATGTAGCTATCTAGATTGCTCTTATAGTTCTTGGTGATGGGTGACTTGCTATAGATTCTAATGTAGCTATCTAGATTGCTCTTATAGTTCTTGGTGATGAGTGACTTGCTATAGATTGTTATGTAGCTATCTAGATTGCTCTTATAGTTCTTAGTGATCGGTGACTTGCTATAGATTCTAATGTAGCTATCTAGATTGCTCTTATAGTTCTTGGTGATGGGTGACTTGCTATAGATTCTAATGTAGCTATCTAGATTGCTCTTATAGTTCTTGGTGATGGGTGACTTGCTATAGATTCTAATGTAGCTATCTAGATTGCTCTTATAGTTCTTGGTGATGGGTGACTTGCTATAGATTCTAATGTAGCTATCTAGATTGCTCTTATAGTTCTTGGTGATGGGTGACTTGCTATAGATTCTAATGTAGCTATCTAGATTGCTCTTATAGTTCTTGGTGATGAGTGACTTGCTATAGATTGTTATGTAGCTATCTAGATTGCTCTTATAGTTCTTAGTGATGGGTGACTTGCTATAGATTCTAATGTAGCTATCTAGATTGCTCTTATAGTTCTTGGTGATGGGTGACTTGCTATAGATTCTAATGTAGCTATCTAGATTGCTCTTATAGTTCTTGGTGATGGGTGACTTGCTATAGATTCTAATGTAGCTATCTAGATTGCTCTTATAGTTCTTGGTGATGGGTGACTTGCTATAGATTCTAATGTAGCTATCTAGATTGCTCTTATAGTTCTTGGTGATGGGTGACTTGCTATAGATTCTAATGTAGCTATCTAGATTGCTCTTATAGTTCTTGGTGATGGGTGACTTGCTATAGATTCTAATGTAGCTATCTAGATTGCTCTTATAGTTCTTGGTGATGGGTGACTTGCTATAGATTCTAATGTAGCTATCTAGATTACTCTTATAGTTCTTGGTGATGAGTGACTTGCTATAGATTCTAATGTAGCTATCTAGATTGCTCTTATAGTTCTTGGTGATGAGTGACTTGCTATAGATTGTTATGTAGCTATCTAGATTGCTCTTATAGTTCTTGGTGATGAGTGACTTGCTATAGATTGTTATGTAGCTATCTAGATTGCTCTTATAGTTCTTGGTGATGAGTGACTTGCTATAGATTCTAATGTAGCTATCTAGATTGCTCTTATAGTTCTTGGTGATGGGTGACTTGCTATAGATTCTAATGTAGCTATCTAGATTGCTCTTATAGTTCTTGGTGATGAGTGACTTGCTATAGATTCTAATGTAGCTATCTAGATTGCTCTTAGTTCTTGGTGATGAGATAAGTGACTTAGATATTAAATACAGATTCTAATGTATCTAGTTCTATATACTACTAAAATTCAAGTTGTTGACATGTTTGTATATTTATTTGTTTGTTTGGTTATGTGACAGCATCTGCACTATGTGTAGAACTGTAAAATACATGGGCCTATTTATGTAGAGAATAATGTTTTTTTTTTTTTTTTACCAAACTTTTAAAGAAGTTAATTAATTAATTGATATATTCATTGGTAGAAACACCATTTAAATTATAAAAGTTCAGAACTATTACTTTACTGTGATGTCACTTGATTAATTTACTTATTTTTCACAACTAACAATGAAACATGGTGGCTTCCATGGAAGACTATGTTGCCTACTCAAATGTTTAATGCATAATAAAAAACAAATTATTGAGTTTGTTTATCTAACTATTTTAGTCTTAAAATATCTGATATAAATCTTTACTTTTTAGCTTGACAGATCATCTAATTTGGGAATACAAGGAATTTACCTAGAGCTACAATAAACTAGACTTAAGCCAGCCATAGATTGTAGATCTAGTTTTCTAGATCTAGATCAATAATGAGTTTCAAAACTTAACTATTTCAGGCCATAGTTATTTTTACATAAATCTGTTTGTTTAGCAATGGAATTGGCTAAATTCGGATATAATTAAATATCAAATAATATTTGCGCAATTTAACTTTATTAATATTAAATGATGCTAAGTAAATTACCCCAATAAATTTGCACTTTACTGTATATGCCCAGCTGGTCAAGATGATAGTGTAACATTTACCATGCGGGTGGTACGGCTTCGAGACACTTCATGTCATGGTTAATATCTTTTTTCAATTTTTTTTTTTAGATGAATGATAGAGTTGCCTATCAGGACTGGTGGGACACAGTGCAGGTGAAGTAGTGTTCACCTGTTTCTGTGACCTCAGCATATGAAGGGATAGTATGCTCAGCCGAAATCGATGTTTTTAAAAGACAAACACATGTTGTCTAAGTGAATGTGGGGGTCTGGCTTTTTGTGAAGACGTGTGACAGTAGGAAGGGAAGGGGAAAGATAAAAATTGTCAAACAAATGTGATGTCATTCATGAGTAACCCCGCAAACACACGGTTATCCAAGAATAACGGGTAGTCTAGTTGCTCTTACAGTTCTTGGTGATGAGGTAAGCGACTTGGATATTAAGTACAGATTCTAATGCAGAATGAGAAAATTGGATAAATACCTGCAACTGTTACAGAGGTTGACATTTTGCAGTTTTCTCCCTAAATGAAAAAAAAAAACCCCCAGTTAAAATCTAACATTCTTTCACATGTTGAACTAACCTTCCCAACCCCTAAGCTTTATGGTACACATACATTTTGCTTAGATATTTCTTTATAAAAAAAGGGTATAACAAAACTCAAAACTCACCTCCACCTTAGGGTGTTCTATACTGTCCCTGGAGTCTCCATTACTATCCAGTGAACTGCCTATCCCACTGTCTGTGACTACATCCAAGTCAAGCCTCTTGACTACACTACATTTCTCAGGGCCTTCTGTTGCTTTCATGGGTGCAGCAGATCCAGTGCTCCCTGCTTTCAATTTAGATAGATCAATGGCAGTTGAGACATTCACTGCCAAGGAACTAATAGCTTTTTATTATCATGGGTTATAACTGTATGGTGATTTGAGAACACAAAGAGCCCAAGATTTCTGCTAGAATTAGAATCAAACATATCCTACCTGCAGTTTCTTCTATACTTTTTGCTAGAGTTGTCTGTTCCCCACTTGTTTGTACTAACTGTTTACTCAACGTGTGACTAGCTTCAGCTGTAGGACTCATACTACTTCTTCTGGTCACCACTCTGGGGCTGATGGGAGCATGTTTTAATCTTGATGAGCATCGCCCTGGACTCTTCAAATCTTTTATATCAGCTGGAACGTGACAATGTGTTACATATCTCATCAGACAAATTTTCATTTGCGCCAAACAAAAAAAACTTAATATTCTAGTTTTAGCATGACTTACTTTCTTGGAGTGCTGTGTCTATTTTGAGGAGTTCAATATCTGTCTGTTTGGGGGAGTTTGGCTTGCATTCTTCATCTATTTCTTCACAACTCATTTCTTCTTCATTATCTTCCTCTCCACTGGCCTGGCGAGACTGAGCTTTTAAAATGGTCAGTTTTCTTCTCTTTCTGCGGGGTTTGCACCACACACATTTGTTTTTCTTACTTTTATTGGCAGAGGTCAAATGGGGGCTTTTCTTAGGTATACTGCCATCTTTATCAGCAGGGGATGACACAGCATTAGCCTTAGTCCTGTCTGAAGGTTGGTCCACTGGGGATGTTACAGCATGCGTCCTCTCATCACTCCTGCCCTGTGAGCCACCATCACAATCATTGCCATTGTCTTCTCTGGGTGGAGATGATGTAGCTCGGGACAGCTTGAAAACCTTTTCAACAGCCTCTAAAGGTGGCACTGGGTCTATGTTGAGTCCCCTGACACGACGACTGTAGCGCTCACCTTCAGGTTTTGGTATTGAGCGGCTTTGTTTTGGATGTTCTAAATAGTCTGGGATTACAGCTTGTGACTTGGGCAGCTGGCTGTTTGGCTTGGTATAATAAAAGTTGGGGACAGTTGTGGATTTTTGGCCTGTTCAAAATTTGGATGAAAAATATATCAATGACTAAAAAGCATAACCTTATTTGAAAACTGCCAGTAGCCTATATTATCTCTTAATTCTATACTGTATTGTTAAACTAACCTCTTCTCTTTCTTGACTCTTCAATTTCTACACATGTTTTTTCAAAATCTTTATCCAACTCAGTTTTAATGATGGCATAAGCAGTATCCTTCAGAGCACAAGCCCTGTGGCGAATAACTCGATCTAAAAATAGTTTTTAGAGGGATTGTAATCATTCAATTTATTAAATTATAAGTGGTTTACAAGATAACACTACAGCTAACCAGGAACTCCCAGTGTTTTTTTTTTAAATACAGTATTTGACAATCTTTATGTCCAGACAACTTCACAGCTTGGCACTAGCAGTATAATCAACAGCCTAAAGTGTGGGCACCAGCAGTATAATCAACAGCCTAAAGTGTGGGCACCAGCAGTATAATCAACAGCCTAAAGTGTGGGCACCAGCAGTATAATCAACAGCCTAAAGTGTGGGCACCAGCAGTATAATCAACAGCCTAAAGTGTGGGCACCAGCAGTATAATCAACAGCCTGAAGTGTGGGCACCAGCAGTATAATCAACAGCCTAAAGTGTGGGCACCAGCAGTATAATCAACAGCCAAAAGTAAAGCTCAAGTCAAGTTTTCTAAATTAGCTTATGAAAGTAAAAACTTGTACAACTTACCCATTGGTCCTCTATTAGGATTGTATTCTAAAGCATTTGAACAGATGAGGTCAATATCATTCATAAATGAGCGCACAGTTCCATACTCATGAAGGTCAATTTTCCCCATCATAGTAGACAAATCCATTGGGTGTTCAATAATTTCATAATAATCAGGAGCCTAAATATAAATTACAGGAGCTAAATATATAAAAGTTTTAACTACAATTTTTCAGCAGCCTAAATATATAATATTAAGTTTTAATAAAAGAATCAACTCCCTCAGCTAAATATTGTCAAGCAGTATACAAAAATTAGGGTATTTGTTGAGAGAAACTTACATCATCAATATTAACAGGCTTGGCAAAAATGGAGAATTTCTTGTCACTCCCCAGTTTATTTAGTACATCCCTGAGAAAGATGCGAAGTTCCATTAGTGTTAGCTCTTCCTTTTCCATGAGAAGATTGACTTCTTCTTTTGTCAGCTCCCTGGCTTTGGGTGGGGCAGCTTTGGGTAGAACCTCTAACATTCTCTGTGCTGCAAACACAAAACAACTCAAGTACATAAGCAAGCATTGCCTTGTTGACTAGCTCAAATACCAAACCTGGGTAGCATCAGATGGTAGAGGATTGTTGGACCATGCACAATTCTATTCTTTCTTAAAGGGTCAAACTTCATGTTTTAGAACAGATGAGAAGAAATGATGCTCTTACTTCTTTTCTAAATTATCAAACAATTTGATGTAACCCAAAAAAAAAAAAAAAAAAAAAAAAAAAAAAAAAAAAAAAAAAAAAAAAAACAGACAACCCAATGTTACATCAATGATACAGCAGCATGAGGGAAACTTGAAGAAATAAATAACAAGTTCTATCAAACAAATTAATCTTCAATATTTCAACAGAAACTTCAACTAGAAAGCAGCAACAAACTCCAACCATTACCAGTGTGAGCACGTTTTCTTGGACGCAAGTTATAACATGATATTTGACTATGTGGTGTTCTCTGATGTAAATCTCTGAGGTTAAGAGGTAAGACAGTGGTGTGCTGGTGCTCAACACCTCCCTTCTTGTACAACATTTGAGATGATCCAACAGACATCAAACTTCTTCTCCTCAAGGACTTGTCAGATGAAGACAACTTGCAGGAATGGCTGCACTGTGGCACTCCAGCACATTTAGACTGATACAAAGCGGCATCCAGTTTTTGCAAACGTCTTAAATAGCGTAAACGTCTTGCACTTATTGAGCCATCTCTTGCTTCAAGAACAGAATGCTCAAATCCTGGTTTCAGTGGCACGAGACTGTATGGGTGATGGGGTGCTGGCTTGTTAGAGAGAAAAATACAGGGTCTCTTAAATGCTGGAACAGAACCTCTGGCTGACTGATTACGGTTCAGTCTGCCTTGGTGAGCTCGTCGTGATCGCAGGACCATTCTATGGAGTGGTCTGACATGCCGACTTGCAGCACATTTCACTTCAGACACATCTACCAATCCATTATTTGATTCTTTCTTTGAAACTTTTGGAAATGAACCTTTCATCCTTTCTTTACTTAGGCGAGTGCCTTCATGGAAAGGATACATACTGCCAGGATGAGGCCCTTCCATTTTCTTACGTTTTCGCTTCGGTTTGGATATTTTACGTACTATATTAGCTTTTTTCTCTTCGTTTAGAAGTCTAAGAAAATCTCCTGAAAAAATATGATTGTCATGTTTCATTTGTATGAGATAGAGCAAACAAGTCATACAAAGTTATAAGACTGAAAAAAAAAACGGCCTTAATTTTTTACTTTCTTGTATACAGAGTAAAGAGGAAGTAATTTTTTTTTACTGTTTTCATCGGTTTACACCTCAATACTTCATCATATATGGAGTATCAGCGACTTATTTTAATCGGGCAAAAATAATTAATGCAGATTTATAAAAATTTCAGCGTTCTATGCGTAATCGAGTCAGAAAAACTGGGTTTTGCAATTCTGTCAGTATGTCTGTAAACATGACAACTTGAGTACCATTACAGCTAGGTTGATGAAATTTCATATACAAGTATTATATCAAATTAGTAGTTCTGTATCAACTTTTCAGTGATTTCCGGTAACCGGACTACTATTTCAGATAAACAAAATTTAAAAGATAAGTAAAATATCTAATTCTCTGCATTCTGTCAAATTTTGAGTAATTTTCATTGATCGGAAGTTGTAATTTACTTCTGATTTCTCAAAAACGCATGTGAATTTATTCAGTACTAATAATATTCCGCACTATTATACACATATTGTTTGGCGTTCACTTGGTGCGCGATTCTTTTTTTCTAAATTTTCTATTCTATTTTAAAAAGTTTAAGGGGGGACGGGTAGTGAAAACATTTTCTCACAAATTATAAGATACATGCTTTTTTGAAATTGTATTAACTTTAAAATACTTTAAATATTATAACACTATTTATTTGAGTTAATTTATACATTTTTAGAGAAAATTAGGGTCAAATTGAACAATTTTTATGTACACAGTAGAAACAAAATGACTAAAAAAATAATTAAAAACAATGCAATATAACTTTGCACATTCCTAGTAGACACAACAAAGTACGGTTTGTCAAAGGGAAATTTTGAAATCTTACAAAAAGAATTTTTTGTGAAATTTTAAAAATGAATTTAAAAAAACAAAATGAAGCTTTATTGTCTAAACATTTTATCATATAAATGTATGTATTAGCAAAATAATTAATAACCTTAATAAATAATTACTTTTCCGATATTATTGGGGTAAACAGCAAATTACATCACTTACAAAAAAAATATAATAAAAAATAAAGTTTGATGCCAACCTTCACCAGATATCAAAATAAAAAAAAATATATAAAAATGATTTTGAAGAAAGTTGACTACCACTTCCTCCTTAAGTAATTAAAAACGGATAAAAAATCATGTCTATATTCAGAGTTGCCGAATTATATAAGAATATTTGAGAAATTTTAGGGGAGATCACATCCGGTTTAATTACTAACTATTCAAGTAAGCATCAATCATGGTAAAGAAAAAAATACTCATCAGGATAGATGTAGATATTTGCTTAGACAGAGGTTAGAATTTAATGTCCCATTGTGTGATGTCTGGTATCCTACAGAAAGGCCAACTTTGGGTAAAAACCAGGCCAATGTTTGTTCCAACAAAGCCATTTGTAGTCTTTACGTTAGACAAATTATCATAATTTCATTATTGAGGTTATAACCAGATAAGCCTACCCCTGACAACCCTAAAGTAGGAACAGTATTTTTTAAAATCCACAGTTGCTTAACCAATAATAATCTTAAATTAATATAAACAAAAACATGCGTATATACTTCATGGGAACAGGGCATTTCCCCCCTGTCAATTACCCCCCGGACATTTCCCCCAGAGTAATTACCCCCCCTGTCAATTACCCCCCCGCCCAGTAGGACATTACCCCCCCGGACAGGGTTAGAGTTAGAGCTATTGTTATGGTTAGGGTTGTGTCTAGCGTTGGTTTTGGTTTTGTGTGAAGTTTTAGGCTAAGGTGGATGCTTTGGTTTTGGTCTTTTTTTAAGGTTTGGATTAAAGTAGTATAAAGGTATAGATTTCTAGTTAGAGTTAGGATTCTAACTTAAGAGAGGGGGGGGGGGGGGGGGGGGGGGGGGGGAGGAAAATTTCCAGGGGGGTAATGTCCTGTAGCCATACTTCATATATATATTTTGATAAATCATTGCTTTAATGTAACAGTTTGAAGAGTTTTGCAGTATACACTCTAAGTCTTGAAGGGCTGCATCAGAGTGAACTCTTTCAGTGGCATCTCCTGATCTTGACTTTGCTATAAGCAATGCTTCAATTGTCTCATAACTTATTCCGCTTCTAAATTCACTTACGCATAAGTGAAATTATTCTTTCGCAATGTGCAGAAGAATGTGGTACTGTAAAAACTGACATTATTAATGTTGACAAATTGCAACCTCTCCATCCACTTTTAACTTGCCTATTTCAGGCCACGTGGCATCTAATCTTTCTTGTAAACAAGACTTATATAATAAAAATTCAAGCTTAATATCTGCAACTGTAACAGCTTTAGGTAACAATGCTGGAAACCTATTGAGGAAATATTCCTGTGTAAATACAGAAGATCAGTCTGATTGTTGACATCTGCCACTTCCACATGCTTTAGTAATTCATCATGCAGAGGAATATACATTTTACAGCACAAGTCAAACATTTCTTATCACCATCATCAAAAACAGCCAATCTTTCATCCCTCAAATGGAACTCCTCTTTTCTTGAAATAAACTCCAAAGCTTCCTGTCCTATATAAAGGTCTACATTTTTGTGGACATCAATTTTCACTTCAATTATTTTTCATTGCTGAAAGCTCAACAAAATGAATTAGTAAAGATCTCAAAGAGCTTAACTCTTCTAACCCGATGGATCTTGGGTGCATTTTTTCCTGATCATTTTCTTTTCTTTTTAAATAACTTCTATGATTATTTAGAAAAAAAAAGCTGAACAAACTGAGTCAAAATCGGAATGGCAGAACAAATTACTTTTCACGTTGAAAAAGAATGATTCTGCTTTTGGTGGGACGGTAGGCATGTCTACCATACCAATAAGGGCTTCCATTAAATCTGGTAAATATCCTAAATGCCAGCATCAAGTTTTATATTGACCACTTGGCACCATCAAGACAAAATAAAAAGTTAGCCTACCTGCTTGTTTTTTCTTTGGTGGTGGTCGGGCAGTTTGTTTGAGCAGGAGGTCTTGGAAAAATGCTCTCCTTTCTTCCAGATTTGCATCTCTCATCTCTACAACCTCACCAGATGCTTCACAAAACAGGGACTGGAGCTAAGAGAAAAACATACAGCCTGACCAGATGACTGGAGCTAAGAGAAAAACATACAGCCTGACCAGATGACTGGAGCTAAGAGAAAAACATACAGCCTGACCAGATGACTGGAGCTAAGAGAAAAACATACAGCCTGACCAGATGACTGGAGCTAAGAGAAAAACATACAGCCTGACCAGATGACTGGAGCTAAGAGAAAAACATACAGCCTGACCAGATGACTGGAGCTAAGAGAAAAACATACAGCCTGACCAGATGACTGGAGCTAAGAGAAAAACATACAGCCTGACCAGATGACTGGAGCTAAGAGAAAAACATACAGCCTGACCAGATGACTGGAGCTAAGAGAAAACCTTTCATTCATTCATTCCTCTAGCATTTTACTTCTCTACATGTTATCAGTGGCCTCCCAAGTTTTAACACATTTGAGATAGGCACCATTTGAATCAATCATTTCTTAGGTCAGAAACTGTTGTAAATTCTGATTATCCCAAATGTTAGAATGACAGAAATTCTTCTTTAATATTCTTTTTTATTATTGGTAATGTACGACCATTTATTACACCATTTTACTAATTTCTCTTAAAGTACCAAACCAAAAGGAAATTGACAAAATGTACCTATAGCAGTGCTTTTATAGGAATTTCTGAAGACACAGAAAGAAGGGAGAACTACGCCAATACATACCACAGTGTCTAAGGTGTAGTATGGTTGTTCACTAGTAGCCAACAAGAGAAGAGGCAATGATGGGTTCAAATCCTGAATAAGAGTAAGTAGTGTAGCTCTTAAAGTTTCTGCCATCACACCCCACCACTGGTCAACGTAAGGAATATATATGATGCTTGGACACTTGCGCTTTGCCTCATGAAATACCTGCATCAGAATTGGTGACATTAAAACTTCATACAAGAGAAGCTTATGTTAGGTAAGGACAATGCAGTGGACATAAGGATAGAAAAATGTTGCCTGACTGGCTAAGGAAAAAAACATCTTGTTACATAACTAAAGAAACCTAAACACATACATTGGCACACGATTCCTCAGGAGTTTTAGCAGTAACAGCATATAGTGTTGGCAGGTCTAACACATGAACTGGCAAACTCTCCAATCTATGTAGGACAGCTGGTGCTATATAGGTGGTTTGTCCTTGGCCTTCTCTACCCACCAGCATCAGTCTTGGTCGAAATGTAGCAGGGCGACTGGTAGCATAACTGTCAAGTATTGTAGACAACTTGTTAGCCTAGTATGTCTGGTAGCAGAACTGTCAAGTATTGTAGACAACTTGTTAGCCTAGTATGTCTGGTAGCATAACTGTCAAGTATTGTAGACAACTTGTTAGCCTAGTATGTCTGGTAGCATAACTGTCAAGTATTGTAGACAACTTGTTAGCCTAGTATGTCTGGTAGCAGAACTGTCAAGTATTGTAGACAACTTGTTAGCCTAGTATGTCTGGTAGCATAACTGTCAAGTATTGTAGACAACTTGTTAGCCTAGTATGTCTGGTAGCATAACTGTCAAGTATTGTAGACAACTTGTTAGCCTAGTATGTCTGGTAGCATAACTGTCAAGTATTGTAGACAACTTGTTAGCCTAGTATGTCTGGTAGCATAACTGTCAAGTATTGTAGACAACTTGTTAGCCTAGTATGTCTGGTAGCATAACTGTCAAGTATTGTAGACAACTTGTTAGCTTAGTATGTCTGGTAGCATAACTGTCAAGTATTGTAGACAACTTGTTAGCCTAGTATGTCTGGTAGCATAACTGTCAAGTATTGTAGACAACTTGTTAGCTTAGTATGTCTGGTAGCATAACTGTCAAGTATTGTAGACAACTTGTTAGCCTAGTATGTCTGGTAGCATAACTGTCAAGTATTGTAGACAACTTGTTAGCTTAGTATGTCTGGTAGCATAACTGTCAAGTATTGTAGACAACTTGTTAGCCTAGTATGTCTGGTAGCATAACTGTCAAGTATTGTAGACAACTTGTTAGCCTAGTATGTCTGGTAGCATAACTGTCAAGTATTGTAGACAACTTGTTAGCTTAGTATGTCTGGTATCATAACTGTCAAGTATTGTAGACAACTTGTTAGCTTAGTATGTCTGGTAGCATAACTGTCAAGTATTGTAGACAACTTGTTAGCTTAGTATGTCTGGTAGCATAACTGTCAAGTATTGTAGTCAACTTGTTAGCTTAGTATGTCTGGTAGCATAACTGTCAAGTATTGTAGACAACTTGTTAGCTTTAAATGTTTTCCAACAAATATAGGAGAAGTGTTACCTAGTAAAATTAAGATAGTGAGGAACTGCTGATGTACTTGGTCCCGCTTCAAAATTTGATGTATGGATTTTATGTGAGGTAGTAAATATTGAAGGAGCTTCTTCATCTTCATCACTTGCTAAGTCCTCCAGTAGTAAACCGCTTTCTGTCAAAACCTGGGCTTGATCCACTGTTGCTACAAGAACATAGAAGTCCACAAATTATTACAAACTTTCCCGCAACACCTACTTCTCTTAAGACTCAGATATTAAATACATTTAGTAGCTAGACATAAACCAATAATAATAAATTTAATATTTAAATATTACTACTACTGGATACAAAAAAAATATTCTGCAAGATTTGAGTTACAGGATGTAAAAACGGTTACTTGGACACATCAATAACAGATGGATTTCTTGCTTAGTCTCCAGACATGGCTAAGAAATGACAGTGCTGGTAAAGCTGACAGTTATTTTTACCTGCTGCATCTAATGAGGAGAGTTGTGAAAGACAAGGTGGGAAACAATCAGCAAGTTGATTTAGAACTTGGTTCAGCTGATGTTGAAGCAACGGTGCAACCCTAGAAGACAAGGCTCTTGCTGGAGTATTCACAGAGCGTTGGGAGGTAGGAATTATATTGTTGATAGCACTGAGAATAAAAAAAACAATTAGCGTTGGGAGGTAGGAATTATATTGTTGATAGCACTGAGAATAAAAAACCAATTAGCGTTGGGAGGTAGCACTGAGAAAATATTTATAAATTAATCCTAATGGAAGATAATTACTTTCAAATAGTGAGCAGTGCTATTGAAACTTGATTGTATTGTTTATACATTAAGTTTGTAACTGATTAACACACTTTACTTCAACTTCTTAAAATATTACATTTCTAATTTAAAAACCAAACAAAAATAAACCCAAAGTAACTCAACAGACGAAACGCATGTCTATGGTTATTTTAATAATTATGACCTGGTCCCCTCTTAGTCAACTGGGCTATTGCCATAAGGGAAGAGAACTTAAGTTTGTTGTAAAATGGCTTACTCAAAAAAATCTTTGGCAGATATATTAATGGAAGAAACATCCAGCTCTAAGGCTTCATTGGTCATGTAAATCTGAGGATATCTGCGCCGCAATGCCAGCATTGCAGCCTCTGTGCACAATGCCTTGATATCTGCACCACAGTAACCTACAATGACAAGTACTGGTATTAAAGATGAGACAACAGGAGTGCTTGAGTGGCTAACTCTAACATCTTTATTAGAGGTGAATTCTGCTGCTCACTGGCTAACTCTAACATCTTTATTAGAGGTGAATTCTGCTGCTCACTCTACAGACAAGGTTGACAACATTTGAAGCTGTAACAGAAAGCTTCCACTTTCTTTAGTAATCACTGTCTGTCCAGAACTCTTGACAGTTATAGGTCCACTCGTACACATGGTCAAGTTTTTTTTTAAAACCATCTAAGTTATCAAATTATAAAATGTGCATGACCCACATTAAAACTTTCTGTTTTGCCACAGTAAATTTTTGCAATACTTGGTCAAGTACTCACTGATAGATTTTACAATGTGAATCACATTTCTAAGCCCACATTTTCGCCTGGTTTCACAAACATCACCCCCCCTCCCCCCATAGTGTAAAAAACCAAGAATGCAGTAGCACAAAAGGCTATACATTTTATCAGATGTCTCTTTGCTGAAGGACTATGTGATACACTACAATTTTTTTCTAACAAATAAAATATTTTTCTTGCTAAATGATCAAACCATTCATGTTCATATATTTGCGGGCTTGCTTTTAAGTTTGAGGAAACAGATGCCATGTTAGAGAGCAGTTGGTTATACAAGGCAGGCCATATGAATGGTCTCAGATGGGTTTATACATTTTTTATTCTTGGAAAATTGGACTAAAAATAGCTCCTTATTGGGCAAATTTTACTGCATTTGATTTTTAATGTAGGCAACCCTCTTTACTTTGCATATCAGTCTACAATACTTTACAAGTGAAAAATAGCAAAGTTCTCCATATACTTTTACACATTCCTCTTAGGCTTATTAAGCCATAAATAATCTTGACTTACCAACACAACGTTCTGCTAATTCTGATATAAAAAATTCATTTAACTTTGGTCTCCAACTTGATGTATGAATGGTTAATATTTGCTTCCTTGCCTATAAAAACATGAACCAAAAAAAAAAAAAGATATTAAAATCTTGTTGCTTTAGTAATTGAGAAATGAGCAATTAAAAGAGTTACAGAACAAGCAAATCAAAGTTTAAGCTCTGACCTAAATTTGAATACATATATTCACCTCTAATGTTGGCAATGGAAACAAAAACTCTCTGTCAAATCGACCTGGGCGCCTTAAAGCGGGATCCAAGGAATCAATACGATTAGTTGCTCCTATGACAACAATTTCCCCTCGACTGTCCAGTCCATCCATCAAGGCAAGAAGAGTTGAGACAATTGAGCTGTGAATCTGATCTTGTCTGCTGGACCTCACTGGAGCCAGGCCATCAATTTCATCAAAGAAAATAATAGATGGACGATATTTGTAAGCCTAGAAGATAAAGTTTTTGCAATAGGTAACTTTTCACTCATCATAGAATTACAATAATCTTTAAGACTTAACCTCTGTGATATAATGAAAAACACTTACTTGGTCAAATAAAAGTCTTAGCTGCCTTTCGGATTCACCAACCCATTTACTCAAACAATCAGCACCCTTTCGCATGAAAAAGGCAACTCTTCTATCACCCTGAGAACATTCATTTGCTAAAGCTCGAGCTACTAAAGTTTTGCCAGTTCCTGTTGATGAAATTGAGAGGGAAGAAAAATCAAACAACAGAGCTAGGAAAAAAACTGCAGAAAATATTGGTCAAATCTTTTAAACTCACCAGGTGGTCCATAAAATAGTACACCCCGGGGAGGGTCGACATTAAAGCGTTCAAATACTTTATCATAAAGAAGTGGAAAAACAACCATCTCTTTTAATGCTCTGATGTGTTTCCCAAGGCCTCCAATACTGTTGAAAGTTACCTATGGAAAAAGAAATCAGTGTAGCATAACCATCTTGTGCCCACCCTGGGAGGGTTGTAGAGACAGATGTCAATATACACAAGTACTGGGACAGTTTGCCAATAGCATCAAATCAACTATTTAACCTTCCCCAACATGTAGAGATTCAGACATGCTTACCCCTGTCAGCCAAAAGTAGGAACAGTCATGCCTAAAAAGAGGAATTTGTAGCCAAAAAGAGGAACATACGCCCAGACGCTACTTTACTAAGTCAAAAATAAAAATAATTATTTTGGAAATTACTCTGACATTAGTAGGCTTCTAGTCATATATAACTAGTCTCTAGGCTACAATTAAAAACTGCTTAATGTCAGCTAACATTAAAAAAAAAAAAGTTAACCAGTAACCTGAGTCCCCCCCTCCCATAAAAACCATAGCTTTGACATAACATTATTGATTTGATTATTTATGCCTTGATAAATAAAAACCATAGCTTTGACATAACATTATTGATTTGATTATTTATGCCTTGATATGTTCTAAGCTATTAAGCTGTATGAATAACAAATGCTGAAGGCTTCATCAGAAGTAATATTAATATATAATATAAGTTAAGAGCTAAGCCGTCTAAAACCCTTGATCTACTACCTCTAGTAAAATCTTAGTTACTTCTAAGTTCTTCATAATAGTAGTTACTAGTTAAGTTACAACTACAAGATAGATCAGTATTCACTATTTCAGTATCTACTAGTAGATCTAGAATTACAATTCTAGATCTACTAGTAGATCTTTTCTTCTTCTTCGTTCTTAATTTTTAGTGTTTGAAGGGATCGAGCCTTATCTGCCAGAGGGTTTTAACTCGAGACTTTTTCGACTTTATCAACCATGACCTTTTTGCCAACTTGACCATGCCTCCATCACAATTAAGGATACGTTTCAACTGGTTATGCGCCATTGAGGCCATTGACTCCGATTTCAGCCTGCTTTTCTTTTTGGTTTTGCTCCCATAGCCTTAGTCCAACCAAGAACAAACTACAAGGCAGCAGTTGTTTTATTTTGGAGTTGTCTCTCCTAGAAGAGTGGCTGTCCCTTGCTAACAAGCCTCATCTGCCCGAGGGTTCAAACTCGAGACTTTTCGTTTTAGCAACCATGAGCTTTACCACGCCGACCCCTAGTAGTAAATACTTACTGAGATCTACTACTATCTAGAAATAAGCATGTTAGTCATGATTTTATTGTATTTTTTTAAGGCATAAATGAAATCTACAATTCAATTGCAAATACTAAAAAGAACGTTCACTAGCTAGATTGTCCACATTATCTATTTGTAGATCTGGCCTAGCTAGATCTAGTATTAGATAATACTTGTAAATGTTGTAAGTAAACTAGGAAACATACGCCAAAGGGAGATAATCGCTTTTCCATGCTTTTTTTCAATTCACCCTATTACATTTCTTTCTTTATTACTTAAAAAAAAAAACAAAAAAAAAACAAAACCCGGAACAAACTGAGTCAAAATCTGAATGACGGAACAAATTCCTTTTTGGGTGAAAAAGCGGGACGGTTCCAATTTTGGCGGGAAGGTAGGCATGTCAGAGATATGACCAATGAAGCACTTACATTTCTGTCAATAGTCATTGGCTCTACATCAGCAAGACTGGCCCCTGACTTGACTCTATCTTTGATAACACTGGAAGATGGCTGTGCATTGGTTGAAAAGTTCATTGGCATCATTCTGTACAAGAGTTGACAAAACTTTGATAAGCAACCATTGCAATAGCTCTATTGGCTCAATAAGTGAACACTGTCAAGTGAGAGGACAAGAGAAAATGTGAGTACATGCCTACTACGAGCTTTAGCCATGCTTTTAGCTTTACGCCGCTTGAAACTTTTTTCATCACTACTCTCACTCTCAGAAGATGAGGTAGAACTTGAACTAGAATGGAATGCTGACCGCTTTCTTCAACAGAATAGAAAACAATAACTGGCATAAAAATTGTATTGTTATCACGTCCGATTGCTTTCTGTTTACATTTTAATAGCATCTAAACATAAAACTAGCAAAATGTACCATAGTTTTTACCTTATATTTCTTCTTTGGGCAGGAGAATGATAGGTTTGATTTGCACTCTTTTTTGTAGGAGTCGATGCAAAGATGGAGTTGTGGATTCTTTTAATACGGGGCTCTGTTTCATTAAAGAAAAATGTGGTTGTTATATTAAGTGAAATAATTAGAACAGTGAAAGCAATAAAATTTATTAGGTGAAATAAAATATTTGTTATAAAATAGTCCGACCTTTGATAGGTGCCTTGTACAAGTCAGTTCTAGGCTTGTGTTCTCTTAAGGAATATGACTTGACAATAAGAGGCTGCTTCTTTTTCTTCATGGCATCTCTTTGAGGACGGCTGTTGCTATTGTTATTTCCATCATCTTTCTCTGTATCTTCCTCCTCTTCACAGTTTTCATCAGTATCATCGTCTTTATTATTACTTTTGTTACGCTTAACAATATCTAACATAATAAAATAAAATGTGTTATATATATTAATATTTAATTGACATGAACTAAAAACATAACTATTAAATAAGCTGGTAAATATCTGATAAACATGTAATAAAACTTGAACAAACATAAATTTTTGTATGTTGAATGGCTAAGCATTAAAATATTAAATTTCCTTACATGATGCAAAAATGTGCAAGGGTGTATATTACTTAAGTACAACTCATTGATATCAGAGAACTTTAAATGTTTGGATAAGGTCAATCAAGACATGATCAAAGAGTGACTGAAAAGAGAGGTAATCAGAGTTGGTGAGAAGGCTGAGATTCTTTTCAACAAGTATTCAAGGTAGTTACCAGGATCAGAATCTGAATCATCATTGATGGGAACGCCATACATATTTCGTTTGACCTGGACTCTTTTTCTTTTGACACGGCTATACATGTCTGAAAATTCCTGGAAAAGGAAACATCATCATCTTAATTTGAAATCTCAAGGGGATTAAAAAAAAAACAAACATAGAATCAAGTGAAGATTGATCTCACCTGATTATCCTCACTGTCTTCCTTATTATCTGAATTATCGTTTGCTTCATCAGACTCTAATTTTGAGCGACCTGGGATGCTAACGAGGTAAGATTGATTCAGTGTATCATACACCTGCAGAGTGGAAAGGTAAAATTCTGATTTAATGGTACTTAAACTAAAGCACGACAAGCCCCTGGGCAGCATAACACTGAGTTACAGCTGACTTGGCCCAGGTTCAAGTGAAATACAATTACAATAGTTTAATAGCACTGCCCACAAATGATTCAAGAACAAATATCTGTACCTGGCGTCGAGTGCGAGAACTTCTACGCCTTAAATTTTCTGCTTCCTCATCATCTAAAACTTGCTGGCGTTTTGTATACTTCCTTTTGCGTTTGGTTTCATTAACATGAGCATCATCCTCTTCATCATATGAAACTTGCTGTTTTGTATATTTTCTTTTGCGTTTATTTTCATTCACATCGTCCTCTTCATCGTCTGAAACTTGCTGTTTTATATACTTTCGCTTGCATTTATTTTCATTGACATTAGCATCATCATCATCTTCAGAGTACTGCTGTCCAACATTTGTAGGTTGGTCTGTTGCTTTTCCAGCTGATAAACGCTGCCTTAATCTTCCTGAGTTTCTTGCCCTACTTTCAGCACTCTGGTCCCAGTGAGTGATTCCACTGCTGTTATTATCTTCATCCTCTTCTTCTTCGGAATGGTCCTCATCTTGGTATGAAATCCTGCGTCTAGAAGTTCGCTTTGAGATATTGTCGTCATGTGCATTTATCATTTCCTGTTTGACTTGCCTGGACCTTGTATAATTGGTTCGCCGTTCAGAAGAATAATCCTGCACAGGTATGTGATGTCTTCTTCTTCTTATGGAATCTTAACATAAAAAAAAAAACACCACATGCATAAACTTTTACAGTGTTCAAACTAATACTAATTTTCTAGTAGAATTCCCACACTCATACGAAATTTGCTAATTATTCTAAGCACATTTGAGATAGTTTAATATATTTAATATATTAGTGTGTAAGTAAAGAATACCTTCATCTGAGGAATCTGCATCAAGATAGTTGTAGGCCCTACTGCAAAAATAAAAAAACTCAGTAGTGCACTAAGGTAAAATGACAGTATTCAGATCTAAAAGTCAAACAATGAACTAAAACTAGGAGTCAGACAACTATGTACACAAAGGTGGATGCTACTTAAAATAGTTTGTTTACACAGAATACTGCCTGCATATGTGGCAGGAATGCAGTCAATCATGCATACTGGCTATTTTAGACCTGAAAAGGCTTTCACTGCAGACAATGTTTTAAAGTGTCTAACAGTTTGAATGTTAAGAGGTTCTGTTCATCCATCTACCCAAATCTAATATTACTCTGTCTCTGTAATCTTTCAAGTTTCTGCCTATCAATCAGTCAATCAGTTATTGCTTCAACAGTTTAAAAGGATTCTAGTGAAATATTATGTAGCCTTATTAAGACTATAAATATAATCAACAACCGTTTAATACTCGTTTAATTTACATAGGCCCAGATAGTTAATCATCAGAAAGTTAATCAACAGATTAAATTACTTACCTTGGGCCAGTTCTAGGTCGTAGCCGAGATTCAACTACTTTTTCTTCAAATATATTGAATGCATTTCTATCCTCATCGTACGCTCTAGAGTGTGTATTCTCACCAGTCTGGAATGTAAAACGTATAGTCTCAAGACCCTAAAGGTTCAATCATTTACACACCATACATCCACCTCACCAGCCTACAGGTTCATTTGGTTCAAACATTATAAACCATACATCCATAAACACAGCTCCATAAACAAAAATAATTGTTTCAAGAACAAATACTGCCACTATTAGGATCCGGATTCTTATAGCCTTAGCTGCTATTTGGACCAGCCAGTAAAATTGTCAAGATTTAATTAAACAATAATTCTTTTAAGAGGCAGAATATGTTTTCTGCTGTGGTGATTTTTTTCTTGTAATTTCAAATGATATCTTGAGATCTTGCTTTTAATACCCGATATCATTCCTGACAATTGTCACGGGAGTCGTTAGGTCAATTATATATGGCCTATGATATGAGCTTCTCTGGCCGAGCAAATGTTAAGCGCGCATGTAAAAATGTGCTCAATTTTTTTCTTTTCTTCTGTTATTTTGATTTAAAAGGCCTATCAGTCCAAATTTTAGAAATAAAAAAAAAAAAAAAGGGATCCCGTTTTTTTGAGTATTGTGTTATAGTACACTTAAACAGAAGCAATAGAATTTATGAACAATGACGCCAAATATGTTTTTTCTCTTGCTGGGTGGGGGTGGGAGAGACAAATCTCAACAATCTCAAATAGCGATGGTCTTGCTATGACGTATGCTATACACCTACACTATTCAAATCAAAACCAATGTGAAATCACAGTGACCCTAGATAGACAGTGTTGGTATTTTTCTCGCGCTGACAAAAAAATCAAATCAATGGGAGAGACAAATCTCAACAATCTCAAATAGCGATGGTCTTGCTATGACGTATGCTATACACTTACACTATTCAAATCAAAACCAATGTGAAATCACAGTGACCCTAGATAGACAGTGTTGGTATTTTTCTCGCGCTGACAAAAAAATCAAATCAATGGAGCAAAGATGTTTATAATTGGCGTTTTTTTAAATCTAAATAAGATATAGACAAATCTTGTTGTTTTAAAAATATTTTAATTTTAATAGGCCTACATATTCTAAGAATATGTAGGCCTATTAAAATTAAAATATTTTTAAAACAACAGTTAGGAGATTTATTTGCACATTACATTAGAATGCTGTTGTTAGTGTATCAAAACTAAAAGACGGCGGATCGGGAAGAAGAAATATAACAATGGAGTCAATGGTGGCAACGCGACCTACATAAGGTGATTACTTTCAAATGAGTATTTACTAATTTAATTTTACTAAGTCAAAATATCCAATTAAAAAAAAAATACAATTAAAAAATATAAACGAGATGGCTGCTATAGTAAATGAGTATGGTTGCATCTGTTGTAAACATCGCTAGTCTTCATTTATTACTGAAAAGTTTTAACTCAGTTGTTTAAAAACATATAGATCTAGATCTACATAAATGTCGAAACAAGGAAACATTTTTGTATTTTTCAAAACATTAATCTCGCAAATTCTTATCATTATTTTAACACAAGATGCTAATAAAATGGATAATAGGCCTTAGAATACCAGAAAAAATCGCGAGAATTGTGATTGTAAATAATGAGAGGATTTCTAGTGGAGCACTCTCCGTATAAACTGAAGGTATAACGGGGAAAACGGCCCGTATAACAGTAGATTAATATATAATTGATATATTTACCATGTATATTACAGTATTATTGATTCTCTTTTCCAAAAATCCAATTACCCCGTAAGTAACCATGCGACAATTTCTCTCTGCTATTTTTAGTAACGCTGCATCATTGTTACGCTAGTTGCCAGACAGAAACAACTAGTTTTTGTTTTTTGCGGAATGAACTATTAAGTCTAGTATTTTAATTATAATTCAATTGTAGCATGTGCGGAAAAAGTAAAATTATGGACATTATTATTGTATTAGTAATTTTATTTGTATATTGATTTTTTTCTTCTCTGTGGGCCGACAGTAGCTGCATTGAATTTAATTCGTGACCGGTGGTTAACCTCGTCAACGCTGCGTGGCCTATTCGTTTCTATAATTAGTGATGCTTGTTCAGTGGCCTTTTTCAGAGCTAGACCTACTTACGGGCGATTTTAGACTTAATTGATCGGCCGTTAGCCTTTTTCATTGCTGCATATTTTAAAAATGCTCGTTCAGCGGCCTTTGTTTTTGGCGCTAAATAATCTGTTTACGGGCATTTTAAGCATTTTTTTTTTAAGCTAGACGCAGATCTAGTTAAAAAACAATTTTTTTATACAGCTGGCTGTCTAGCATGCCTGATATGTGAACTTAAAAAAAATGACCGAACTTTTAAAAAAAATGACCAGAAGTAGGGAAGTAGGTCTGTTTTTCAATTTGCTTGAAGAAGGGGGGGGGGGGGGAAGAGAGAGAAGTGAAGACAGACACCGACCATCTCATGTACACGTGTTCATTCTATGACGTGTACTATAGGCCTGCTGAACTCACAGTAACCCCGCGACCATGGTGGGATTTTTCATCCACAGGATAGTAAACGTAAGCAAGCAATCACGCGAGTGACGATGTTTGGAGATTTTATTTATTATCAACGAGTTGCTTTTAGTTATTTTCCGGTGAGTAAATAACCTAAGCTGTCGCAATTACCATGGCAGGAATTAAAAGCTCGTGTACAAAAGTCCACGACGTCATGTTATGCTGGTCGAGGGGCAAGAAAGCGATTTTGTCTGTCATTTTCCATTCTACGATAATTTTCAAATTCTCTCTTTTCTCGTCAACCGAGGAAGCTAGATATTTAAATGTGGTGTCAAATGTTCTCTTAAGGGGTAAGGAAGTTAATGGTGTATTTGAAATAACAGAATATTTTATTTTAAAAAATCCGATAATTCAACCTAGATCTAGAACTACTACTTTGGGTTTGTTTCTGTGTTAAACGGTTACAAAATAGCGCCCGATAAAAGTCGGGAGTTCGCTATGTGTGATCGGCTGTGGAACTTCACTCTATAGAATAGATCTAGAATTATAATTAATTAGGCCTATAATATTTAATCATATTTTAATCTATAGTCACTAGTCTAGTAGTCTAGTGAACAGACTCAATGACTCAACTAGCGGTACTAGCGCCTGTCGTCGACTGCTCGGGACTTTGATTAGATCTAGATCTAGTAAAAACTTACATCACCGCTTCTTGATGACAGGCGGTTTTTTTCAGTTGTAAGAGATAAAAAGGTGGTTGGTGATTCAACATCAATGTCACCACTATGTCTTGTTTTAACCATTTCCGAGCCTTTGTAGTTTCAAAGTCAACAAAGGGAAACCCAACGGATCATGATAACAAACGATCAAAATTTCAGATCGGCAAATCCAGATTTTTCTACTTAGACTAACCAAAACAAAACCAGTTCTAATCTCTAGGCCTATTTAGAATAAGAAAAATACTAGGCCTATCAAATATACTAAACAGTTCTAAGTGATGCAACAAGTTAAGTTAAAAGAAACTAGTATATATAGTCTATGGCTTATATATATATATATATATATATATATATATATATATATATATATATATATATATATATATATATATATATATATTCAGTTCCTCTTTACATATGCCCTATTTGTTGGACCAAATAAAGGGCTGGATGTTAAGCCTACTGCATAGAAAGTCCTATGATGTACATTTTAAAAAAATACTTAGCATTGTGAGCATTACTTAATTCTTAAACTGTTAGTAGGCTATAAATAAGAAACATTACAAAAAAACACATGAATACTTTCAAGTTTCACATATAAGTTTCTAAAATAGCACGAATCAAAACTCGGATACTTAAGAAGTATATCGAGGCAAAGTCATTGTTGCAATGGAGACTAGGATTCAAGTTACGATGAGTTTTGTGAGCATTCGTTCACTGTCCCGAACACAGACCGGTTGAATCGGATTTTTAAAGTTATTTGTGAAAATGGCACCACTGTGTAGGACAGCTATGAAAGCAAATGAACATTAAAGTTGGCTTGCGATAAAAAATTATTAAAATAATTGTTATTAAACAAAGGAAATAAGTCTAAATGACTACAATGCTATACTAAATTAAGGTTTTGATTTTTAAAAAAAGCTAAAACTGGACAGCTATTACATTTTGTGAACCACAACTGTAACAGGGATAAAACCGTACCGGTACTAGATTCTAGATCTAGATCTAATGCTTGAAAATTACAGTAAAGAAGGTAATGTATCTTTTCAAAGAAGTAAATCATAACATTGGAAATAATACCGAAGTAAATTTATATGCAGGCGATGTTGAAGATCATTTTCTACTTCATGTTTTTTAAGCGAAATTACAACTGGGCCTAAGCTGAACAATAACAAACAATTTGGCGCGAGATTTTGATATTAAAACCGGCTGCTGTAGAAAATCGGGAATCCCCAGAATCTCTCACCTGCCCCCCCCTACCCCCCTATCCTTTAGTTCACATGAAACTGGTGGTCCGCAAAGCGTTCTGTTTAGATGTATGTTGGTTTGTTTCATTTCTTTTTTAATTTTTGGCACGTCTTTTTATTTTGTGGAATAAAGTACTAAAAACGTTGTAGGAATGCTTCGACATTGATGGTCCTCGCCAGTGTTACTTCCAGACTTTTTTCCCCGGAGGTGGGGGGGGGGGGGGGTGGGTGGGTGGGCGGACACTGTTAAAAGTATATATTTTCTATATAAATTTAATTTCGTTCTGGGGGAGGGCGGTAGACTTTCTTCAGGGGGCGGAGGGGCGGAGGAGCCCCCCCCCCCCCCCCCGAAGAGATGCCTGGAAGAAACTCTGACATCAAGAGATGACAGCAAATGATAAGCAGAGGCGTAGTTGGGAGGGGGGGGGCGGCCGCCACGGGCGCCGACCCAAGGTGGGGAGGGCGCCAAAAGGGGTGGGAATTTATGCTACAGTTTTGAATTATAAACAGTCTAAGTTAAGAAATGTAATTGCTACAAACCTTGCCATACTGATTTAACTGTTTTCTACCTTGATTGTGTAACTGTAAAACATATACCTTGATTGTGTAACTGTAAAACATATACCTTGATTGTGTAACTGTAAAACATATACCTTGATTGTGTATCTGTAAAACATATACCTTTAAGAAATAGTGACCGGCAAAAACCGCTTTTCAGCTTTTCCTAGATGGGAGGGGGGGGGGGGGGGCTTTTTCGCGACCAAAGTCGGAAGAATTTACACTAGGCTAGATTGGTGAGTCGATAAACGTTACCACTTATAAAAGAAACCAATCGTATTAAAGCGTAATGTACGATTGTTCAACCGTAAAAAAGGGTAGTGACTTTTATCAAGATGGTGCAGGGGGGGGGGGGGGGGGTGGGGCGCTTTTTCGCTAAATAAAATCGCAAGGATTTACACTTGATCGGTGAGTAGATAGCCTTTATCACTTAGAAAAGAAACTGATTGTACTAAAGCGCATTGTACGATTGTGTAATTATTTAAAAAGTTAGTTACCTTAAACCCTGCTCTACAAATTTGTCCAAGATGGTGGAGGGGGATGGGGGGGGGGGGCGCTTTTCGCGAACAAAAATCTTAAGCATTTTTTACTGGATTGGTTTTAACACCTTGAAAAGAACCACTTGTATTAAAGCGTATTGTGTAACTGTAAAATAAGGAAAAGGGACTTGATTGCATTACATCTTGCCTGGATCACTGTATTTAAGAGAAATAAATATCATGGACTCTTGAATCGATATCCGATAAGTAAAATAGCATACGGGGTGGGCGGAAGACGATATTCTTGCCGAAATTTTAAGAGGGGGTAAAAAAAATTAGTGTATTGTACAGAAGAGATCATTTTTTGATTGCTTGTTTCATAACAAGCCATAATACTTCAGTTTTCACATAGTTAAGGCCACTAGACCTACTAAACGACTGCTAATGCTTTGTTACTTTGTTCAACCTAACTGATAATTTTAAACTATAATACATTTTTATCGAAATTGTTCTAAAGACACGACAAAAAGTAGACCAAATAAGCTTGCACCTTATACAAACTACACTCTAAAGCAGTGGTTCTTAACCTTTTTGGAGGTACCGAACCCTAACAGTTTCACATGCGCATTCACCGAACCCTTCTTAATTGTTTTGTCGTGTAAAAAATCTTAGCGTGCATCATATGAGTCAGGTGTGTGGCTTGACCTCCGCCGAAGCTCTGAGACTTACATACCGAAATTCTGGGGTTCGATCGAACCCAGGTTAAAGCCACTGTTCCAAACTTTTGATTTCTTATTTTTATTCGTTCCGGTTACCTAAGGAGCATAGGCAACTGGCTTGATTTTTATGAAGATAGAACCCCAAGACACCAGCCTCCCCTATCTCTACTTCAAACGATTTCCTTCAGGACTTTCTTGATCTCCTTCTCCTCTTGTTTCCACGTGGACTTTACACGAGCATCAGCTTAGTGCTGTTGTTTACTGTCTTTCTGTTATTGTACCCTAACCACCACTTTTCCATGCTCTTATTTCATTCTCAACTATCTGAAACCTATCTCCGAGCCATACAGTAAAAGAGACTTCACATTTAGCTACAGATCCTGATTGAATTTTTTTGACAATGCATTTAAATTACACATTGGCTTAGAATGTTAAAACGCATTTTATCGCTGCTGATTCTAATCAGAACGTTATAGGCTGTGTCACTATCATTAAAACGGTTATTACAGCTTCTTCAACCAGTACAATTAGTTCTGCGTTTGTTGTTGACTGTGTGCGAGAAGGCAGCGCAAATCTGAAAAATCCAAGACTTCGAGCTGTTATGTCCGTTGGATTCCAGTTTGTTTCCTCTAGCTTGTTTCATTATACAATCAACCAGTCAACGAAATACCCGTGTTGTATTCCAATGTGCACATTAAATGTTTCAGATAAGCTGCTCTTGTATGTCACTTGTATGTCACTTGTATGTCCTTATTCTAACAAACGTAAAATCCAACTATATGAGAACTAAAAACAGAGACTGTTCCAACGATATAACGTAAAAGGCTGGTCTAAACAAATTAGAGCTTGTTACAAACTACCCTCTAAACAAATTAGAGCTTGTTACAAACTACCCTCTAAACAAATTTGAGCTTGTTACAAACTACCCTCTAAAAAAATTAGAGCTTGTTACAAACTACCCTCTAAACAAATTAGAGCTTGCTACAAACTACCCTCTAAACAAATTAGAGCTTGCTACAAACTACCCTCTAAACAAATTAGAGCTTGCTACAAACTACCCTCTAAACAAATTAGAGCTTGTTACAAACTACCCTATAATCAAATTAGAGCTTGTTACAAACTACCCTCTAAACCCAGTTTAGGCATAGTTTTTTTCTGACTTTACTACCAATCTTTTGTAGAATAAAAACGCATCATAATGGAAATTTAATAGGCGTCAAGTAAAGTTTTAAGGAAAGAAAATCACATTCACCGGAAGTATTAAATCTTTTCCGGACTGGTGTGGTTGTGTGAGACTGGTTGTGTTAGACTGGTGTGGTTGTGTGAGACTGGTTGTGTTAGACTGGTGTGGTTGTGTGAGACTGGTGTGGTTGTGTGAGACTGGTTGTGTGAGACTGGTGTTGTTGTGTGAGACGTGTGGTTGTGTGAGACTGGTGTGGTTGTGTGAGACTGGTGTGGTTGTGTGAGACTGGTGCGGTTGTGTGAGACTGGTGTGGTTGTGTGAGACTGGTGTGGTTGTGTTAGACTGGTGTGGTTGTGTGAGACTGGTGTGGTTGTGTGAGACTGGTATGGTTGTGTGAGACTGGTATGGTTGTGTGAGACTGGTGTGGTTGTGTGAGACTGGTGTGGTTGTGTGAGACTGGTTGTGTGAGACTGGTGTGGTTGTGTGAGACTGGTGTGGTTGTGTGAGACTGGTTGTGTGAGACTGGTGTGGTTGTGTGAGACTGGTGTGGTTGTGTGAGACTGGTGTGGTTGTGTGAGACTGGTGTGGTTATGTGAGACTGGTGTGGTTGTGTGAGACTGGTGCGGTTGTGTGAGACTGGTGTGGTTGTGTGAGACTGGTGTGGTTGTGTGAGACTGGTGTGGTTGAAGTGAGACTGGTGTGGTTGTGTTAGACTGGTGTGGTTGTGTTAGACTGGTGTGGTTGTGTTAGACTGGTGTGGTTGTGTGAGACTGGTTGTGTGAGACTGGTGTGGTTGCGTGAGACTGGTGTGGTTGTGTGAGACTGGTGGTTGCGTGAGACTGGTGTGGTTGTGTTAGACTGGTGTGGTTGTGTGAGACTGGTGTGGTTGTGTGAGACTGGTGTGGTTGTGTGAGACTGGTGTGGTTGTGTGAGACTGGTGGTTGTGTGAGACTGGTGTGGTTGTGTGAGACTGGTGTGGTTGTGTGAGACTGGTGGTTGTGTGAGACTGGTGTGGTTGTGTGAGACTGGTGTGGTTGTGTGAGACTGGTTGTGTGAGACTGGTTGTGTTAGACTGGTGTGGTTGTGTGAGACTGGTTGTGTGAGACTGGTGTGGTTGTGTGAGACTGGTGTGGTTGTGTTAGACTGGTGTGGTTGTGTGAGACTGGTTGTGTTAGACTGGTGTGGTTGTGTGAGACGTGTGGTTGTGTGAGACTGGTGTGGTTGTGTGAGACTGGTGTGGTTGTGTTAGACTGGTGTGGTTGTGTGAGACTGGTGTGGTTATGTGAGACTGGTGTGGTTGTGTGAGACTGGTTGTGTGAGACTGGTGTGGTTGTGTGAGACTGGTTGTGTGAGACTGGTGTGGTTGTGTGAGACTGGTGTGGTTGTGTTAGACTGGTGTGGTTGTGTGAGACTGGTGTGGTTGTGTGAGACTGGTTGTGCGATACTGGTGTGGTTGTGTTAGACTGGTGTGGTTGTGTTAGACTGGTGTGGTTGTGTGAGACTGGTGTGGTTGTGTTAGACTGGTGTGGTTGTGTGAGACTGGTGTGGTTGTGTTAGACTGGTGTGGTTGTGTAAGACTGGTGTTGTTGTGTGAGACTGGTGTGGTTGTGTGAGACTGGTGTGGTTGTGTGAGACTGGTTGTGTGAGACTGGTGTGGTTGTGTGAGACTGGTTGTGTTAGACTGGTGTGGTTGTGTGAGACTGGTGTGGTTGTGTGAGACTGGTGTGGTTGTGTGAGACTGGTGTGGTTGTGTTAGACTGGTGTGGTTGTGTGAGACTGGTGTGGTTGTGTGAGACTGGTGTGGTTGTGTGAGACTGGTGTGGTTGTGTGAGACTGGTGTGGTTGTGTGAGACTGGTGCGGTTGTGTGAGACTGGTGCGGTTGTGTGAGACTGGTGTGGTTGTGTGAGACTGGTGTGGTTGTGTGAGACTGGTTGTGTGAGACTGGTGTGGTTGTGTTAGACTGGTGTGGTTGTGTGAGACTGGTGTGGTTGTGTTAGACTGGTGTGGTTGTGTGAGACTGGTGTGGTTGTGTGAGACTGGTGTGGTTGTGTGAGACTGGTGTGGTTGTGTGAGACTGGTGTGGTTGTGTGAGACTGGTGCGGTTGTGTGAGACTGGTGCGGTTGTGTGAGACTGGTGTGGTTGTGTGAGACTGGTGTGGTTGTGTAAGACTGGTTGTGTGAGACTGGTGTGGTTGTGTAAGACTGGTGTGGTTGTGTGAGACTGGTGTGGTTGTGTGAGACTGGTTGTGTGAGACTGGTGTGATTGTGTGAGACTGGTTGTGTGCGACTGGTTGTGTGAGACTGGTGTGGTTGTGTGAGACTGGTGTAGTTGTGTGAGACTGGTGTGGTTGTGTGAGACTGGTGTGGTTGTGTGAGACTGGTGTGGTTGTGTGAGACTGGTTGTGTGAGACTGGTGTGGTTGTGTGAGACTGGTGCGGTTGTGTGAGACTGGTGCGGTTGTGTGAGACTGGTGTGGTTGTGTGAGACTGGTGTGGTTGTGTGAGACTGGTTGTGTGAGACTGGTGTGGTTGTGTGAGACTGGTGTGGTTGTGTAAGACTGGTTGTGTGAGACTGGTGTGGTTGTGTAAGACTGGTGTGGTTGTGTGAGACTGGTGTGGTTGTGTGAGACTGGTTGTGTGAGACTGGTGTGGTTGTGTGACACTGGTGTGGTTGTGTGAGACTGGTTGTGTGAGACTGGTGTGGTTGTGTTAGACTGGTGTGGTTGTGTGAGACTGGTGTGGTTGTGTGAGACTGGTGTGGTTGTGTAAGACTGGTTGTGTGAGACTGGTGTGGTTGTGTGAGACTGGTGTGGTTGTGTGAGACTGGTGTGGTTGTGTGAGACTGGTGTGGTTGTGTGAGACTGGTGTGGTTGTGTTAGACTGGTGTGGTTGTGTGAGACTGGTGTGGTTGTGTGAGACTGGTGTGGTTGTGTGAGACTGGTTGTGTGAGACTGGTGTGGTTGTGTGAGACTGGTGTGGTTGTGTTAGACTGGTGTGGTTGTGTGAGACTGGTGTGGTTGTGTGAGACTGGTGTGGTTGTGTAAGACTGGTTGTGTGAGACTGGTGTGGTTGTGTGAGACTGGTGTGGTTGTGTGAGACTGGTGTGGTTGTGTGAGACTGGTGTGGTTGTGTGAGACTGGTGTGGTTGTGTTAGACTGGTGTGGTTGTGTGAGACTGGTGTGGTTGTGTTAGACTGGTGTGGTTGTGTGAGACTGGTGTGGTTGTGTGAGACTGGTGTGGTTGTGTGAGACTGGTGTGGTTGTGTGAGACTGGTGTGGTTGTGTGAGACTGGTGTGGTTGTGTGAGACTGGTGTGGTTGTGTGAGACTGGTGTGGTTGTGTGAGACTGGTGTGGTTGTGTGAGACTGGTGTGGTTGTGTGAGACTGGTTGTGTGAGACTGGTGTGGTTTTGTTAGACTGGTGTGGTTGTGTGAGACTGGTTGTGTGAGACTGGTGTGATTGTGTGAGACGTGTGGTTGTGTGAGACTGGTGTGGTTGTGTGAGACTGGTTGTGTGAGACTGGTTGTGTGAGACTGGTTGTGTGAGACTGGTGTGGTTGTGTGAGACTGGTGTGGTTGTGTGAGACTGGTGTGGTTGTGTGAGACTGGTTGTGTTAGACTGGTGTGGTTGTGTGAGACTGGTGTGGTTGTGTGAGACTGGTGTGGTTGTGTGAGACTGGTTGTGTTAGACTGGTGTGGTTGTGTGAGACTGGTGTGGTTGTGTGAGACTGGTGTGGTTGTGTGAGACTGGTTGTGTTAGACTGGTGTGGTTGTGTGAGACTGGTGTGGTTGTGTGAGACTGGTGTGGTTGTGTGAGACTGGTTGTGTTAGACTGGTGTGGTTGTGTGAGACTGGTGTGGTTGTGTGAGACTGGTGTGGTTGTGTGAGACTGGTTGTGTTAGACTGGTGTGGTTGTGTGAGACTGGTGTGGTTGTGTGAGACTGGTGTGGTTGTGTGAGACTGGTTGTGTTAGACTGGTGTGGTTGTGTGAGACTGGTGTGGTTGTGTGAGACTGGTGTGGTTGTGTGAGACTGGTTGTGTTAGACTGGTGTGGTTGTGTGAGACTGGTGTGGTTGTGTGAGACTGGTGTGGTTGTGTGAGACTGGTTGTGTGAGACTGGTGTGGTTATGTGAGACTGGTGTGGTTGTGTTAGACTGGTGTGGTTGTTTGAGACTGGTGTGGTTGTGTGAGACTGGTGTGGTTGTGTTAGACTGGTTGTGTGAGACTGGTTGTGTGAGACTGGTGTGGTTGTGTGAGACTGGTGTGGTTGTGTGAGACTGGTTGTGTGAGACTGGTGTGGTTGTGTGAGACTGGTGTGGTTGTGTGAGACTGGTTGTGTGAGACTGGTGTGGTTGTGTGAGACTGGTTGTGTGAGACTGGTGTGGTTGTGTGAGACTGGTGTGGTTGTGTAAGACTGGTTGTGTGAGACTGGTGTGGTTGTGTTAGACTGGTGTGGTTGTGTTAGTTTGGTGTGGTTGTGTGAGACTGGTTGTGTGAGACTGGTGTGGTTGTGTGAGACTGGTTGTGTGAGACTGGTTGTGTAAGACTGGTGTGGTTGTGTGAGACTGGTGTGGTTGTGTGAGACTGGTGTGGTTGTGTAAGACTGGTGTGGTTGTGTGAGACTGGTGTGGTTGTGTTAGACTGGTGTGGTTGTGTGAGACTGGTTGTGTGAGACTGGTGTGATTGTGTGAGACGTGTGGTTGTGTGAGACTGGTGTGGTTGTGTGAGACTGGTTGTGTGAGACTGGTTGTGTGAGACTGGTTGTGTGAGACTGGTGTGGTTGTGTGAGACTGGTGTGGTTGTGTGAGACTGGTGTGGTTGTGTGAGACTGGTTGTGTTAGACTGGTGTGGTTGTGTGAGACTGGTGTGGTTGTGTGAGACTGGTGTGGTTGTGTGAGACTGGTTGTGTTAGACTGGTGTGGTTGTGTGAGACTGGTGTGGTTGTGTGAGACTGGTGTGGTTGTGTGAGACTGGTTGTGTTAGACTGGTGTGGTTGTGTGAGACTGGTGTGGTTGTGTGAGACTGGTGTGGTTGTGTGAGACTGGTTGTGTTAGACTGGTGTGGTTGTGTGAGACTGGTGTGGTTGTGTGAGACTGGTGTGGTTGTGTGAGACTGGTTGTGTTAGACTGGTGTGGTTGTGTGAGACTGGTGTGGTTGTGTGAGACTGGTTATGTTAGACTGGTGTGGTTGTGTGAGACTGGTGTGGTTGTGTGAGACTGGTGTGGTTGTGTGAGACTGGTTGTGTTAGACTGGTGTGGTTGTGTGAGACTGGTGTGGTTGTGTGAGACTGGTGTGGTTGTGTGAGACTGGTTGTGTGAGACTGGTGTGGTTATGTGAGACTGGTGTGGTTGTGTTAGACTGGTGTGGTTGTTTGAGACTGGTGTGGTTGTGTGAGACTGGTGTGGTTGTGTTAGACTGGTTGTGTGAGACTGGTTGTGTGAGACTGGTGTGGTTGTGTGAGACTGGTGTGGTTGTGTGAGACTGGTGTTGTTGTGTGAGACTGGTTGTGTGAGACTGGTGTGGTTGTGTGAGACTGGTTGTGTGAGACTGGTGTGGTTGTGTGAGACTGGTTGTGTGAGACTGGTGTGGTTGTGTGAGACTGGTTGTGTTAGACTGGTGTGGTTGTGTAAGACTGGTGTGGTTGTGTTAGACTGGTGTGGTTGTGTGAGACTGGTTGTGTGAGACTGGTGTGGTTGTGTGAGACTGGTTGTGTGAGACTGGTGTGGTTGTGTGAGACTGGTGTGGTTGTGTGAGACTGGTTGTGTGAGACTGGTGTGGTTGTGTGAGACTGGTTGTGTGAGACTGGTGTGGTTGTGTGAGACTGGTGTGGTTGTGTAAGACTGGTTGTGTGAGACTGGTGTGGTTGTGTTAGACTGGTGTGGTTGTGTTAGTTTGGTGTGGTTGTGTGAGACTGGTTGTGTGAGACTGGTGTGGTTGTGTGAGACTGGTTGTGTGAGACTGGTTGTGTAAGACTGGTGTGGTTGTGTGAGACTGGTGTGGTTGTGTGAGACTGGTGTGGTTGTGTAAGACTGGTGTGGTTGTGTGAGACTGGTGTGGTTGTGTGAGACTGGTGTGGTTGTACGAGACTGGTGTGGTTGTGTGAGACTGGTGTGGTTGTGTGAGACTGGCTGTGTGAGACTGGTGTGGTTGTGTGAGACTGGTGTGGTTGTGTGAGACTGGTGTGGTTGTGTGAGACTGGTGTGGTTGTGTGAGACTGGTGTGGTTGTGTGAGACTGGTGTGGTTATGTGAGACTGGTGTGGTTGTGTGAGACTGGTGCGGTTGTGTGAGACTGGTGTGGTTGTGTGAGACTGGTTGTGTGAGACTGGTGTGGTTGAAGTGAGACTGGTGTGGTTGTGTTAGACTGGTGTGGTTGTGTGAGACTGGTGTGGTTGTGTTAGACTGGTGTGGTTGTGTTAGACTGGTGTGGTTGTGTGAGACTGGTTGTGTGAGACTGGTGTGGTTGTGTGAGACTGGTGTGGTTGTGTGAGACTGGTGTGGTTGTGTGAGACTGGTGTGGTTGTGTAAGACTGGTGTGGTTGTGTGAGACTGGTGTGGTTGTGTGAGACTGGTGTGGTTGTACGAGACTGGTGTGGTTGTGTGAGACTGGTGTGGTTGTGTGAGACTGGCTGTGTGAGACTGGTGTGGTTGTGTGACACTGGTGTGGTTGTGTGAGACTGGTGTGGTTGTGTGAGACTGGTTGTGTGAGACTGGTGTGGTTGTGTGAGACTGGTACGGTTGTGTGAGACTGGTGCGGTTGTGTGAGACTGGTGTGGTTGTGTGAGACTGGTGTGGTTGTGTGAGACTGGTTGTGTGAGACTGGTGTGGTTGTGTGAGACTGGTGTGGTTGTGTAAGACTGGTTGTGTGAGACTGGTGTGGCTGTGTAAGACTGGTGTGGTTGTGTGAGACTGGTGTGGTTGTGTGAGACTGGTGTGGTTGTGTTAGACTGGTTGTGTGAGACTGGTTGTGTGAGACTGGTGTGGTTGTGTGAGACTGGTGTGGTTGTGTGAGACTGGTTGTGTGAGACTGGTGTGGTTGTGTGAGACTGGTGTGGTTGTGTGAGACTGGTTGTGTGAGACTGGTGTGGTTGTGTGAGACTGGTTGTGTGAGACTGGTGTGGTTGTGTGAGACTGGTGTGGTTGTGTAAGAGTGGTTGTGTGAGACTGGTGTGGTTGTGTTAGACTGGTGTGGTTGTGTTAGTTTGGTGTGGTTGTGTGAGACTGGTTGTGTGAGACTGGTGTGGTTGTGTGAGACTGGTGTGGTTGTGTGAGACTGGTGTGGTTGTGTGAGACTGGTGTGGTTGTGTGAGACTGGTGTGGTTGTGTGAGACTGGTTGTGTGAGAGGTTGTGTAAGACTGGTGTGGTTGTGTGAGACTGGTGTGGTTGTGTGAGACTGGTGTGGTTGTGTGAGACTGGTGTGGTTGTGTAAGACTGGTGTGGTTGTGTGAGACTGGTGTGGTTGTGTGAGACTGGTGTGGTTGTGTGAGACTGGTGTGGTTGTGTGAGACTGGTGTGGTTGTGTGAGACTGGCTGTGTGAGACTGGTGTGGTTGTGTGAGACTGGTGTGGTTGTGTGAGACTGGTGTGGTTGTGTGAGACTGGTGTGGTTGTGTGAGACTGGTGTGGTTGTGTGAGACTGGTGTGGTTGTGTGAGACTGGTGTGGTTGTGAAGCAGCCACATGAAGATAGAGATGAAGCCACTGCTCGTCAGTGTCAAAATGTTGGGCCAGCTTTCAAACACGAAGCAAATCATGGGAAGCTATTTCATTTTTTTTGTGACTTTTATTTAACCAGTTATAGAACCTGATTTCGTTTCGTCTTAAAAACATATTAAACCTTGGACGTATGGATGATTGAATGTGAAGTATGGACCATTTGATGAATGTGAAGCATGGACCATTTGATGAATGTGAAGCATGGAACATTTGATGAATGTGAAGTATGGGCCATTTGATGAATGTGAAGTATGGACCATTTGATGAATGTGAAGTATGGACCATTTGATGAATGTGAAGTATGGACCATTTGATGAATGTGAAGTATGGGCCATTTGATGAATGTGAAGCATGGAACATTTGATGAATGTGAAGCATGGAACATTTGATGAATGTGAAGCATGGACCGTTTGATGAATGTGAAGTATGGACCATTTGATGAATGTGAAGTATGGACCATTTGATGAATGTGAAGTATGGACCATTTGATGAATGTGAAGCATAGACCATTTGATGAATGTGAAGCATAGACCATTTGATGAATGTGAAACATGGACCATTTGATGAATGTGAAGTATGGACCATTTGATGAATGTGAAGTATGGACCATTTGATGAATGTGAAGCATAGACCATTTGATTAATGTGAAGCATAGACCATTTGATGAATGTGAAACATGGACCGTTTGATGAATGTGAAGTATGGACCATTTGATGAATGTGAAGTATGGACCATTTGATGAATGTGAAGCATGGACCATTTGATGAATGTGAAGCATAGACCATTTGATTAATGTGAAGCATAGACCATTTGATGAATGTGAAACATGGACCGTTTGATGAATGTGAAGTATGGACCATTTGATGAATGTGAAGTATGGACCATTTGATGAATGTGAAGCATAGACCATTTGATTAATGTGAAGCATGGACCATTTGATGAATGTGAAGCATGGGCTATTTGATTTTGATGAAAGTGAAGCATGTACCATTTGATGAATGTGAAACATGGGCCATTTGATGAATGTGAAGTATGGGCCATTTGATGAATGTGAAGTATGGACCATTTGATGAATGTGAAGTATGGACCATTTGATGAATGTGAAGTATGGACCATTTGATGAATGTGAAAAAAATATTTGTGTGGATGACACATGACACATGACACATGACATTTTCTTGTTGCTGGCAATCATTAGGGTGCTTGTTCTGTCCTATCAGCTAGGCTTGTGGCAAACGGCTAGAAGGCTTCCATTATTTTTCTTTGTTGTTTCCCTCTGGTCCGGGGCGGCTAGAAGGCTTCCATTATTTTTCTTTGTTGTTTCCCTCTGGGCCCCGGCTAGAAGGCTTCCATTATTTTTCTTTGTTGTTTCCCTCTGGGCCCCGGCTAGAAGGCTTCCATTATTTTTCTTTGTTGTTTCCCTCTGGGCCCCGGCTAGAAGGCTTCCATTATTTTTCTTTGTTGTTTCCCTCTGGGCCCCGGCTAGAAGGCTTCCATTATTTTTCTTTGTTGTTTCCCTCTGGGCCCCGGCTAGAAGGCTTCCATTATTTTTCTTTGTTGTTTCCCTCTGGGCCCCGGCTAGAAGGCTTCCATTATTTTTCTTTGTTGTTTCCCTCTGGGCCCCGGCTAGAAGGCTTCCATTATTTTTCTTTGTTGTTTCCCTCTGGGCCCCGGCTAGAAGGCTTCCATTATTTTTCTTTGTTGTTTCCCTCTGGTCCGGGGCGGCTAGAAGGCTTCCATTATTTTTCTTTGTTGTTTCCCTCTGGGCCCCGGCTAGAAGGCTTCCATTATTTTTCTTTGTTGTTTCCCTCTGGGCCCCGGCTAGAAGGCTTCCATTATTTTTCTTTGTTGTTTCCCTCTGGGCCCCGGCTAGAAGGCTTCCATTATTTTTCTTTGTTGTTTCCCTCTGGGCCCCGGCTAGAAGGCTTCCATTATTTTTCTTTGTTGTTTCCCTCTGGGCCCCGGCTAGAAGGCTTCCATTATTTTTCTTTGTTGTTTCCCTCTGGGCCCCGGCTAGAAGGCTTCCATTATTTTTCTTTGTTGTTTCCCTCTGGGCCCCGGCTAGAAGGCTTCCATTATTTTTCTTTGTTGTTTCCCTCTGGGCCCCGGCTAGAAGGCTTCCATTATTTTTCTTTGTTGTTTCCCTCTGGGCCCCGGCTAGAAGGCTTCCATTATTTTTCTTTGTTGTTTCCCTCTGGGCCCCGGCTAGAAGGCTTCCATTATTTTTCTTTGTTGTTTCCCTCTGGGCCCCGGCTAGAAGGCTTCCATTATTTTTCTTTGTTGTTTCCCTCTGGGCCCCGGCTAGAAGGCTTCCATTATTTTTCTTTGTTGTTTCCCTCTGGGCCCCGGCTAGAAGGCTTCCATTATTTTTCTTTGTTGTTTCCCTCTGGGCCCCGGCTAGAAGGCTTCCATTATTTTTCTTTGTTGTTTCCCTCTGGGCCCCGGCTAGAAGGCTTCCATTATTTTTCTTTGTTGTTTCCCTCTGGGCCCCGGCTAGAAGGCTTCCATTATTTTTCTTTGTTGTTTCCCTCTGGGCCCCGGCTAGAAGGCTTCCATTATTTTTCTTTGTTGTTTCCCTCTGGGCCCCGGCTAGAAGGCTTCCATTATTTTTCTTTGTTGTTTCCCTCTGGGCCCCGGCTAGAAGGCTTCCATTATTTTTCTTTGTTGTTTCCCTCTGGGCCCCGGCTAGAAGGCTTCCATTATTTTTCTTTGTTGTTTCCCTCTGGGCCCCGGCTAGAAGGCTTCCATTATTTTTCTTTGTTGTTTCCCTCTGGGCCCCGGCTAGAAGGCTTCCATTATTTTTCTTTGTTGTTTCCCTCTGGGCCCCGGCTAGAAGGCTTCCATTATTTTTCTTTGTTGTTTCCCTCTGGGCCCCGGCTAGAAGGCTTCCATTATTTTTCTTTGTTGTTTCCCTCTGGGCCCCGGCTAGAAGGCTTCCATTATTTTTCTTTGTTGTTTCCCTCTGGGCCCCGGCTAGAAGGCTTCCATTATTTTTCTTTGTTGTTTCCCTCTGGGCCCCGGCTAGAAGGCTTCCATTATTTTTCTTTGTTGTTTCCCTCTGGGCCCCGGCTAGAAGGCTTCCATTATTTTTCTTTGTTGTTTCCCTCTGGGCCCCGGCTAGAAGGCTTCCATTATTTTTCTTTGTTGTTTCCCTCTGGGCCCCGGCTAGAAGGCTTCCATTATTTTTCTTTGTTGTTTCCCTCTGGGCCCCGGCTAGAAGGCTTCCATTATTTTTCTTTGTTGTTTCCCTCTGGGCCCCGGCTAGAAGGCTTCCATTATTTTTCTTTGTTGTTTCCCTCTGGGCCCCGGCTAGAAGGCTTCCATTATTTTTCTTTGTTGTTTCCCTCTGGGCCCCGGCTAGAAGGCTTCCATTATTTTTCTTTGTTGTTTCCCTCTGGGCCCCGGCTAGAAGGCTTCCATTATTTTTCTTTGTTGTTTCCCTCTGGGCCCCGGCTAGAAGGCTTCCATTATTTTTCTTTGTTGTTTCCCTCTGGGCCCCGGCTAGAAGGCTTCCATTATTTTTCTTTGTTGTTTCCCTCTGGGCCCCGGCTAGAAGGCTTCCATTATTTTTCTTTGTTGTTTCCCTCTGGGCCCCGGCTAGAAGGCTTCCATTATTTTTCTTTGTTGTTTCCCTCTGGGCCCCGGCTAGAAGGCTTCCATTATTTTTCTTTGTTGTTTCCCTCTGGGCCCCGGCTAGAAGGCTTCCATTATTTTTCTTTGTTGTTTCCCTCTGGGCCCCGGCTAGAAGGCTTCCATTATTTTTCTTTGTTGTTTCCCTCTGGGCCCCGGCTAGAAGGCTTCCATTATTTTTCTTTGTTGTTTCCCTCTGGGCCCCGGCTAGAAGGCTTCCATTATTTTTCTTTGTTGTTTCCCTCTGGGCCCCGGCTAGAAGGCTTCCATTATTTTTCTTTGTTGTTTCCCTCTGGGCCCCGGCTAGAAGGCTTCCATTATTTTTCTTTGTTGTTTCCCTCTGGGCCCCGGCTAGAAGGCTTCCATTATTTTTCTTTGTTGTTTCCCTCTGGGCCCCGGCTAGAAGGCTTCCATTATTTTTCTTTGTTGTTTCCCTCTGGGCCCCGGCTAGAAGGCTTCCATTATTTTTCTTTGTTGTTTCCCTCTGGGCCCCGGCTAGAAGGCTTCCATTATTTTTCTTTGTTGTTTCCCTCTGGGCCCCGGCTAGAAGGCTTCCATTATTTTTCTTTGTTGTTTCCCTCTGGGCCCCGGCTAGAAGGCTTCCATTATTTTTCTTTGTTGTTTCCCTCTGGGCCCCGGCTAGAAGGCTTCCATTATTTTTCTTTGTTGTTTCCCTCTGGGCCCCGGCTAGAAGGCTTCCATTATTTTTCTTTGTTGTTTCCCTCTGGGCCCCGGCTAGAAGGCTTCCATTATTTTTCTTTGTTGTTTCCCTCTGGGCCCCGGCTAGAAGGCTTCCATTATTTTTCTTTGTTGTTTCCCTCTGGGCCCCGGCTAGAAGGCTTCCATTATTTTTCTTTGTTGTTTCCCTCTGGGCCCCGGCTAGAAGGCTTCCATTATTTTTCTTTGTTGTTTCCCTCTGGGCCCCGGCTAGAAGGCTTCCATTATTTTTCTTTGTTGTTTCCCTCTGGGCCCCGGCTAGAAGGCTTCCATTATTTTTCTTTGTTGTTTCCCTCTGGGCCCCGGCTAGAAGGCTTCCATTATTTTTCTTTGTTGTTTCCCTCTGGGCCCCGGCTAGAAGGCTTCCATTATTTTTCTTTGTTGTTTCCCTCTGGGCCCCGGCTAGAAGGCTTCCATTATTTTTCTTTGTTGTTTCCCTCTGGGCCCCGGCTAGAAGGCTTCCATTATTTTTCTTTGTTGTTTCCCTCTGGGCCCCGGCTAGAAGGCTTCCATTATTTTTCTTTGTTGTTTCCCTCTGGGCCCCGGCTAGAAGGCTTCCATTATTTTTCTTTGTTGTTTCCCTCTGGGCCCCGGCTAGAAGGCTTCCATTATTTTTCTTTGTTGTTTCCCTCTGGGCCCCGGCTAGAAGGCTTCCATTATTTTTCTTTGTTGTTTCCCTCTGGGCCCCGGCTAGAAGGCTTCCATTATTTTTCTTTGTTGTTTCCCTCTGGGCCCCGGCTAGAAGGCTTCCATTATTTTTCTTTGTTGTTTCCCTCTGGGCCCCGGCTAGAAGGCTTCCATTATTTTTCTTTGTTGTTTCCCTCTGGGCCCCGGCTAGAAGGCTTCCATTATTTTTCTTTGTTGTTTCCCTCTGGGCCCCGGCTAGAAGGCTTCCATTATTTTTCTTTGTTGTTTCCCTCTGGGCCCCGGCTAGAAGGCTTCCATTATTTTTCTTTGTTGTTTCCCTCTGGGCCCCGGCTAGAAGGCTTCCATTATTTTTCTTTGTTGTTTCCCTCTGGGCCCCGGCTAGAAGGCTTCCATTATTTTTCTTTGTTGTTTCCCTCTGGGCCCCGGCTAGAAGGCTTCCATTATTTTTCTTTGTTGTTTCCCTCTGGGCCCCGGCTAGAAGGCTTCCATTATTTTTCTTTGTTGTTTCCCTCTGGGCCCCGGCTAGAAGGCTTCCATTATTTTTCTTTGTTGTTTCCCTCTGGGCCCCGGCTAGAAGGCTTCCATTATTTTTCTTTGTTGTTTCCCTCTGGGCCCCGGCTAGAAGGCTTCCATTATTTTTCTTTGTTGTTTCCCTCTGGGCCCCGGCTAGAAGGCTTCCATTATTTTTCTTTGTTGTTTCCCTCTGGGCCCCGGCTAGAAGGCTTCCATTATTTTTCTTTGTTGTTTCCCTCTGGGCCCCGGCTAGAAGGCTTCCATTATTTTTCTTTGTTGTTTCCCTCTGGGCCCCGGCTAGAAGGCTTCCATTATTTTTCTTTGTTGTTTCCCTCTGGGCCCCGGCTAGAAGGCTTCCATTATTTTTCTTTGTTGTTTCCCTCTGGGCCCCGGCTAGAAGGCTTCCATTATTTTTCTTTGTTGTTTCCCTCTGGGCCCCGGCTAGAAGGCTTCCATTATTTTTCTTTGTTGTTTCCCTCTGGGCCCCGGCTAGAAGGCTTCCATTATTTTTCTTTGTTGTTTCCCTCTGGGCCCCGGCTAGAAGGCTTCCATTATTTTTCTTTGTTGTTTCCCTCTGGGCCCCGGCTAGAAGGCTTCCATTATTTTTCTTTGTTGTTTCCCTCTGGGCCCCGGCTAGAAGGCTTCCATTATTTTTCTTTGTTGTTTCCCTCTGGGCCCCGGCTAGAAGGCTTCCATTATTTTTCTTTGTTGTTTCCCTCTGGGCCCCGGCTAGAAGGCTTCCATTATTTTTCTTTGTTGTTTCCCTCTGGGCCCCGGCTAGAAGGCTTCCATTATTTTTCTTTGTTGTTTCCCTCTGGGCCCCGGCTAGAAGGCTTCCATTATTTTTCTTTGTTGTTTCCCTCTGGGCCCCGGCTAGAAGGCTTCCATTATTTTTCTTTGTTGTTTCCCTCTGGGCCCCGGCTAGAAGGCTTCCATTATTTTTCTTTGTTGTTTCCCTCTGGGCCCCGGCTAGAAGGCTTCCATTATTTTTCTTTGTTGTTTCCCTCTGGGCCCCGGCTAGAAGGCTTCCATTATTTTTCTTTGTTGTTTCCCTCTGGGCCCCGGCTAGAAGGCTTCCATTATTTTTCTTTGTTGTTTCCCTCTGGGCCCCGGCTAGAAGGCTTCCATTATTTTTCTTTGTTGTTTCCCTCTGGGCCCCGGCTAGAAGGCTTCCATTATTTTTCTTTGTTGTTTCCCTCTGGGCCCCGGCTAGAAGGCTTCCATTATTTTTCTTTGTTGTTTCCCTCTGGGCCCCGGCTAGAAGGCTTCCATTATTTTTCTTTGTTGTTTCCCTCTGGGCCCCGGCTAGAAGGCTTCCATTATTTTTCTTTGTTGTTTCCCTCTGGGCCCCGGCTAGAAGGCTTCCATTATTTTTCTTTGTTGTTTCCCTCTGGGCCCCGGCTAGAAGGCTTCCATTATTTTTCTTTGTTGTTTCCCTCTGGGCCCCGGCTAGAAGGCTTCCATTATTTTTCTTTGTTGTTTCCCTCTGGGCCCCGGCTAGAAGGCTTCCATTATTTTTCTTTGTTGTTTCCCTCTGGGCCCCGGCTAGAAGGCTTCCATTATTTTTCTTTGTTGTTTCCCTCTGGGCCCCGGCTAGAAGGCTTCCATTATTTTTCTTTGTTGTTTCCCTCTGGGCCCCGGCTAGAAGGCTTCCATTATTTTTCTTTGTTGTTTCCCTCTGGGCCCCGGCTAGAAGGCTTCCATTATTTTTCTTTGTTGTTTCCCTCTGGGCCCCGGCTAGAAGGCTTCCATTATTTTTCTTTGTTGTTTCCCTCTGGGCCCCGGCTAGAAGGCTTCCATTATTTTTCTTTGTTGTTTCCCTCTGGGCCCCGGCTAGAAGGCTTCCATTATTTTTCTTTGTTGTTTCCCTCTGGGCCCCGGCTAGAAGGCTTCCATTATTTTTCTTTGTTGTTTCCCTCTGGGCCCCGGCTAGAAGGCTTCCATTATTTTTCTTTGTTGTTTCCCTCTGGGCCCCGGCTAGAAGGCTTCCATTATTTTTCTTTGTTGTTTCCCTCTGGGCCCCGGCTAGAAGGCTTCCATTATTTTTCTTTGTTGTTTCCCTCTGGGCCCCGGCTAGAAGGCTTCCATTATTTTTCTTTGTTGTTTCCCTCTGGGCCCCGGCTAGAAGGCTTCCATTATTTTTCTTTGTTGTTTCCCTCTGGGCCCCGGCTAGAAGGCTTCCATTATTTTTCTTTGTTGTTTCCCTCTGGGCCCCGGCTAGAAGGCTTCCATTATTTTTCTTTGTTGTTTCCCTCTGGGCCCCGGCTAGAAGGCTTCCATTATTTTTCTTTGTTGTTTCCCTCTGGGCCCCGGCTAGAAGGCTTCCATTATTTTTCTTTGTTGTTTCCCTCTGGGCCCCGGCTAGAAGGCTTCCATTATTTTTCTTTGTTGTTTCCCTCTGGGCCCCGGCTAGAAGGCTTCCATTATTTTTCTTTGTTGTTTCCCTCTGGGCCCCGGCTAGAAGGCTTCCATTATTTTTCTTTGTTGTTTCCCTCTGGGCCCCGGCTAGAAGGCTTCCATTATTTTTCTTTGTTGTTTCCCTCTGGGCCCCGGCTAGAAGGCTTCCATTATTTTTCTTTGTTGTTTCCCTCTGGGCCCCGGCTAGAAGGCTTCCATTATTTTTCTTTGTTGTTTCCCTCTGGGCCCCGGCTAGAAGGCTTCCATTATTTTTCTTTGTTGTTTCCCTCTGGGCCCCGGCTAGAAGGCTTCCATTATTTTTCTTTGTTGTTTCCCTCTGGGCCCCGGCTAGAAGGCTTCCATTATTTTTCTTTGTTGTTTCCCTCTGGGCCCCGGCTAGAAGGCTTCCATTATTTTTCTTTGTTGTTTCCCTCTGGGCCCCGGCTAGAAGGCTTCCATTATTTTTCTTTGTTGTTTCCCTCTGGGCCCCGGCTAGAAGGCTTCCATTATTTTTCTTTGTTGTTTCCCTCTGGGCCCCGGCTAGAAGGCTTCCATTATTTTTCTTTGTTGTTTCCCTCTGGGCCCCGGCTAGAAGGCTTCCATTATTTTTCTTTGTTGTTTCCCTCTGGGCCCCGGCTAGAAGGCTTCCATTATTTTTCTTTGTTGTTTCCCTCTGGGCCCCGGCTAGAAGGCTTCCATTATTTTTCTTTGTTGTTTCCCTCTGGGCCCCGGCTAGAAGGCTTCCATTATTTTTCTTTGTTGTTTCCCTCTGGGCCCCGGCTAGAAGGCTTCCATTATTTTTCTTTGTTGTTTCCCTCTGGGCCCCGGCTAGAAGGCTTCCATTATTTTTCTTTGTTGTTTCCCTCTGGGCCCCGGCTAGAAGGCTTCCATTATTTTTCTTTGTTGTTTCCCTCTGGGCCCCGGCTAGAAGGCTTCCATTATTTTTCTTTGTTGTTTCCCTCTGGGCCCCGGCTAGAAGGCTTCCATTATTTTTCTTTGTTGTTTCCCTCTGGGCCCCGGCTAGAAGGCTTCCATTATTTTTCTTTGTTGTTTCCCTCTGGGCCCCGGCTAGAAGGCTTCCATTATTTTTCTTTGTTGTTTCCCTCTGGGCCCCGGCTAGAAGGCTTCCATTATTTTTCTTTGTTGTTTCCCTCTGGGCCCCGGCTAGAAGGCTTCCATTATTTTTCTTTGTTGTTTCCCTCTGGGCCCCGGCTAGAAGGCTTCCATTATTTTTCTTTGTTGTTTCCCTCTGGGCCCCGGCTAGAAGGCTTCCATTATTTTTCTTTGTTGTTTCCCTCTGGGCCCCGGCTAGAAGGCTTCCATTATTTTTCTTTGTTGTTTCCCTCTGGGCCCCGGCTAGAAGGCTTCCATTATTTTTCTTTGTTGTTTCCCTCTGGGCCCCGGCTAGAAGGCTTCCATTATTTTTCTTTGTTGTTTCCCTCTGGGCCCCGGCTAGAAGGCTTCCATTATTTTTCTTTGTTGTTTCCCTCTGGGCCCCGGCTAGAAGGCTTCCATTATTTTTCTTTGTTGTTTCCCTCTGGGCCGGGGCGTTAGGCCTAGTGATAAAATCAAGGGCTGCAATCAAGGGCTGGTCAAACACTAAGGTATACAAACCACACACATGTGCTGACCCCCAAGAGAAGCACAGGAAAAATGATTCAAAGAAATACCAATATTGTCTAATTATTCAACAAACCCAAATCAACAAGAAATACCAATATTGTCTAATTATTCAACAAACCCCAATCAACAAGAAATACCAATATTGTCTAATTATTCAACAAACCCCAATCAACAAGAAATACAAAATGCCCTAATATATAAAATTTATAACTAATTGACCTGGGCTGGCCAATACTCGATCACACTAGCTGGCCAACATTAGATGACACCAGCTGGCCAACATTAGATGACACCAGCTGGCCAACATTAGATGACACCAGCTGGCCAACATTAGATGACACCAGCTGGCCAACATTAGATGACACCAGCTGGCCAACATTAGATGACACCAGCTGGCCAACATTAGATGACACCAGCTGGCCAACATTAGATGACACCAGCTGGCCAACATTAGATGACACCAGCTGGCCAACATTAGATGACACCAGCTGGCCAACATTAGATGACACCAGCTGGCCAACATTAGATGACACCAGCTGGCCAACATTAGATGACACCAGCTGGCCAACATTAGATGACACCAGCTGGCCAACATTAGATGACACCAGCTGGCCAACATTAGATGACACCAGCTGGCCAACATTAGATGACACCAGCTGGCCAACATTAGATGACACCAGCTGGCCAACATTGGATGACATGGCCAACATTGGATGACACCAGCTGGCCAACATTAGATGACACCAGCTGGCCAACATTAGATGACACCCCCCACCCGACATGACGTACCCAAGTTGCTGGAGCACCTAGAAGCTATACTCTGACGACGGCCTTTCTTCTCTTCCACTTCCACTTCCGGTTGCAGGCTGTGTGTTTCCGGTGCGACTTCCGGTTGTTTTGGTAGTCTCCAGGAAGCTGAGCATTGGCTCTCGTAGACCTGGGAAATGATATTTTAACAATGCCAACATTTTTGGTAAAGTTACCAGAGGCCAACTGTTGTGGTAAAACCAAAGGCCAACAGTTTTGGTAAAACCACAGGCCAACATTTTTGGTAAAACCACAGGCCAACATTTTTGGTAAAACCATAGGCCAACATTTTTGGTAAAACCACAGGCCAACATTTTTGGTAAAACCACAGGCCAACATTTTTGGTAAAACCATAGGCCAACATTTTTGGTAAAACCACAGGCCAACATTTTTGGTAAAACCATAGGCCAACATTTTTGGTAAAACCACAGGCCAACATTTTTGGTAAAACCACAGGCCACCATTTTGGGAAAAACCTTAGGCCAACATTTTTGGTAAAACCACAGGCCAACATTTTTGGTAAAACCACAGGCCACCATTTTGGGTAAAACCATAGGCCAACATTTTTGGTAAAACCACAGGCCAACATTTTTGGTAAAACCACAGGCCACCATTTTGGGTAAAACCATAGGCCAACATTTTTGGTAAAACCACAGGCCAACATTTTTGGTAAAACCACAGGCCACCATTTTGGGTAAAACCATAGGCCAACATTTTTGGTAAAACCACAGGCCAACATTTTTGGTAAAACCACAGGCCAACATTTTTGGTAAAACCACAGGCCAACATTTTTGGTAAAACCACAGGCCAACATTTTTGGTAAAACCACAGGCCAACATTTTTGGTAAAACCACAGGCCAACATTTTTGGTAAAACCATAGGCCAACATTTTTGGTAAAACCACAGGCCAACATTTTTGGTAAAACCATAGGCCAACATTTTTGGTAAAACCACAGGCCAACATTTTTGGTAAAACCACAGGCCACCATTTTGGGAAAAACCTTAGGCCAACATTTTTGGTAAAACCACAGGCCAACATTTTTGGTAAAACCACAGGCCACCATTTTGGGTAAAACCATAGGCCAACATTTTTGGTAAAACCACAGGCCAACATTTTTGGTAAAACCACAGGCCACCATTTTGGGTAAAACCATAGGCCAACATTTTTGGTAAAACCACAGGCCAACATTTTTGGTAAAACCACAGGCCACCATTTTGGGTAAAACCATAGGCCAACATTTTTGGTAAAACCACAGGCCAACATTTTTGGTAAAACCACAGGCCAACATTTTTGGTAAAACCACAGGCCAACATTTTTGGTAAAACCACAGGCCAACATTTTTGGTAAAACCACAGGCCAACATTTTTGGTAAAACCATAGGCCAACATTTTTGGTAAAACCACAGGCCAACATTTTTGGTAAAACCACAGGCCACCATTTTGGGTAAAACCATAGGCCAACATTTTTGGTAAAACCACAGGCCAACATTTTTGGTAAAACCACAGGCCAACATTTTTGGTAAAACCACAGGCCAACATTTTTGGTAAAACCATAGGCCACCATTTTGGGTAAAACCATAGGCCAACATTTTTGGTAAAACCATAGGCCAACATTTTTGGTAAAACCACAGGCCAAAATTTTTGTTAAAACCACAGGCCAACATTTTTGGTAAAACCACAGGCCAACATTTTGTGCAACATATCCTTTTTACAAGCTTTTATTTAACTCACTTCCTCTGTCGTCAGTCTGTCGTCAGTCTAGACGGAAACGCAGGAGTGAAAATTCGGACAGTTCTACTTGACCGATACGATTCACAGTTGGCACGTGGGTCAAGACATGAAGACAATGCAATCTGAAACTAAATTTGACTTAATTGGATGCCTAATTGATTTTTTATGAATTAATTAAAATTTGGACCGAATTAGTAGGCATGTCTAGCCAACCACACCACACGCGTCATCAATAGCTGCGCCATCACGACCACGTAATGGCTGCGTTCAAAAACCATTGCGCGCCTACTGAACGTGATATTCAGAAGGCGCGCAATGGTTTTTAGTCATGTAACTCTATTGTAGATAAAACATGTAAAGTACTGAAAAAAAAATTCATAAAAAACGTTTTAATAACAAGCTTTTATGTAATGATGCACTAAAAAGTAGAAAATAAATTATAGACTACTATTTAAATAACTATAAAGAAAAGCGTGGGTGTCTTCCTTAACATTAGTAAAGGTATCCAATAGATACTAAAGTGACCCACGCTTTTCTTTATAGTTATTTAAATAGTAGTCTATAATTTATTTTCTACTTTTTAGTGCATCATTACATAAAAGCTTGTTATTAAAACGTTTTTTATGAATTTTTTTTTTTACTTTCTCGTATATACGAAGTATAGAGAAAGTCTTGTAATCGTGCAAAAAAAAAAAATCGAGATTTTTACAAATCTCGACGTTTTACACCTCAATGATACGGAAAAACATAATTTTGCAATCTTGTCCGTATGTCTGTGTGTCTGTCTGTCTGTCTGTCTGTGTGTGTGTGTCCGTGTGTAAACACGATAACTTGAATACCGTTACAGCTAGGTTGATGAAATTTCATATATAAGTATTTTATCAAAATCGTAGATCCGTATCAACTTGTGAGCGATTTCCGATAACCGGAAGTGGTACTTTTCCTACTTTGAATTTTTCAAAAGCCTATAACTTGAGTACTATTTCAGATAGATAAATGAAATTTCACATGTAAGTAAAAGATCTAATTCTCTACCTTCTGTTAAATTTTGAGTAATTTCCGTTGACCGGAAGTAGTAATTTACGCTACTTCAGATTTCTCAAAAAACGCATGTAAATTTATAAAATACTAATAATATTGCGCACTATTATGCACATTTTGTTTTGGCGTTCGCTTGGTGCGCAATTCTTTTTTTCTACTAGATTTTATTCTATTTTTAAAAGTTTAAGTAAACAAAAATCATGTCTATATTCCGAGTTGCCATCCCACGCAGTGTTATATTAAAATATTCGAGGACGTTTAGGGGAGATCACTCCCGGTTTATTTCGCTAGTTTCAATTTATTGCGCTCTCGCAACCTTGACCTTCTTCTGATGTCAAGACATTTGAACGAATAATAGCACGCAGTAAAATCAACCCCTATTCCACCTTTAGGATAATTTTTGCAAAATATATCCAACCGTAACCGTAACCGTAACCCTATCACATATCCTTTCTTTTTTGTAAGGCGGGGCTTATTTGGAAAAGAGCCCCGGAAAGACCTGACTTTCGATGAAGTGTGTAGCTTGTAAATCTGGAGTCATGACAAAATGTGTTCAACCAAACAAACCTGGAACAAAACTTTGAACTCCCCCCTCCAGTCACGTGAGCTGGAGCTGTATTGTGATTGGATGTGGCTGCTCGAGTCTGTCCAGCGACTGGCGCTCTGCCTGCTCGAGCTGGCCAGCGAGACGGTCTCGCCATTCTCTGGGGCGTGGGGCAGGTGGACCAGCTTGAAGACATACTCGGCCGTGTTCCGGAAGTCGTCCCTGCCTGCGCATACTATGACGTCAGCCTCGTTTCTGATGCCGAGAGAGTAGAGGAGGCGCTGGGCCTTCCTGGTAAAAATACAGGAAACAGTGAGACCAGTACATGCGTGATGGGAGACTGGACATTACCTGCAGGATGGGACTGGGCATTACCTGTAGGATGGGAGACTGGACATTACCTGTAGGATGGGAGACTGGACATTACCTGCAGGATGGGAGACTGGACATTACCTGCAGGATGAGACTGGACATTACCTGTAGGATGGGACTGGACATTACCTGCAGGATGGGAGACTGGACATTACCTGCAGGATGGGAGACTGGACATTACCTGCAGGATGAGACTGGACATTACCTGTAGGATGGGACTGGACATTACCTGCAGGATGGGAGACTGGACATTACCTGCAGGATTGGACTGGACATTACCTGCAGGATGGGAGACTGGACATTACCTGCAGGATGGGACTGGACATTACCTGTAGGATGGGAGACTGGACATTACCTGCAGGATGGGAGACTGGACATTACCTGCAGGATGTGAGACTGGACATTACCTGCAGGATGGGAGACTGGACATTACCTGCAGGATTGGACTGGACATTACCTGCAGGATGGGAGACTGGACATTACCTGCAGGATGGGAGACTGGACATTACCTGCAGGATGGGAGACTGGACATTACCTGCAGGATGGGAGACTGGACATTACCTGCAGGATGGGAGACTGGACATTACCTGCAGGATGGGAGACTGGACATTACCTGCAGGATTGGACTGGACATTACCTGCAGGATGGGAGACTGGACATTACCTGTAGGATGGGAGACTGGACATTACCTGCAGGATGGGAGACTGGACATTACCTGCAGGATGGGAGACTGGACATTACCTGCGAGGCGTGTGACTTGACTTGGGTCTGCTAAAAGAGACGGACGTTCTGACGCCATTAGAGGAGTCAGCCGGGAAGTCACGACTCGTCAGAGCCGACTTTGGTCTTAGAATTTTTCTTTTCTTTAAAAGTGAGACGCTGTTTGTCACCCTACTTGGACACTCGGAGACCCTATCAGCGCTGACGTCTGCGCCGGCGCGTGGCTCGTCTGCTGCATGCTGGATGACATGCGCAGTCCGTGTGTTCCCGGCCAGCAGCGCCTCGTCCACCGCCGTGTTCCCCCGCAGGTTGAGCTTGTCCAGGCGGAGTTTGTACCTCCTGAGGCTGTGCACCAGCCGGCGGGCGATGGCCCAGTGTCCGGCCATGGCGGCGTAGTGCAGGGCCGTGTTGCCCGCGCCGTCTGCCTGGCTCAGCTCAAAGTCAGGGGCCTGGAGCAGCACGGCCACCAGCTGCTCACGCTCGTAGATGCAGGCGTAGTGCAGGGCGCTGCGACCGTCACGGTCCGTCCGCCCCACGGCCGCCCCCTGCTCGATTAGAGTCATAGCGATGCTGACGCCCCACTCCTCAGGCTCCATAAGGGCGCAGAGAATGAGGGGCGTCCTCTTAAAGCCATCCCGGCACTCAATGTCAAGGCCACTGGCGATAAGGCTCCGGACGTGCTGAAAGTAGCCGAACTTAATGACGTCACACAACGTGCAGGCCGGTCCCCTCAAGACTTGGGCTGTCCTAGGCCTCATGACGTCAGTGGGTGCCTACAGCAGTAGCCGGCTTTACGTTCTAACGATGGTGCCACAGGTTTTACGTCACTTGTTCCACACGTTTTACGTCACTTGTCCCACACGTTTTACGTCACTTGTCCCACACGTTTTACGTCACTTGTCCCACACGTTTTACGTCACTTGTCCCACACGTTTTACGTCACTTGTCCCACACGTTTTACGTCACTTGTCCCACACGTTTTACGTCACTTGGCCCACACGTTTTACGTCACTTGTTCCACACGTTTTACGTCACTTGGCCTACACGTTTTACGTCACTTGGCCCACACGTTTTACGTCACTTGTCCCACACGTTTTACGTCACTTGTCCCACACGTTTTACGTCACTTGTCCCACACGTTTTACGTCACTTGTCCCACACGTTTTACGTCACTTGTCCTACACGTTTTACGTCACTCAACTTTCAGCCATTGGAAATCTGAAAGGACGTCTGTGTATCTCTGGAAATGTGTATCTCTAGATGGAGGTTTAAAGCTGGGGATGTAAAATGTGTATTAATATTTATGTGTTCTTGCGTTAACTAACAAAATCTATTGACGCCAAGTCAAGATTGGCCACGTCAAGATTGGCAAAGTCGAGATCAGTGTTTCTTTCAGGCTTTTTTTTCTCCGGGGGGAGCGGACACTGGTAAATATATGTTTTCTATTATAAATTCCATTTTGTTTGGGGGGGGGGGGGGGAGGCGGTAGACTTTCTTCGGAGAGGCTCAGCCCCCCCCTCCTCCCCCTGAAGAGATGCCTGGAAGAAACACTGGTCGAGATTGGCCTCGTCTAGAACCTATAGCGGCATGGTGATAAAAGTATGAATGACACATGTTGATAAAAGTATGAATGACACATGTTGATAAAAGTATGAATGACACATGTTGATAAAAGTATGAATGACACATGGTGATAAAAGTATGAATGACACATGGTGATAAAAGTATGAATGACACATGGTGATAAAAGTATGAATGACACATGGTGATAAAAGTATGAATGACACATGGTGATAAAAGTATGAATGACACATGGTGATAAAAGTATGAATGACACATGTTGATAAAAGTATGAATGACACATGGTGATAAAAGTATGAATGACACATGGTGATAAAAGTATGAATGACACATTAAGTATTAAAGCGGCATGGTGATAAAAGTATGAATGACACATGGTGATAAAAGTATGAATGACACATAAAGTATTAAAGCGGCATGGTGATAAAAGTATGAATGACACATTAAGTATTAAAGCGGCATGGTGATAAAAGTATGAATGACACATTAAGTATTAAAGCGGCATGGTGATAAAAGTATGAATGACACATAAAGTATTAAAGCGGCATGGTGATAAAAGTATGAATGACACATAAAGTATTAAAGCTACAAGTAGAGAAAGTATGAATGACATTACATACGATTCCTTACACATTACAACGGTAAAGTCAAAAGAGATTCTCTCCCGCTGACGTCACTGAATATGTTGCCGTCAGAAAATCTTCTTTCGAATCCCCGGACGGTTAAATAATGGGCAGGGAAGACTTTTGAATCCCCGGACGGTTAAATAATGGGCGGGGAAGACTTTTGAATCCCCGGACGGTTAAATAATGGGCGGGGAAGACTTTTGAATCCCCGGACGGTTAAATAATGGGCGGGGAAGACTTTTGAATCCCCGGACGGTTAAATAATGGGCGGGGAAGACTTTTGAATCCCCGGACGGTTAAATAATGGACAGGGAAGACTTTTGAATCCCCGGACGGAGACTTGTTGAGATCGATCGGATTGCACTGATGATTGATAATCAAGGGCAAGAAATCAATCACCATGATTAAGTCATTACCAGGTCGATAGGCCCGTGACTCGTGTTCTCCCGTCTCCTGCCAGTTGCTTCAATGGCCGCCAAATGACAGGTTTGTTAAGGAAATTATGGGATAGTTTCCTTGTGTGGCATTTCAAGAGGATTTTCATAAAAGAGATGAAACTCATTAAGAAATTGATTTTTGAAAAAGATGTTGAGTTTGTCGTTACCTACTGGGTGAGTGGGTGGGTAGGTGGGTATCAGCTAACCCATTGTAATGGTGTCGAATATATAATTCAAGATTAGATGGACGGTCAAACATATTTCAAGATTATGTAAACGGTCAAACATAATTCAATAAAAACTGCATGAAAAACGTTTTGATGACAAGATTTTATGTAATAATGCACTAAAAAGGAGAAAAAATATTTTTAAAAAATAATAACTAGCCGGCCAGGCCCTGCGCTTGCCTCTCTGAAAAATCTATCTGTAAAGTAAACGTGACTTGTTTTTTTTAAAGCAGCTTATACACAGCATTGCCCGGGTTTAGGAAATATATTACTTGTACAATTGAATGTGTATATATGCAAATATAGACGCATAACCGTAAACCTAACCCTAACTGTAAAATTATTCCTAACCATAACCAACCACAACAAAAACTAAAACAAAAATACAAACAAAAACACAAACGTAAACTAAAACACGAACGCAAACGTAAACGTAACGTAAACAAAAACATAAACGCAAATGTAAACACTAAGACAAATGCAAAAAACATACACAAACGTAAACACTACCGCAAACACTACCGCACACGCAAACGCAACCGCAAACGCACACACAAACACAAACATCAAAACAAACTGTAAAAAAAGTGTTTATTTATTTTTTGTAAGTCACATATATATTTGGTACTAGGGGTGTAATTTGTATACTTTAAAAAAAATTAGAATTTTTGTAAAGGGTAGTACATTTATTTTAATTTTTCTCTTTTCACGTTATGTCAATCAAAAAGTTAAAAAAATGTAAATTTAGTTTAAAATGTATCAATATTGATCTTTAAAAATTATTAATTACGATTTTATTTCAAAAGCAAACACTTTAAGAATATTACAATATGGCGATGAAGTCAAGTTTTTTTAACTGTATGTATGTGTACAACGGGTCCGTTCGCTGTCACGTACATACAGAGCCACTGAGTTCATTTGAACTTTATACATTAGATACACTTCAATTAAAATTACCATATACTATATTAAGATAATAATACAAATATTAAGTAAGAGATCTACGCTTTTCTTTGTAGTAATTTTAATTTTAGTGTATCATTATATATTTAATAAATAAAAAAAATTATTTTCTTCTTTTTATTGTATTATAAAAGCTTGTTATTAAAACGTTTTTTCATGCAATTTTTGCTTTCTCGTATACGAAGTATAGAGGAAGTATTGTAATCGTGAAAAAAATCGAAATAAATTTTTCCACAAATCTCGATGTTTTACAACTCCATGAGTCGGAAAAACATAGTTTTGCAATTTTGTCCATATGCCTGTGTGTTTGCGTATGTATGTATGTATGTGCGTATGTCTGTGAACACGATACTTTGAGTACTGTTACAGGTTGATGAAATTTTATATATAAGTATTATACCGAATGTGTAGTTCTGTATCAACTTTTCAGAGATTTCCGGTAACAGGAAGTGGACTTATTCCACTTTTGGTTTTTCAGATAGATAAACGAAATTTTTCTGCCTTCCCTCAAATTTTGAGTAATTTCCGTTGATCGGAAGTAGTAATTTACGCTATTTCCGATTTCTCAAAAAACGATTATGAATTTATAAAGTAATAGCCGCCCGGCCAGGCCCTGCACAGGCCTCTGTGAAAAACCTACATGTAAAGGACTATGACATATGTTTTTAGTAATCAGCTTATACCCGGCATTGCCCACCCTAACCACAACCAATAAAAAAAACGCAAACACAATGCAAACACAAATACAAACACAAACGAAAACACAAACCCAAACCCAACCACATACACAAATACAAAGAAAACAAACGAAAAAGCAAACGAAAACAAACCAAATCCAAACGCAAACCCAATCACAAACGCAAACCCAACCCATACACAAAGTAAAGAAAAACGTAAACATAAACGCAAAGTGCTGACAGTCTACCCCGGGGCGCCAAAGTCGCACCATGCTGGGGCGCCGTCGGAACCGCCTTTTTCAGCTTAATAAACGACTATGTTACCCAAACTTGTTCATAGCCTTTTGCACTCACTCAAACGACAGTTTTCACCGTTTTACTTCTCAGAACTTCATCATATATGGAGTTTAGGGGACTTATTTTAATCGGGCAGAAATTCTAAATCCAGATTTATAAAATTTTCGGCGTTTTTGGAAAAACTGGGTTTTGTAATTCTGTCCGTGTGTGTATGTGTGTCTGAGAACACGTTACAACTACGTTGATGAAATTTCATATATAAGTATTATATCGACTTTGTAGTAATGTATGAACTTTTTAGCTATTTTAAAAATTAATAAAAAAGGATTAAAAAATCATATTCCGAGTCGCCACCCACCCGTAGTGTCATATATTCGAGAAAGTTTAGGGGAGATCACTCCCGTTTAATTTATATGACTAAAATACATTGCGCACCAAATGAACATGATAATGCGCGTATAAGAGCGCGGAACAGTAGTATAGGACAGAATACTAATTTAAGAAAATGTTAATATATTCATAAAAATTTAATTAGGCATCCCATCAAGTCAAATTTAATGTCATATTGCATTGTCTTCAAGTCTTGACCCACATGCAAACTTTGACACGAAACAAATTTAATGTCATATTGCATTGTCTTCAAGTCTTGACCCACATGCAAACTTTGAAACGAATCTGTCAGTAATAGAATGGCCTGAAATGTCGCTCTCCTGTTTTGATCGATGACGACAGACGGACTGACGACAGAGGAAGCAAGATAAATAAAAGCTAGTAATTAGGTGGGCGGTCAAACATTTCAATACTTGATATATGGGTTTTAAAGGTGGGCGGTCAAACATTTCAATACTTGATATATGGGTATTAAAGGTGGGCGGTCAAACATTTCAATACTTGATATATGGGTATTAAAGGTGGGCGGTCAAACATTTCAATACTTGATATATGGGTATTAAAGGTGGACGGTCAAACATTTTAATACTTGATATATGGGTATTAAAGGTGGGCGGTCAAACATTTCAATACTTGATATATGGGTATTAAAGGTGGGCAGTCAAACATTTCAATACTTGATATATGGGTATTAAAGGTGGACGGTCAAAGATTTCAATACTTGATATATGGGTATTAAAGTCGCGCTACATTTGAAAGTATAAAAAGCGTGTATAAAGCGTGTATAGCAGCACTGACCAAAAGCTGACTAGCACTGACCAAAAGCTGACTTGGAGAAAACTCTAACCAGATTGACGGAGTGACAGACCATAGGATTTTAGAAAGTCACATCCGGGTCTCTGCGGCCCTAATAAATCAGGCTATAAATAGATAGCTGGCCACTAAAAGTAAATATCTGCTAGTCGCTTGATTAAAAACCAGGAATACAAAGGTAGGGACACACACACACACACAATCATTTGTCTATTTGTGTCTATATGTATGTCTATGTGTGTTTATGTGTGTGTGTGTCAATGAGCTTGTCAATACCTGTGTGTGTCTATATGTGTGTCTATGTGTGTCTACTTTAGTGTAAATGATCTAGTCTATGTGTGTGTGTGTGTCTACGTGTGTGTCAATGAGCTTGTCTATGTGTGTCTATGAGCTTATCAATGTGTGTGTGTGTGCCTAAGTATCTGTTTGCGTCAGCAGGCTTGACAAGCATGAATAAAAGAAAAGATAGCACCGTGTGATAACTAGTTTAAAGCACCGTGTGATCACCTGTTTAAAGCACCGGTGCTAACTAGTTTAAAGCACCGGTGCTAACTAGTTTAAAGCACCGGTGCTAATTAGTTTAAAGCACCTGTGCTAACTAGTTTAAAGCACCGCGTGATAATTAGTTTAAAGAACCGGTGCTAACTAGTTTAAAACACCGTGTGATAATTAGTTTAAAGCACCGGTGCTAACTAGTTTAAAGCACCGTGTGATAGTTAGTTTAAAGCACCTGTGCTAACTAGTTTAAAGCACCGCGTGATAATTAGTTTAAAGCACCGGTGCTAACTAGTTTAAAGCACCGTGTGATAATTAGTTTAAAGCACCGGTGCTAACTAGTTTAAAGCACCAGTGCTAACACATACCGAGTTGCCGATCAATGCACTGACGGAGCAATTCAATCGGACCTCGACTTCTGAAGCTAACTTTGACAAGTGTTCATACATGAAATGGGGTGGGGTGTGGTGGGGGGGGGGGGGGTGGGGAGATATTGATCCCATTTTGTCAATATGTGTCAGGAGGAAAGATAAGAGTTGTGTCTTCACACACAGCTGAGGTTAAGGCGTGGAGTGGTGTGTGTTTGCTTGTTTGTGTGTGTGTGCTTGTTTGTGTGTGTGTTTGCTTGTTTGTGTGTGTGTGTTTGCTTGTTTGTGAGTGTGATTGTTTATGTGTGTGTGTGTGGTTGTTTGTGTGTGGGTGTTTGGTTGTTTGTGTGTGTGATTGTTTATGTGTGTGTGTGTGTGGTTGTTTGTGTGTGTGTTTGCTTGTTTGTGTGTGTGATTGTTTATGTGTGTGTGTGGTTGTTTGTGTGTTGGTGTTTGTTTGTTTGTGTGTGTGTGTGTGATTGTTTGTGTGTGTGTGTGTGGTTGTTTGTGTGTGTGTGTTTGGTTGTTTGTTCCTTGGTATTCGGTGTGTGTGTGTGTGGTTGTGTGTGTTGTGTGTGTGTGACTGCTCTTGAACTGAACAGATGAAGCAATGAACTAAATTTTGGCGGATTTTACATTTGAGTGATTCCCCCCCCCCCCTCCCTGTAGGTTTTTACTAAACGATATAATTAATTGATCAAATTTCGGGATCGTTTACTGTCAGGAGCGACCACTTATACAATACCGGCTTTTTAATGGCAGCCTTCAATTAACGGCTTTAAATTAAAGGTTTTAAAATACCGGCTTTAGAATACCGGCTTTAAAATACCGGCTTTAAAATACCGGCTTTAAAATACCGGCTTTAAAATAACGGCTTTAAAATGCCGGCTTTAAAATGCCGGCTTTAAAATACCGGCTTTAAAATACCGGCTTTAAAATACCGGCTTTAAAATACCGGCTTTAAAATACCGGCTTTAAAATACCGGCTTTAGAATGCCGGCTTTAAAATGCCGGCTTTAAAATGCCGGCTTTAAAATACCGGCTTTAAAATACCGGCTTTAAAATACCGGCTTTAAAATGCCGGCTTTAAAATGCCGGCTTTAAAATGCCGGCTTTAAAATGCCGGCTTTAAAATGCCGGCTTTAAAATACCGGCTTTAAAATACCGGCTTTAAAATACCGGCTTTAAAATACCGGCTTTAAAATACCGGCATTAAAATACCGGCTTTAAAATTCCGGCTTTAAAATTCCGGCTTTAAAATGCCAGTCTTATCTCGGATTAAAAAAAAAATTTGACCCGCGTCGTCCCTGTATGACGTCATGACGACATTCATCCCACCCCACTAACATGTCGAACATTCAGACGGACAATCATCAGACGAACAATCATCAGACGAACAATCATCAGACGAACAATCATCAGAAAAATGTAGGCAGAAAACAAAATAATACTCACTGACTAATCGACTAATTGAATGATTGAGTCATTGACTGATTGAGTCACTGACTGACTGAATGATTGAGAGATTGAGTGATTGAATGATTGAGTAATTGAATGATTGAGTAATTGAATGATTGAGTGATTGACTGATTGAGTGATAGACTGAGTAACGAGGCAGAAAACATACCGACCTGCTCAGAGAAATCCACGTCTTTCACTGTCACCTGGCCACCAGCACAAACTGGCTTATCAACAACACCCCCACCCCTCCCCCACCCCTCCCCCACCCCTCCCCCACCCCTCCCCCGCCCCTAAGTGTTTGTCTACCTACAAGTGTAGCCATTGATCATTGCGCTGCCAAATCAAGCGAGAGCCAATCGGTATCGATCCCAATCTAACCACCCCGATATTTGTTCCTGTAGAGCCAATCGGTATCGATACCAATCTAACCATCCCGATATTTGTTCCTGTAGTGCCAATCGGTTTCGATACCAATCTAACCATCCCGATATTTGTTCCTGTAGTGCCAATCGGTATCGATACCAATCTAACCATCCCGATATTTGTTCCTGTAGAGCCAATCGGTATCGATACCAATCTAAACTAAACGACACCAGCATGAGGACTATAGCTGGGCCACATTGACACCTGGGCCACATTGACAGCTGGGCCACATTGACAGCTGGGCCACATTGACAGCTGGGCCACATTGACAGCTTGGCCACATTGACAGCTTGGCCACATTGACAGCTGGGCCACATTGACAGCTGGGCCACATTGACAGCTGGGCCACATTGACAGCTGGGCGGGCCACATTGACAGCTGGGCCACATTGACAGCTTGGCCACATTGACAGCTTGGCCACATTGACAGCTGGGCCACATTGACACCTGGGCCACATTGACAGCTGGGCCACATTGACAGCTGGGCCACTTTGACAGCTTGGCCACATTGACAGCTGGGCCACATTGACAGCTTGGCCACATTGACAGCTGGGCCACATTGACAGCTGGGCCACATTGACAGCTGGGCCACATTGACAGCTTGGCCACATTGACAGCTTGGCCACATTGACAGCTTGGCCACATTGACACCTGGGCCACATTGACAGCTGGGCCACATTGACAGCTGGGCCACTTTGGCGGGGTGAAATGAAATGTACTGCACTGGTCGCCCTTTCCCGGCTATGTCCCGTGTCTGTGTGTGTGGGTGTCTGTGTGTGTGTTTCTGTGTGTGTGTTTCTGTGTGTGTGTGTGTGTGTGTGTGTGCGTGAAAGGGGTATGTTGTAACGAAGTCCAATCCAAATGAACGCTTGGCAAACAAAAGTGCCTCAACAAAAGTGCCTATAGACTTGTTCAGGTCGCGTACAAAATCGATACTTGTATGATCCGTGTCTTCGCTGAACCAATCAGAGAAATCAACAGATCGTATCTAATCGATCACCCGCCGTCTCGTGCAATTAGCAAACTCTCCAGGTGGTCTCAACTGTCGCTTTAAGGGGTCTTGTTAGTCAAGAAATAAAGCAGTCTTGTCTAGTCAAGAAATAAACCTTTGTCTAGTCAATTAATAAACCCGTCTTGTGCAGTCAAGAGATAAAGCTGTCTTTATAAGGGCTTACAGGGGCTTTATAAGGGCTTACATGGGCTTTATATCGGCTTTATATCGGCTGTTCATAGGCTCTAAAGGTTTCGTTTTGTTTCTGACCCCTTTACAGATTGTGACAGTTTCTGACCCCTTTACAGATTGTGACAGTTTCTGACCCCTTTACAGATTGTGACAGTTTTTGACCCCTGTACAAATTGTGAAAATGTTTGGTATTCTAATGTGTGTTTCCTAGTCTATTGCCAAAAGCTAAACCTGAATTTCTCAGATTGAAATGATAGCTATAAAATAAAGAACAACAAATCTTTGATAACGTTTCTCTCGGATTGTGTTTGACTAGCTAAAAACGCAAACTTTGTACACATCAGACATTTAATAGCGGTCACAGTTCAAGTGTGTAATAACAGCAGTGTGTACGGGCCGCAGTGTGTACGGGCCGCAGTGTTTAATGGTCGCAGCGTGTAATGACCGCAGCGTGTAATGACCGCGGCGTGTAATGACCGCGGCGTGTAATGACCGCGGCGTGTAATGACCGCGGCGTGTAATGACCGCAACGTGTAATGACCGCGGCGTGTAACGACCGCAACGTGTAATGACCGCGGCGTGTAATGACCGCAACGTGTAATGACCGCGGCGTGTAATGACCGCAACGTGTAATGACCGCGGCGTGTAATGACCGCAACGTGTAATGACCGCGGCGTGTAATGACCGCGGCGTGTAATGACCGCAACGTGTAATGACCGCGGCGTGTAATGACCGCAACGTGTAATGACCGCGGCGTGTAATGACCGCAACGTGTAATGACCGCGGCGTGTAATGACCGCGGCGTGTAATGACCGCGGCGTGTAATGACCGCGGCGTGTAACGACACCTTACCCTGATGAGAAGCACCTGCAAGGCTGATCAAGGGAAGTAATTATAAAACAAGGCACAGAAAGGGGAAATAATTATAAGAACTATTGAAAAACACGCCCTCCCCAGCGGTGCGGTGTCAGGGGAAGGGGGGGGGGTGCACACGTTGAAGCCAGGTCTATCCTGTCAGGATATTTAGGGCGCTCAAACATTTATGACTTCATCAATACAGAGAGGTGTCTGCTAGAGAGAACATTGGACGAGATTCTCTCAGTTTAACATTGGGCGAGATTCTCTCAGTTTAACATTAGACGAAATTCTCCCAAAGTTTAACAGTGGACTGGTGTAACTATGACATGATGTATGGTCCAAGTATTGCCTCACGTCACGTGGTAAGGACGGCCGAGCCTGACATTTTCTTCTCGTATTTAGGCCAGTCTGACGTCACGAGGAAGAAAATTGCAAACGACGGCCAAAAAACTTTTTGGGATATCTTAATGGCTGGGCGCGAGAGATGGGATTAAGATGGGCAATAATGGGCCGGCACCGCTGGAACCCGCGCTAAACCTGGCCAACTTTTTAGGGGCTGGAACAGGGGATTTGATTTAATAACCCGAAAAACATTTTAGAGCCTTTTAAAGGACAGAGTGGCGTAATGGGTCGGCAAGACAATGGGGCCGTGCGGCAAGACAATGGGGCCGTGCGGCAAGACAATGGGGCCGTGCGGCAAGACAATGGGGCCGTGCGGCAAGACAATGGGGCCGTGAGGCAAGACAATGGGGCCGTGCGGCAAGACAATGGGGCCGTGCGGCAAGACAATGGGGCCGTGCGGCAAGACAATGGGGCCGTGCGGCAAGAGAGGCTGCCCATATATATATATATATATATATATATATATATATATATATATATATATATATATATATATATATATATATATATATATATATATATATATATATCCCCCTAACACCCCCACCCCGCCTTAATAGAGTGGGACAAATCCCCAGGGTCAGACATCTGTCACTGCCAGCTCTTCCGTGTCTTCAAGTAGTCAGCCCCAACCTCCCCCCTCCACTCCCACATTCCCACACCACCACGCAACAAAGCGTTTCATCTGCTTTTGTCCACACTTAATCTGTGACAACCGGCCGCTCCAGCACCTCACGCTAAATTTAGGCATTAGGGAAAACCCGATTTTATCAGATCGAGAATAGTTTCGTTTGCTGCTGTGTAATGAAAGTACAATAACAACAATCACAATGACGTCACAATGACATCACAATGACATCACAATGACATCACAATGACATCACAATGACATCACAATGACATCACAATGACATCACAATGACATCACAATGACATCACAATGACATCACAATGACATCACAATGACATCACAATGACATCACAATGACATCACAATGACATCACAATGACATCACAATGACATCACAATGACATCACAATGACATCACAATGACATCACAATGACATCACAATGACATCACAATGACATCACAATGACATCACAATGACATCACAATGACATCACAATGACATCACAATGACATCACAATGACATCACAATGACATCACAATGACATCACAATGACATCACAATGACATCACAATGACATCACAATGACATCACAATGACATCACAATGACATCACAATGACATCACAATGACATCACAATGACATCACAATGACATCACAATGACATCACAATGACATCACAATGACATCACAATGACATCACAATGACATCACAATGACATCACAATGACATCACAATGACATCACAATGACATCACAATGACATCACAATGACATCACAATGACATCACAATGACATCACAATGACATCACAATGACATCACAATGACATCACAATGACATCACAATGACATCACAATGACATCACAATGACATCACAATGACATCACAATGACATCACAATGACATCACAATGACATCACAATGACATCACAATGACATCACAATGACATCACAATGACATCACAATGACATCACAATGACATCACAATGACATCACAATGACATCACAATGACATCACAATGACATCACAATGACATCACAATGACATCACAATGACATCACAATGACATCACAATGACATCACAATGACATCACAATGACATCACAATGACATCACAATGACATCACAATGACATCACAATGACATCACAATGACATCACAATGACATCACAATGACATCACAATGACATCACAATGACATCACAATGACATCACAATGACATCACAATGACATCACAATGACATCACAATGACATCACAATGACATCACAATGACATCACAATGACATCACAATGACATCACAATGACATCACAATGACATCACAATGACATCACAATGACATCACAATGACATCACAATGACATCACAATGACATCACAATGACATCACAATGACATCACAATGACATCACAATGACATCACAATGACATCACAATGACATCACAATGACATCACAATGACATCACAATGACATCACAATGACATCACAATGACATCACAATGACATCACAATGACATCACAATGACATCACAATGACATCACAATGACATCACAATGACATCACAATGACATCACAATGACATCACAATGACATCACAATGACATCACAATGACATCACAATGACATCACAATGACATCACAATGACATCACAATGACATCACAATGACATCACAATGACATCACAATGACATCACAATGACATCACAATGACATCACAATGACATCACAATGACATCACAATGACATCACAACACAGTGTACCGAATGTTTGGGCCTGACGGAGCAGACGAGTATGGGAGGCAACCATCGAGATCTAGAACAAAGGGAGGTTACCACAATAACAGTGATCAAGGGAAACAACTGCAAAAATTGTAATTTTTAGATCTTGTCAGCGGTATGAGAACTGCACATAACCTCTAGTTACAAGGGGGGGTCAGCTACGGGGGTCACACTGTTAACCTCTAGTTACAAGGGGGGCAGCTACGGGGGTCACATAGTTAACCTCTAGTTACAAGGGGGGTCAGCTACGGGGGTCACATAGTTAACCTCTAGTTACAAGGGGGGTCAGCTACGGGGGTCACATAGTTAACCTCTAGTTACAAGGGGGGTCAGCTACGGGGGTCACATAGTTAACCTCTAGTTACAAGGGGGTCAGCCACGGGGGTCACATAGTTAACCTCTAGTTACAAGGGGGGTCAGCTACGGGGGTCACAAGGTTAACCTCTAGTTACAAGGGGGGTCAGCTACGGGGGTCACATAGTTAACCTCTAGTTACAAGGGGGTCAGCTACGGGGGTCACATAGTTAACCTCTAGTTACAAGGGGGGTCAGCTACGGGGGTCACATAGTTAACCTCTAGTTACAAGGGGGTCAGCCACGGGGGTCACATAGTTAACCTCTAGTTACAAGGGGGGTCAGCTACGGGGGTCACAAGGTTAACCTCTAGTTACAAGGGGGGTCAGCTACGGGGGTCACATAGTTAACCTCTAGTTACAAGGGGGGGTCAGCTACGGGGGTCACATAGTTAACCTCTAGTTACAAGGGGGGTCAGCTACGGGGGTCACATAGTTAACCTCTAGTTACAAAGGGGGTCAGCCACGGGGGTCACATAGTTAACCTCTAGTTACAAAGGGGGTCAGCTACGGGGGTCACATAGTTAACCTCTAGTTACAAAGGGGGTCAGCCACGGGGGTCACATAGTTAACCTCTAGTTACAAGGGGGTCAGCCACGGGGGTCACATAGTTAACCTCTAGTTACAAAGGGGGTCAGCCACGGGGGTCACATAGTTAACCTCTAGTTACAAAGGGGTCAGCTACGGGGGTCACATAGTTAACCTCTAGTTACAAAGGGGGTCAGCCACGGGGGTCACATAGTTAACGTCTAGTTACAAGGGGTCAGCTAGGGGGTCACATAGTTAACCTCTAGTTAGAAGAACACTTGGAACCCCCGCTGTAGACAGTGAGAAGAGAAGGTGAGTTGGGGTGGGGAGGGGTGTGTTTGGTTACACGCAAACCTGTCCAGGGGCGGTGTCCAGGGTAGGGGTGGGCTGAGGTGTCAGCGAAGCCAGTCTACAGGCGCGGACTGTGATTGGCAATCTTGGCGCTCTGCTCACTGGACGCCGGCAGATAATGGAACATTGCCCAGCCGGGGGCCTTCATTAACCTCCCTCGCTAAGTGCTCATCTAAGATCCCTGGGAGGGGGACCAAATTACCTGGGTGTAGGGGACCAAATTACCTGGGTGTAGGGGACCAAATTACCTGGGTGTAGGAGACCAAATTACTTGGGTGTAGGAGACCAAATTACCTGGGTGTAGGGGACCAAATTACCTGGGTGTAGGGAACCAAATTACCTGGGTGTAGGGGACCAAATTACCTGGGTGTAGGGGACCAAATTACCTGGGTGTATTTGACCAAATTACCTGGGTGTAGCAGACCAAATTACCTGGGTGTAGGAGACCAAATTACCTGGGTGTAGGGGGACCAAATTACCTGGGTGTAGGAGACCAAATTACCTGAGTGTAGGGGACCAAATTACCTGGGTGTAGGAGACCAAATTACCTGGGTGTAGGGGACCAAATTACCTGGGTGTATTTGACCAAATTACCTGGGTGTAGCAGACCAAATTACCTGGGTGTAGGAGACCAAATTACCTGGGTGTAGGAGACCAAATTACCTGGGTGTAAGGAGACCAAATTACCTGGGTGTAGGGGACCAAATTACCTGGGTGTAGGGGACCAAATTACCTGGGTGTAGGAGACCAAATTACCTGGGTGTAGGAGACCAAATTACCTGGGTGTAGGAGACCAAATTACCTGGGTGTAGGAGACCAAATTACCTGGGTGTAGGAGACCAAATTACCTGGGTGTAGGGGACCAAATTACCTGGGTGTAGGGGACCAAATTACCTGGGTTTAGGGGACCAATATACCTGGGTGTAGGAGACCAAATTACCTGAGTGTAGGGGACCAAATTACCTGGGTGTAGGAGACCAAATTACCTGGGTGTAGGGGACCAACTTACCTGGGTGTAGGAGACCAAATTACCTGGGTGTAGGGGACCAAATTACCTGGGTGTAGGGGACCAAATTACCTGGGTGTAGGGGACCAAATTACCTGGGTGTAGGGGACCAAATTACCTGGGTGTAGGGGACCAAATTACCTGGGTGTAGGGGACCAAATTACCTGGGTGTAGGAGACCAAATTACCTGGGTGTAGGAGACCAAATTACCTGGGTGTAGGGGACCAAATTACCTGGGTGTAGGAGACCAAATTACCTGGGTGTAGGAGACCAAATTACCTGGGTGTAGGGGACCAAATTACCTGGGTGTAGGGGACCAAATTACCTGGCTGTAGGGGACCAAATTACCTGGGTTTAGGGGACCAATATACCTGGGTGTAGGAGACCAAATTACCTGAGTGTAGGGGACCAAATTACCTGGGTGTAGGAGACCAAATTACCTGGGTGTAGGGGACCAACTTACCTGGGTGTAGGAGACCAAATTACCTGGGTGTAGGGGACCAAATTACCTGGGTGTAGGGGACCAAATTACCTGGGTGTAGGGGACCAAATTACCTGGGTGTAGGGGACCAAATTACCTGGGTGTAGGAGACCAAATTACCTGGGTGTAGGAGACCAAATTACCTGGGTGTAGGGGACCAAATTACCTGGGTGTAGGAGACCAAATTACCTGGGTGTAGGAGACCAAATTACCTGGGTGTAGGGGACCAAATTACCTGGGTGTAGGGGACCAAATTACCTGGGTGTAGGGGACCAAATTACCTGGCTGTAGGGGACCAAATTACCTGGGTGTAGGGGACCAAATTACCTGGCTGTAGGGGACCAAATTACCGGTCATGCTGTCCATCTCGACCTACGATAGCAAATAAACAACGCCGTTTGTAAATAGATTTGAAGTCATCTCTAAAGCAAGCAGACAACATTAGACAACTGCACCCTCCCCCACCCCTTGACTGGACCCCCCACTGAGCAGCACAGGGCCCTAATAAAACCAAAGAGAAAGGCGCCAGGGGCTCTAGCAGGGGCTCTAGCAGGCAGCACCAGGCCGGCCATCAAGGTAAATTGCTCACCCGATTTCACCTGAGTTTACCGCACGTGTGCAGGTGAGTTGAGAAATTGAACTCCAGCTCGCGTCTGGTCTGCTATCAACTTGTTTTTCCCGCCTAAACTGCTTACATTCATGATTGAAAAAAAAAAGAATTTACCTGTAGGATTTGTAATGATTCAAGGCTAGCTTGCTGCTGAGGGGGTTTACACAAATCCAAATGATTTGAACTTTAAATACTGGCCTTTTAATGGCGAAGTTCGGCTCTTTAAAAATGTTTCTCGACTGGAACTTTCTTCAATTCGTCTCACAGTGTTTATCTTAAGGCCACTGACATTGGCCGGCCAGTCTGCGAACTAGCCAGGGTCGTCCGGCAAAAGTCCAAATTACAAGATGTTTGTTGACAGTTATCATTATTAAATTTTGTTTTAATTGTGACAGTTAATTAAAGTAATTGACAGAAACATACAAATCAGTTGATTGTACAACATTTCAATCTACGTCATCGCTTGTTAGACCAACATGAACAACCTTTGCCGCCAACTTGTGTTTTTTTTTTTGTGTCGAGGATATTTTGTCTCATGTACTGTAGCCTGTTGCTACACACACACACACACACACACACACACACACACACACACACACACACACACACGCATGCACGCGCACGCACACGCACACGCACGCACACACGCACGCATGCACACACGCACGCACACACACACACACACACACACACAAACACACACACACGCACACACACACACACACACGTACACACTCAGATGCACACACTCATGCACACACTCAGATACACACACTCACACAGAGTTTCTTCCAGGCATCTCTTCGAAATGGAATTTATATAGGAAATATATACTTTTTACAGTGTCCGACCCCCCACCCCCCCCCCGAAAATTGTTGTCTTCCCCCCCCCCCCCCCCCCCCCGAAAATTTCAAGTGCGCCCCCGGAGAAAAAAGTCTGGAAGAAACACTGCACTCACACAATCACACTCATACCTCATACACACACTCAGATACATACACACTCACACTAGTGTAGCGTAGTTTGTGTACTAGCTTAGGTTAATATCTAGAATAGCCTGTGTTTGTGTAGATAGTGTTAAACTATTTTAGTGTTAACATGCCTTTGTTTCACTCAGTCTTGTTGTGTAACCCATTTGTGGATGTCTGTCTTGTCTGTCTTGTCTGTCTTGTCTGTCTTGTCTGTCTTGTCTGTCTTGTCTGTCTTGTCTGTCTTGTCTGTCTTGTCTGTCTTGTCTGTCTTGTCTGTCTTGTCTGTCTTGTTTGTCTTGTTTGTGCTTGTCTGTCTTGTTTGTCTTGTTTGTGCTTGTCTGTCTTGTTTGTGTTGTATGGTGCCCGACCCAATGGATCACCCGTAAAGTGACGTAATAGAATGGTGACGTCACAACGTGACGACGCATCAAGTTACAAGCATCAGATGTGATTGTGTCATCAACTCACAGAGGAAATAAGCAACCTACCGTACACTGCCGCAACTGAACACATTCTACAACGACTTATAGCCTGCCAAGACAACAACAACGTACCACAACCTACCGTACACTGCCGCAACTGAACACATTCTACAACGACTTATAGCCTGCCAAGACAACAACAACGTACCACAACTTACAGCAGCCCCCTTGCTAAAGAAACATCAACTTACCACAAATGATTGCAACCCAACCCAACCCACCACAACCCAACCCAACCTAACACAACCCAACCCAACCTAACACAACCCAACCCAACCCACCACAACCCAACCCAACCCAACGCCAGAGCTGAAGTTGTAGGACGTGGTTTGTGTGAACTACTAGGTAAATATTTGCTTTCAGCCCCCGTCAGTCTATTTTTAGTCAGTGATTGGGCCATGTGTGCGGAGGGGGGGGGGGGGAGGTCTTGCTGGTCTTTTTTAAAGTTGTGGTAGGTCACTTGTTCCGTTCTTCATCTGTAGGTCAGCTGCTGTTCCCTTTGTAGGTCAGTTTGTTCTATATGTAGGTCAGCTGTTAAATTTAGCTATAATAAAAATAAACCGGGAGTGATCTCCCCTAAACTTTCTCGAATATTCTTATATAAAACAACAGAGGTGGGAACTCGGGATATAGTTATGATTTTTAATTCATTTTAAATACTTAAACTTTTTAAAATAGAATAGAATCTCATAGAAAAAAGAATTGCGCACCAAGCGAACGCCAAAACAAAATGTGCATAATACTTATTATTAGTACTTTATAAATTTACAAGCTTTTTTTGAGAAATCGGAAATAGCGTAAATTACTACTTTCGGTCAACGGAAATTACTCAAAATTTGATAGAAGGAAGAGGATTAGATATTTTACTTACGTGTGAAATTTCATTTATCTATCTAAAATAGTACTCAAGTTATAGGCTTTTGAAAAATTCAAAGTGAAAAAAGTACCACTTTCGGTTATCGGAAATCGCTCAAAAGTTGATACGGATCTACGATTTTGATAAAATACTTTATATATGCAATTTCATCAACCTAGCTGTAACGGTACTCCAGTTATCGTGTTTACACACAGACACACAGACAGACACACAGACATACGAACAAAAACTATGCAAAACTATGTTTTTCCGTATCATTGAGGTGTAAAACGTCGAGATTTGTAAAAATATACATTTTTGTTTTTGCACGATTACAAGACTTTCTCTATACTTCGTATATACGAGAAAGTAAAAATGAACGAGCTATCGATCCATTTATTCCCATGTTTGAAGAAAAATAAATATAACCACTCATTAAATTGAGAGGAACATTGCCGGTCCTGATTGTCTCAGGCCGTCCATCTAGGGCTGCAGTTGATGGACGGAATCTGACCGTCCATCTAGGGCTGCAGTTGATGGACGGAATCTGACCGTCCATCTAGGGCTGCAGTTGATGGACGGTCTAAAATAGCGGGCTTTACGTACCAGATTTTGCCATCAGGACAAGATTTGTCCACCAGAACAAGATTTGGCCATCAGAACAAGATTTGGCCATCAGTACAAGATTTGGCCATCAGTAGCCTACAAGATTTGGCCATCAGAACAAGATTTGGCCATCAGAACAAGATTTGGCCATCAGAACAAGATTTGGCCATCAGTACAAGATTTGGCCATCAGTAGCCTACAAGATTTGGCCATCAGAACAAGATTTGGCCATCAGAACAAGATTTGGCCATCAGTAGCCTACAAGATTTGGCCATCAGAACAAGATTTGGCCATCAGTACAAGATTTGGCCATCAGTAGCCTACAAGATTTGGCCATCAGAACAAGATTTGGCCATCAGAACAAGATTTGGCCATCAGAACAAGATTTGTCCATCAGTACAAGATTTGGCCATCAGAACAAGATTTGGCCACCAGAACAAGATTTGGCCATCAGTAGCCTACAAGATTTGGCCATCAGAACAAGATTTGTCCATCAGTACAAGATTTGGCCATCAGAACAAGATTTGGCCACCAGAACAAGATTTGGCCATCAGTAGCCTACAAGATTTGGCCATCAGAACAAGATTTGTCCATCAGTACAAGATTTGGCCATCAGAACAAGATTTGGCCATCAGAACAAGATTTGGCCATCAGTACAAGATTTGGCCATCAGTAGCCTACAAGATTTGGCCATCAGAACAAGATTTGGCCATCAGAACAAGATTTGGCCATCAGTACAAGATTTGGCCATCAGAACAAGATTTGGCCATCAGAACAAGATTTGGCCATCAGTACAAGATTTGGCCATCAGTACAAGATTTGGCCATCAGTAGCCTACAAGATTTGGCCATCAGAACAAGATTTGGCCACCAGAACAAGATTTGGCCATCAGAACAAGATTTGGCCATCAGTACAAGATTTGGCCATCAGTACAAGATTTGGCCATCAGTAGCCTACAAGATTTGGCCATCAGAACAAGATTTGGCCATCAGTACAAGATTTGGCCACCAGAACAAGATTTGGCCATCAGAACAAGATTTGGCCATCAGAACAAGATTTGGCCATCAGAACAAGATTTGGCCATCAGAACAAGATTTGGCCACCAGAACAAGATAATTACAAAAATTGAAATCTATTCTATCTAAATATAAATTGAATTAGAGCTTTTTTAAAGACATTTTTAAAGATCCCCAGTACCCCACCCCACCCCACCTTACTCCACTCACTATTCCCCACAACAACCCCACCACTGCCGACCCAACTGTGTAGTTCCAGAGTTGTCTTGCTTGTGTGGGTCACCAGTGGGGTGACACGTTTGTGTGTGTCACCAGTGTGTGACGCGTTTGTGTGGGTCACCAGTGTGTGACGCGTTTGTGTGGGTCACCAGTGTGTGACACGTTTGTGTGTGTCACCAGTGTGTGACGCGTTTGTGTGGGTCACCAGTGTGTGACACGTTTGTGTGTGTCACCAGTGTGTGACACGTTTGTGTGTGTCACCAGTGTGTGACACGTTTGTGTGGGTCACCAGTGTGTGACACGTTTGTGTGGGTCACCAGTGTGTGACACGTTTGTGTGTGTCACCAGTGTGTGACACGTGTAACAACACGTTTAGGGATGGTAAGGAAATCACAGATAAAGAAATAAGTAAAATTATTGTTTGAGTGACTTTCAAAATTTTGAACATAATTATCAGAATACCCGGTAAAAAGTTACTTATAAACTGAATACAAGAAATGTAGACCTACAATTGGACCTACGAATGTTATTTGATGTAGGTCTTGTCCGTCCACATTCTGTGTTGTTGACATTTTGTGCCAATGACGGCCTTTGTACTGTGTCGGCTTTTTGCCTTGATCCCTGGTTGTGTAATCAGCTTAGTTCTCCACATGTGGCTAGTAAATGTGGTTGAAATATTGATGAGCTGATTTGGTCACATCAGATCGATGGCGCCTCGCTTTCTTCCAGTTTTTAACTTAAATAAAGCGGGAGTCATGTCCCCTAAATTTTCTCACCAGGGGAGATCACCCTAGAATATATTTTATTCGTTGATTTGATGCTTACAATGACATTTCCAGATAGAGCAGAGTCGAGCGGAGCAAAGATTTGTGCACCAAAATCAGAGCAAAGAACGTTTGAACGGACAATGAGAACTTTATAAAGGAAACATTGATTGATTAGTAAAAAGATAATCATACATCTAATTAAGTCACATTGGGATCGAGTCTTGAACTTGGTGAACATTTTGAAACAAATCGTCCCGGTTGAAGTGAGATTTTTGAGAAACCAGAATTAACTTAGAGCACTAGTTCTAGTCCCTAGAAATCACGCGAACACAGAATCAAGATGAGAAGTATACAATTTCGTCTACCTAACTGTAGGGGTACTTATGTTTTCGGTATTTTAGAAACCGGAAATAGAGTAAAGTACCTTTTCCGGATATCGGAATTCACTGAAAATTTGACAGTTATTGAAGTATTACATTTAATACAAATGAAATTTCGTCTATCTAAAACAGTACTCAGGTGATCGTGTTCCCAAGGAAATAGAGTACCACTTACGGTTACCACAAATAATTCAAAAGTTGACGGAAACTTATTCGTACACCCTAATACTTACATTTGAAATGTCATTTACCTAACTTAAAACAGTACTCAAGATATAGGTTTTTGAGAAAACAAAAGTTGATTTAGTACCACTTCCGATTAACGGCAATCGCTGAAAAGTTGATAGAAAACTACACAGTCATTTGATATAATACTTATATATGAAATTTCGTCAACCTAACTAAAACTGTATCCAAGGTATTGAGTTTACAGACACACACATACACAAACAGACAGACAGACAGACATGATTGCAACATTAAGTTTTTCCGGCTTCTGTTTGCTGTAAAGCGTTAACATCTCGTTTTAGAATGTTTGCCCTGTACCAATACGTCCTTTGTACCAATACGTCCTTTGTACCAATACGTCCTCTGTACCAATACGTCCTCTGTACCAATATGTCCTTTGTACCAATACGTCGTTTGTACCAAAACGTCGTTTGTACCAAAACGTCGTTTGTACCAATACGTCCTCTGTACCAATATGTCCTTTGTACCAATACGTCGTTTGTACCAAAACGTCGTTTGTACCAATACGTCGTTTGTACCAATACGTCTTTTGTACCAATACGTCCTCTGTACCAATACGTCCTTTGTACCAATACGTCTTTTGTACCAATACGTCTTGAAGGTTGAGGTCCCAATTATAAGGAGGGAAATGTGGTTGTGACAGGACGGAAATGGCTGTACCAAGACGTCATAAGGTAAACATCCAATCAAATCAAGTCACATGACCAGTCTAGTCCTGAAGCCACCTGCCACTCATTAGGTCAACCAATCAAAACCCTCCAGCCACTGTTGACTCTTTGAGCCCGTTTGGCTGTGTGGGCGTCTGACCAGTTGGCTTACTCTGGCACTCATGGGTCATTCTGTCAACATGGGTCACTCATGGGTCATTCTGTCATAATGGGTCATCCTGTCAACATGGGTCATTCTGTCAACATGGGTGACTCATGGGTCATTCTGTCAACATGGGTCATCCTGTCAACATGGGTCATTCTGTCAACATGGGTCACTCATGGGTCATTCTGTCAACATGGGTCATCCTGTCAACATGGGTCATTCTGTCAACATGGGTGACTCATGGGTCATTCTGTCAACATGGGTCATCCTGTCAACATGGGTCATTCTGTCAACATGGGTCATCCTGTCAACATGGGTCATTCTGTCAACATGGGTCACTCATGGGTCATCCTGTCAACATTGGTCATTCTGTCAACATGGGTCACTCATGGGTCATCCTGTCAACATTGGTCATTCTGTCAACATGGGTCACTCATGGGTCATTCTGTCAACATGGGTCATCCTGTCAACATGGGTCATTCTGTCAACATGGGTCACTCATGGGTCATTCTGTCAACATGGGTCTTCCTGTCAACATGGGTCATTCTGTCAACATGGGTCACTCATGGGTCATTCTGTCAACATGGGTCACTCATGGGTCATTCTGTCAACATGGGTCACTCGTGGGTCATTCTGTCAACATGGGTCACTCATGGGTCATTCAGTTAACATGGGTCACTCATAGGTCATTCTGTCAACATGGGTCACTCATGGGTCATTCTGTTAACATGGGTCATCCTGTCATTTTAGACGTCCAAGTGAATCTAACCCGAAGGCCGATGTCAGCTTTGGTTTAATAGCTCCAGCTCAAGTAGATGATAGGCCGATGTCCCAGCTAAAGTAGATGATAGGCCGATGTCCCAGCTAAAGTAGAAAGTAGGCCGATGTCCCAGCTCAAGTAGATGATAGGCCGATGTCCCAGCTAAAGTAGATGATAGGCCGATGTCCCAGCTAAAGTAGACAGTAGGCCGATGTCCCAGCTAAAGTAGACAGTAGGCCGATGTCCCAGCTAAAGTAGACAGTAGGCCGATGTCCCAGCTAAAGTAGATGATAGGCCGATGTCCCAGCTAAAGTAGACAGTAGGCCGATGTCCCAGCTAAAGTAGACAGTAGGCCGATGTCCCAGCTAAAGTAGACAGTAGGCCGATGTCCCTGCTACAGTAGACAGTGGGCCGATGTCCCAGCTAAAGTAGACAGTAGGCCGATGTCCCTGCTACAGTAGACAGTGGGCCGATGTCCCAGCTAAAGTAGATGATAGGCCGATGTCCCAGCTAAAGTAGATGATAGGCCGATGTCCCAGCTAAAGTAGATGATAGGCCGATGTCCCAGCTAAAGTAGATGATAGGCCGATGTCCCAGCTAAAGTAGACAGTAGGCCGATGTCCCAGCTAAAGTAGACAGTAGGCCGATGTCCCAGCTAAAGTAGATGATAGGCCGATGTCCCATCTAAAGTAGACAGTAGGCCGATGTCCCAGCTAAAGTAGACAGTAGGCCGATGTCCCAGCTAAAGTAGACAGTAGGCCGATGTCCCAGCTAAAGTAGACAGTAGGCCGATGTCCCAGCTAAAGTAGACAGTAGGCCGATGTCCCAGCTAAAGTAGATGATAGGCCGATGTCCCAGCTAAAGTAGATGATAGGCCGATGTCCCAGCTAAAGTAGACAGTAGGCCGATGTCCCAATTAAAGTAGATGATAGGCCGATGTCCCAGCTAAAGTAGATGATAGGCCGATGTCCCAGCTAAAGTAGACAGTAGGCCAATGTCCCAGCTAAAGTAGATGATAGGCCGATGTCCCAGCTAAAGTAGATGATAGGCCGATGTCCCAGCTTAAGTAGACAGTAGGCCGATGTCCCAGCTAAAGTAGACAGTAGGCCGATGTCCCAGCTAAAGTAGACAGTAGGCCGATGTCCCAGCTAAAGTAGACAGTAGGCCGATGTCCCAGCTAAAGTAGACAGTAGGCCGATGTCCCAGCTAAAGTAGACAGTAGGCCGATGTCCCAGCTAAAGTAGACAGTAGGCCGATGTCCCAGCTAAAGTAGATGATAGGCCGATGTCCCAGCTAAAGTAGATGATAGGCCGATGTCCCAGCTAAAGTAGACAGTAGGCCGATGTCCCAGCTAAAGTAGACAGTAGGCCGATGTCCCAGCTAAAGTAGACAGTAGGCCGATGTCCCAGCTAAAGTAGACAGTAGGCCGATGTCCCAGCTAAAGTAGATGATAGGCCGATGTCCCAGCTAAAGTAGACAGTAGGCCGATGTCCCAGCTAAAGTAGATGATAGGCCGATGTCCCAGCTAAAGTAGACAGTAGGCCGATGTCCCAGCTAAAGTAGACAGTAGGCCGATGTCCCAGCTAAAGTAGACAGTAGGCCGATGTCCCAGCTAAAGTAGACAGTAGGCCGATGTCCCAGCTAAAGTAGACAGTAGGCCGATGTCCCAGCTAAAGTAGACAGTAGGCCGATGTCCCAGCTAAAGTAGACAGTAGGCCGATGTCCCAGCTAAAGTAGATGATAGGCCGATGTCCCAGCTAAAGTAGATGATAGGCCGATGTCCCAGCTAAAGTAGATGATAGGCCGATGTCCCTGCTAAAGTAGACAGTAGGCCGATGTCCCAGCTAAAGTAGATGATAGGCCGATGTCCCAGCTAAAGTAGATGATAGTCCGATGTCCCAGCTAAAGTAGATGATAGGCCGATGTCCCTGCTACAGTAGATGATAGGCCGATGTCCTAGCTAAAGTAGACAGTAGGCCGATGTCCCAGCTAAAGTAGACAGTAGGCCGATGTCCCAGCTAAAGTAGACAGTAGGCCGATGTCCCAGCTAAAGTAGACAGTAGGCCGATGTCCCAGCTAAAGTAGACAGTAGGCCGATGTCCCAGCTAAAGTAGATGATAGGCCGATGTCCCAGCTAAAGTAGATGATAGGCCGATGTCCTAGTTAAAGTAGATGATAGGCCGATGTCCCAGCTAAAGTAGACAGTAGGCCGATGTCCCAGCTAAAGTAGACAGTAGGCCGATGTCCCAGCTAAAGTAGACAGTAGGCCGATGTCCCAGCTAAAGTAGACAGTAGGCCGATGTCCCAGCTAAAGTAGACAGTAGGCCGATGTCCCTGCTACAGTAGACAGTGGGCCGATGTCCCAGCTAAAGTAGACAGTAGACCGATGTCCCTGCTACAGTAGACAGTAGGCCGATGTCCCAGCTAAAGTAGATGATAGGACGATGTCCCAGCTAAAGTAGATGATAGGCCGATGTCCCAGCTAAAGTAGACAGTAGGCCGATGTCCCAGCTAAAGTAGACAGTAGGCCGATGTCCCAGCTAAAGTAGACAGTAGGCCGATGTCCCAGCTAAAGTAGACAGTAGGCCGATGTCCCAGCTAAAGTAGACAGTAGGCCGATGTCCCAGCTAAAGTAGACAGTAGGCCGATGTCCCAGCTAAAGTAGACAGTAGGCCGATGTCCCAGCTAAAGTAGATGATAGGCCGATGTCCCAGCTAAAGTAGACAGTAGGCCGATGTCCCAGCTAAAGTAGATGATAGGCCGATGTCCCAGCTAAAGTAGATGATAGGCCGATGTCCCAGCTAAAGTAGACAGTAGGCCGATGTCCCAGCTAAAGTAGACAGTAGGCCGATGTCCCAGCTAAAGTAGACAGTAGGCCGATGTCCCAGCTAAAGTAGATGATAGGCCGATGTCCCAGCTAAAGTAGACAGTGGGCCGATGTCCCAGCTAAAGTAGACAGTAGGCCGATATCCCAGCTAAAGTAGACAGTAGGCCGATGTCCCTGCTACAGTAGACAGTAGGCCGATGTCCCAGCTAAAGTAGACAGTAGGCCGATGTCCCAGCTAAAGTAGACAGTAGGCCGATGTCCCTGCTACAGTAGACAGTGGGCCGATGTCCCAGCTAAAGTAGACAGTAGGCCGATGTCCCAGCTAAAGTAGACAGTAGGCCGATGTCCCTGCTAAAGTAGACAGTAGGCCGATGTCCCAGCTAAAGTAGACAGTAGGCCGATGTCCCAGCTAAAGTAGACAGTAGGCCGATGTCCCAGCTAAAGTAGACAGTAGGCCGATGTCCCAGCTAAAGTAGACAGTAGGCCGATGTCCCAGCTAAAGTAGACAGTAGGCCGATGTCCCTGCTACAGTAGACAGTGGGCCGATGTCCCAGCTAAAGTAGACAGTAGGCCGATGTCCCTGCTACAGTAGACAGTAGGCCGATGTCCCAGCTAAAGTAGATGATAGGACGATGTCCCAGCTAAAGTAGATGATAGGCCGATGTCCCTGCTAAAGTAGACAGTAGGCCGATGTCCCAGCTAAAGTAGATGATAGGCCGATGTCCCAGCTAAAGTAGATGATAGTCCGATGTCCCAGCTAAAGTAGATGATAGGCCGATGTCCCTGCTACAGTAGATGATAGGCCGATGTCCTAGCTAAAGTAGACAGTAGGCCGATGTCCCAGCTAAAGTAGACAGTAGGCCGATGTCCCAGCTAAAGTAGACAGTAGGCCGATGTCCCAGCTAAAGTAGACAGTAGGCCGATGTCCCAGCTAAAGTAGATGATAGGCCGATGTCCCAGCTAAAGTAGACAGTAGGCCGATGTCCCAGCTAAAGTAGATGATAGGCCGATGTCCCAGCTAAAGTAGACAGTAGGCCGATGTCCCAGCTAAAGTAGACAGTAGGCCGATGTCCCAGCTAAAGTAGACAGTAGGCCGATGTCCCAGCTAAAGTAGACAGTAGGCCGATGTCCCAGCTAAAGTAGACAGTAGGCCGATGTCCCAGCTAAAGTAGACAGTAGGCCGATGTCCCAGCTAAAGTAGACAGTAGGCCGATGTCCCAGCTAAAGTAGATGATAGGCCGATGTCCCAGCTAAAGTAGATGATAGGCCGATGTCCCAGCTAAAGTAGATGATAGGCCGATGTCCCTGCTAAAGTAGACAGTAGGCCGATGTCCCAGCTAAAGTAGATGATAGGCCGATGTCCCAGCTAAAGTAGATGATAGTCCGATGTCCCAGCTAAAGTAGATGATAGGCCGATGTCCCTGCTACAGTAGATGATAGGCCGATGTCCTAGCTAAAGTAGACAGTAGGCCGATGTCCCAGCTAAAGTAGACAGTAGGCCGATGTCCCAGCTAAAGTAGACAGTAGGCCGATGTCCCAGCTAAAGTAGACAGTAGGCCGATGTCCCAGCTAAAGTAGACAGTAGGCCGATGTCCCAGCTAAAGTAGATGATAGGCCGATGTCCCAGCTAAAGTAGATGATAGGCCGATGTCCTAGTTAAAGTAGATGATAGGCCGATGTCCCAGCTAAAGTAGACAGTAGGCCGATGTCCCAGCTAAAGTAGACAGTAGGCCGATGTCCCAGCTAAAGTAGACAGTAGGCCGATGTCCCAGCTAAAGTAGACAGTAGGCCGATGTCCCAGCTAAAGTAGACAGTAGGCCGATGTCCCTGCTACAGTAGACAGTGGGCCGATGTCCCAGCTAAAGTAGACAGTAGACCGATGTCCCTGCTACAGTAGACAGTAGGCCGATGTCCCAGCTAAAGTAGATGATAGGACGATGTCCCAGCTAAAGTAGATGATAGGCCGATGTCCCAGCTAAAGTAGACAGTAGGCCGATGTCCCAGCTAAAGTAGACAGTAGGCCGATGTCCCAGCTAAAGTAGACAGTAGGCCGATGTCCCAGCTAAAGTAGACAGTAGGCCGATGTCCCAGCTAAAGTAGACAGTAGGCCGATGTCCCAGCTAAAGTAGACAGTAGGCCGATGTCCCAGCTAAAGTAGACAGTAGGCCGATGTCCCAGCTAAAGTAGATGATAGGCCGATGTCCCAGCTAAAGTAGATGATAGGCCGATGTCCCAGCTAAAGTAGACAGTAGGCCGATGTCCCAGCTAAAGTAGACAGTAGGCCGATGTCCCAGCTAAAGTAGATGATAGGCCGATGTCCCATCTAAAGTAGACAGTAGGCCGATGTCCCAGCTAAAGTAGACAGTAGGCCGATGTCCCAGCTAAAGTAGACAGTAGGCCGATGTCCCAGCTAAAGTAGACAGTAGGCCGATGTCCCAGCTAAAGTAGACAGTAGGCCGATGTCCCAGCTAAAGTAGATGATAGGCCGATGTCCCAGCTAAAGTAGATGATAGGCCGATGTCCCAGCTAAAGTAGACAGTAGGCCGATGTCCCAATTAAAGTAGATGATAGGCCGATGTCTATTCAATTAGTCGCCCCAGTCAAGTGACGAGACGAACAAGTGTGACGTGTTTGTGACGTGTTAGTGACGTGTCTGTGACGTGTTCCGGTAATGATTTACAGTGTGAAATGTATGGGCTGTGACGATGGCAAGAATGCAGCAAATGTATGGGCTGTGACGATGGCAAGAATGCAGCAAGCCCAGCCATAATTGTCCCAAACGTGTGGAACTTGTCAATAAACAACACATCGCTTGTCTCCCATACGAGCCCTCTCCTCATTGGCCAGTTCTTCTCTCCGCCACGCGCCGCCAAGATGGCGTGCGGGGCGGGCAGGTTGGGAACAAGGCACTAACCCGGATTCTTCCGCTCGCCGTGGACGGCCAACACAGTTTAGTGGGAGTTGGATTCGTTTTTTTTTTCCCATTGGAACCAGGGGAAATAATATAACACGGAGGTGAGTTGCCTTTCCTTGATATTATTTTATTACAGCTTCAGCGAATATTTGGATCCCTGTATTTAAAAGTCATAGCGCGAGAGAACTGTTATTTAAAGTGGTAGTGTTAGAGAACTGTTTGACCCCTGTGTTAGAGAACTGTTTGACCCCTGTGTTAGAGAACTGTTTGACCCCTGTGTTAGAGAACTGTTTGACCCCTGTGTTAGAGAACTGTTTGACCCCTATGTTAGAGAACTGTTTGACCCCTGTGTTAGAGAACTGTTTGACCCCTGTGTTAGAGAACTGTTTGACCCCTGTGTTAGAGAACCTAAACTAAACCTAAACTAAACCTAATCCTAAACCAAACCTAAACTAAACCTAAACTAAACCTAAACTAAACCTAAACAAAACCTAAACTAAACATAATCTAAACCTAAACTTACCTAAACTAAACAAAAACTATAACTAAACTAAACCTAAATGAAACCTAAACTAAACAAAAACTATAACTAAACCTAACTCGTACTGAAAATATCCAGCTGTACTGGGTGTGTTTGGTGAAGTTGATTATTAGCAACTTCATACAAGATTCAAATAAAAAAAGTTGATTATTAGCAACTTAATACAACGTTCAAATAAAAAAGTTGATATTTATACAAAAATTATCTTGATTGTTGAAGTAGTGATGGTAGATGTAAGTTGAAACAATATTGATGATTCATTAAAGTTGATTGTTGAAATAGTGATGATACATGAAAGTTGATTAAATATTGATGATACATGAAAGTTGAAAAAATATTGATGATTCATTAAAGTTGATTGTTGAAATAGTGATGATACATGAAAGTTGATTAAATATTGATGATACATGAAAGTTGAAAAAATAGTGATGATTCATTAAAGTTGATTGTTGAAATAGTGATGATACATGAAAGTTGATTAAATATTGATGATACATGAAAGTTGAAAAAATATTGATGATTCATTAAAGTTGATTGTTGAAATAGTGATGATACATGAAAGTTGATTAAATATTGATGATACATGAAAGTTGAAAAAATATTGATGATTCATTAAAGTTGATTGTTGAAATAGTGATGATACATGAAAGTTGATTAAATATTGATGATACATGAAAGTTGAAAAAATATTGATGATTCATTAAAGTTGATTGTTGAAATAGTGATGATACATGAAAGTTGATTAAATATTGATGATACATGAAAGTTGAAAAAATATTGATGATTCATTAAAGTTGATTGTTGAAAAGTGATGATACATGAAAGTTGAAAAAATATTGATGATTCATTAAAGTTGATTGTTGAAATAGTGATGATACATGAAAGTTGATTAAATATTGATGATATATGAAAGTTGATTGTTAAAATGAGAATTGATTCATGTTGGAAGTAGGAACCAGCCAGCGCTGATGAAGTGGTCAGTTACTAATTATAGTTAATTAGTCTACTTTAATCTGTCGGCATAAGTCACGTGCTCCCATGCCGGTACAATCGCGTGGTGCTGAGAATCATGACAGACTGACATGACAGACTGACATGACAGACTGACATGACAGACTGACATGATAGACTGACATGATAGACTGACATGATAGACTGACATGACAGACTGACATGACAGACTGACATGACAGACTGACATGACAGACTGACATGACAAACTGACATGACAGACTGACATGACAGACTGACATGACAGACTGACATGACAGACTGACATGACAGACTGACATGACAGACTGACATGACAGACTGACATGACAGACTGACATGACAGACTGACATGACAGACTGACATGACAGACTGACATGACAGACTGACATGACAGAATGACATGACAGACTGACATGACAGACTGACATGACAGACTGACATGACAGACTGACATGACAGACTGACATGACAGAATGACATGACAGACTGACATGACAGACTGACATGACAGACTGACATGACAGACTGACATGACAGACTAAATGCATTACCTGACGAGTGTGTATGTGGGCGGGGGGATGTCTTGTCCGACTAATTCTATCGTGGGGGGGGGATGTCTTGTCCGACTAATTCTATCGTGGGGGGGGGGGGATGTCTTGTCCGACTAATTCTATCGTGGGGGGGGGGATGTCTTGTCCGACTAATTCTATCGTGGGGGGGGGGGGATGTCTTGTCCGACTAATTCGATCAGGTGCTGGCTGCTAGGCGGCTATGAATATTTAATACAGTAACTGGGTTAGGGTTGGTTACCATGGTAACTGGGTTAGGGTTGGTTACAAGATTTTGGTGGTCGCTGAATAGAATTTATTGAACCCGTGGTCTGTTAGACCCGTGTTTTGTTAGACCCGTGTTTTGTTAGACCCGTGTTTTGTTAGACCCGTGTTTTGTTAGACCCGTGTTTTGTTAGACCCGTGTTTGTTAGACCCGTGTTTTGTTAGACCCGTGTTTTGTTAGACCCGTGTTTTGTTAGACCCGTGTTTCGTTAGACCCGTGTTAGACCCGTGTTTTGTTAGACCCGTGTTTTGTTAGACCCGTGTTTTGTTAGACCCGTGTTTTGTTAGACCCGTGTTTTGTTAGACCCGTGTTTTGTTAGACCCGTGCTTTGTTAGACCCGTGCTTTGTTAGACCCGTGTTTTGTTAGACCCGTGTTTTGTTAGACCCGTGTTTTGTTAGACCCGTGTTTTGTTAGACCCGTGTTTTGTTAGACCCGTGTTTTGTTAGACCCGTGTTTTGTTAGACCCGTGTTTTGTTAGACCCGTGTTTTGTTAGACCCGTGGTCTGTTAGACCCGTGTTAGACCCGTGTTAGACCCGTGTTTTGTTAGACCCGTGTTTTGTTAGACACGTGTTTTGTTAGACCCGTGTTTTGTTAGACACGTGTTTTGTTAGACCCGTGTTTTGTTAGACCCGTGTTTTGTTAGACCCGTGTTTTGTTAGACCCGTGTTTTGTTAGACCCGTGTTAGTACAGGTAGTGCCGGTACATGTGCCGTAAAAGCCCCTATAGTGCCGGTCTACTAGTCTTGACTTTGACTCAAATGACAGTTGGTCAGTTTTAGATCATACAGCAACAACTCAAATTACAGTTGGTCAGTTTTAGATCAGACAGCAACAACTCAAATTACAGTTGGTCAGTTTTAGGTCATACAGCAACAACTCAAATGACAGTTGGTCAGTTTTAGGTCATACAGCAACAACTCAAATGACAGTTGGTCAGTTTTAGGTCATACAGCAACAACTCAAATGACGGTCAGTTTTAGATCACACAGCAACAACTCAAATGACGGTCAGTTTTAGATCACACAGCAACAACTCAAATGACGGTCAGTTTTAGATCATACAGCAACAACTCAAATTACAGTTGGTCAGTTTTAGGTCATACAGCAACAACTCAAATTACAGTTGGTCAGTTTTAGATCAGACAGCAACAACTCAAATTACAGTTGGTCAGTTTTAGATCAGACAGCAACAACTCAAATTACAGTTGGTCAGTTTTAGGTCATACAGCAACAACTCAAATGACAGTTGGTCAGTTTTAGGTCATACAGCAACAACTCAAATGACAGTTGGTCAGTTTTAGGTCATACAGCAACAACTCAAATTACAGTTGGTCAGTTTTAGGTCATACAGCAACAACTCAAATTACAGTTGGTCAGTTTTAGATCAGACAGCAACAACTCAAATTACAGTTGGTCAGTTTTAGATCAGACAGCAACAACTCAAATGACAGTTGGTCAGTTTTAGATCAGACAGCAACAACTCAAATTACAGTTGGTCAGTTTTAGATCAGACAGCAACAACTCAAATGACAGTTGGTCAGTTTTAGATCATACAGCAACAACTCAAATGACGGTCAGTTTTAGATCACACAGCAACAACTCAAATGACGGTCAGTTTTAGATCAGACAGCAACAACTCAAATGACGGTCAGTTTTAGATCAGACAGCAACAACTCAAATGACGGTCAGTTTTAGATCAGACAGCAACAACTCAAATGACGGTCAGTTTTAGATCAGACAGCAACAACTCAAATGACGGTCAGTTTTAGATCACACAGCAACAACTCAAATGACGGTCAGTTTTAGACCAGACAGCAACAACTCAAATGACGGTCAGTTTTAGATCACACAGCAACAACTCAAATGACGGTCAGTTTTAGATCAGACAGCAACAACTCAAATGACGGTCAGTTTTAGATCACACAGCAACAACTCAAATGACGGTCAGTTTTAGATCAGACAGCAACAACTCAAATGACGGTCAGTTTTATATCACACAGCAACAACTCAAATGACGGTCAGTTTTAGATCACACAGCAACAACTCAAATGACGGTCAGTTTTAGATCATAACAAAGTGAGATATCATAAATAAATTCTAACATTCCATTCTCATGCCAGGATTTTAAAATTCAGTGGTACCCCGAGTTTTTTTAGTCCCTAGGTCTTCGTTTCGTGGATAAAATAAGTTTTTTAGTTCCTAGGTCTTCGTTTCGTGGATAAAATAAGTTTTTTAGTTCCTAGGTCTTCGTTTCGTGGATAAAATAAGTTTTTTAGTTCCTAGGTCTTCGTTTCGTGGATAAAATAAGTTTTTTAGTTCCTAGGTCTTCGTTTCGTGGATAAAATAAGTTTTTTAGTTCCTAGGTCTTCGTTTCGTGGATAAAATAAGTTTCTGAATAATTAATTTCTATTTGCTTCATTGCCGTCTCTTATGTAGTAAAGATGGGGCAAGTTTTGTATTCGGGCTAAAAATAGAAATCGAAATTCGACGCTTTACAGTAGTTTGAATAGAAAAAAAATAGTTTAGCAAGTTAGTATGTAAGGATGTCTGTGTGTGTGTGTTTAAGTTTGAATGCTCAGGTGTCTGTGAAAGATTTTCGGTAACCGGAAGTATCGGTTTTTTGTAGGAACACGATAACTTGAGTTTCGGTTAGGTGAATAAATAAATAAATATATATATATAAATATATATATATATATATATATATATATATATATATATATATATATATATATATTTATATATATATATATATATATCACGTTTCTAACTATTGATTGATGTAAATACTGTACTGATATGACGTTTATCTTCCACTAAAACACGTGTACATGGAGAGGATTGTCTAGCATCCCTGTATCCTGATGCTCAGTGCCAGAGTTTCTTCCAGTTTCTTCTTTACCGCCCCCCCCCCCCCCCCCGAACGAAATGAAATTTATATAATTCATATAGAAAATATATACTTTTAACAGTGTCCGCCCCCCGAAGAAAGTCTTCCGCCCCCCCGAAAATTTCAAGTGCCCCCCGGAGAAAAAAGTCTGGAAGAAACACTGCTCAGTGCCCCTACAAATTGATGCCCCATGCCCCTACAAGTTGATGCCCAATGCCCCTACAAATTAATGCCCAATGCCCCTACTTTGTCTTTTAAGTACAGGTATTTTTTAGTGTGCACAGATTTACATCGCTGTATTCTACTTGTTCTCTACTTGTTCTCTACTTGTCCTACTTGTTCTCTACTTCTCCTCTACGTGTCCTCTACTTGTCCTCTACTTGTCCTCTACTTGTCCTCTACTTGAACCCACACATTTTACCCAACAATATGTTACCCATAATCCTCGAGGCCTTAGGCTTAACCTTGACCTTTGGTGCTGTCTCGACACTAAGGTCAAGGTCAGCCCCAGGATTAACACGGAGAAATGAAAGGCGTTTTTTTTTTCACTTTTGATTGTCATCGACAATGAACTGCAACTCATTTAAACCTCAAACCTCCCACACACTCACACACTCAATCAAACCCACACACCTATTCACATTTACTCACAATGCCACCACCCATCTCACGCAGACACACACACTCTGACAAACACCCTTACACACACCCCACGTCCACAGTCACACACACACACGCATGTAAGGGTGTGTGTGTGTGTGTGTGTGCTTTTCTCGTGGTTTCCCTTGTGTCTTTCCTTGTGTGTCTTCATGTGTCTTCTTCGCGTGTCTTCATGTGTCTTTTTCGCGTGTCTTCATGTGTCTTTTTCACGTGTCTTCATGTGTCTTCTTCGCGTGTCTTCGTGTGTCTTCTTCGCGTGTCTTCGTGTGTCTTCTTCGCGTGTCTTCGTGTGTCTTTTCTCATGTGAGAAAATGCGTGTGTGCGTTGATCAGAGCGTGGACCTAAAGGGATTGGGACAGGATAGAGCGCTCCCTCCCTTCGCCCTACCCCCTCCCTCCGCTGGGTCTAAAGGTCATAGGTCAGTCATGGTCAGGTCAGTGCTGAGGGGGGGGGGTAGTCTGGTGGCTAGATGGCCACTCTCTGCTCAACTAACGGACAGACCAGGGGGGGGGGGGTAGTCTGGTGGCTAGATGGCCACTCTCTGCTCAACTAACGGACAGACCAGGGGGGGGGGGTAGTCTGGTGGCTAGATGGCCACTCTCTGCTCAACTAACGGACAGACCAGGGGGGGGGGTAGTCTGGTGGCTAGATGGCCACTCTCTGCTCAACTAACGGACAGACCAGGGGGGGGGGTAGTCTGGTGGCTAGATGGCCACTCTCTGCTCAACTAACGGACAGACCAGGGGGGGGGGGTAGTCTGGTGGCTAGATGGCCACTCTCTGCTCAACTAACGGACAGACCAGGGGGGGGTAGTCTGGTGGCTAGATGGCCACTCTCTGCTCAACTAACGGATGGTGGCTAGATGGCCACTCTCTGCTCAACTAACGGATGGTGGCTAGATGGCCACTCTCTGCTCAACTAACGGATGGTGGCTAGATGGCCACTCTCTGCTCAACTAACGGATGGTGGCTAGATGGCCACTCTCTGCTCAACTAACGGATGGTGGCTAGATGGCCACTCTCTGCTCAACTAACGGATGGTGGCTAGATGGCCACTCTCTGCTCAACTAACGGATGGTGGCTAGATGGCCACTCTCTGCTCAACTAACGGATGGTGGCTAGATGGCCACTCTCTGCTCAACTAACGGATGGTGGCTAGATGGCCACTCTCTGCTCAACTAACGGATGGTGGCTAGATGGCCACTCTCTGCTCAACTAACGGATGGTGGCTAGATGGCCACTCTCTGCTCAACTAACGGATGGTGGCTAGATGGCCACTCTCTGCTCAACTAACGGATGGTGGCTAGATGGCCACTCTCTGCTCAACTAACGGATGGTGGCTAGATGGCCACTCTCTGCTCAACTAACGGATGGTGGCTAGATGGCCACTCTCTGCTCAACTAACGGATGGTGGCTAGATGGCCACTCTCTGCTCAACTAACGGATGGTGGCTAGATGGCCACTCTCTGCTCAACTAACGGATGGTGGCTAGATGGCCACTCTCTGCTCAACTAACGGATGGTGGCTAGATGGCCACTCTCTGCTCAACTAACGGATGGTGGCTAGATGGCCACTCTCTGCTCAACTAACGGATGGTGGCTAGATGGCCACTCTCTGCTCAACTAACGGATGGTGGCTAGATGGCCACTCTCTGCTCAACTAACGGATGGTGGCTAGATGGCCACTCTCTGCTCAACTAACGGATGGTGGCTAGATGGCCACTCTCTGCTCAACTAACGGATGGTGGCTAGATGGCCACTCTCTGCTCAACTAACGGATGGTGGCTAGATGGCCACTCTCTGCTCAACTAACGGATGGTGGCTAGATGGCCACTCTCTGCTCAACTAACGGATGGTGGCTAGATGGCCACTCTCTGCTCAACTAACGGATGGTGGCTAGATGGCCACTCTCTGCTCAACTAACGGATGGTGGCTAGATGGCCACTCTCTGCTCAACTAACGGATGGTGGCTAGATGGCCACTCTCTGCTCAACTAACGGATGGTGGCTAGATGGCCACTCTCTGCTCAACTAACGGATGGTGGCTAGATGGCCACTCTCTGCTCAACTAACGGATGGTGGCTAGATGGCCACTCTCTGCTCAACTAACGGATGGTGGCTAGATGGCCACTCTCTGCTCAACTAACGGATGGTGGCTAGATGGCCACTCTCTGCTCAACTAACGGATGGTGGCTAGATGGCCACTCTCTGCTCAACTAACGGATGGTGGCTAGATGGCCACTCTCTGCTCAACTAACGGATGGTGGCTAGATGGCCACTCTCTGCTCAACTAACGGATGGTGGCTAGATGGCCACTCTCTGCTCAACTAACGGATGGTGGCTAGATGGCCACTCTCTGCTCAACTAACGGATGGTGGCTAGATGGCCACTCTCTGCTCAACTAACGGATGGTGGCTAGATGGCCACTCTCTGCTCAACTAACGGATGGTGGCTAGATGGCCACTCTCTGCTCAACTAACGGATGGTGGCTAGATGGCCACTCTCTGCTCAACTAACGGATGGTGGCTAGATGGCCACTCTCTGCTCAACTAACGGATGGTGGCTAGATGGCCACTCTCTGCTCAACTAACGGATGGTGGCTAGATGGCCACTCTCTGCTCAACTAACGGATGGTGGCTAGATGGCCACTCTCTGCTCAACTAACGGATGGTGGCTAGATGGCCACTCTCTGCTCAACTAACGGATGGTGGCTAGATGGCCACTCTCTGCTCAACTAACGGATGGTGGCTAGATGGCCACTCTCTGCTCAACTAACGGATGGTGGCTAGATGGCCACTCTCTGCTCAACTAACGGATGGTGGCTAGATGGCCACTCTCTGCTCAACTAACGGATGGTGGCTAGATGGCCACTCTCTGCTCAACTAACGGATGGTGGCTAGATGGCCACTCTCTGCTCAACTAACGGATGGTGGCTAGATGGCCACTCTCTGCTCAACTAACGGATGGTGGCTAGATGGCCACTCTCTGCTCAACTAACGGATGGTGGCTAGATGGCCACTCTCTGCTCAACTAACGGATGGTGGCTAGATGGCCACTCTCTGCTCAACTAACGGATGGTGGCTAGATGGCCACTCTCTGCTCAACTAACGGATGGTGGCTAGATGGCCACTCTCTGCTCAACTAACGGATGGTGGCTAGATGGCCACTCTCTGCTCAACTAACGGATGGTGGCTAGATGGCCACTCTCTGCTCAACTAACGGATGGTGGCTAGATGGCCACTCTCTGCTCAACTAACGGATGGTGGCTAGATGGCCACTCTCTGCTCAACTAACGGATGGTGGCTAGATGGCCACTCTCTGCTCAACTAACGGATGGTGGCTAGATGGCCACTCTCTGCTCAACTAACGGATGGTGGCTAGATGGCCACTCTCTGCTCAACTAACGGATGGTGGCTAGATGGCCACTCTCTGCTCAACTAACGGATGGTGGCTAGATGGCCACTCTCTGCTCAACTAACGGATGGTGGCTAGATGGCCACTCTCTGCTCAACTAACGGATGGTGGCTAGATGGCCACTCTCTGCTCAACTAACGGATGGTGGCTAGATGGCCACTCTCTGCTCAACTAACGGATGGTGGCTAGATGGCCACTCTCTGCTCAACTAACGGATGGTGGCTAGATGGCCACTCTCTGCTCAACTAACGGATGGTGGCTAGATGGCCACTCTCTGCTCAACTAACGGATGGTGGCTAGATGGCCACTCTCTGCTCAACTAACGGATGGTGGCTAGATGGCCACTCTCTGCTCAACTAACGGATGGTGGCTAGATGGCCACTCTCTGCTCAACTAACGGATGGTGGCTAGATGGCCACTCTCTGCTCAACTAACGGATGGTGGCTAGATGGCCACTCTCTGCTCAACTAACGGATGGTGGCTAGATGGCCACTCTCTGCTCAACTAACGGATGGTGGCTAGATGGCCACTCTCTGCTCAACTAACGGATGGTGGCTAGATGGCCACTCTCTGCTCAACTAACGGATGGTGGCTAGATGGCCACTCTCTGCTCAACTAACGGATGGTGGCTAGATGGCCACTCTCTGCTCAACTAACGGATGGTGGCTAGATGGCCACTCTCTGCTCAACTAACGGATGGTGGCTAGATGGCCACTCTCTGCTCAACTAACGGATGGTGGCTAGATGGCCACTCTCTGCTCAACTAACGGATGGTGGCTAGATGGCCACTCTCTGCTCAACTAACGGATGGTGGCTAGATGGCCACTCTCTGCTCAACTAACGGATGGTGGCTAGATGGCCACTCTCTGCTCAACTAACGGATGGTGGCTAGATGGCCACTCTCTGCTCAACTAACGGATGGTGGCTAGATGGCCACTCTCTGCTCAACTAACGGATGGTGGCTAGATGGCCACTCTCTGCTCAACTAACGGATGGTGGCTAGATGGCCACTCTCTGCTCAACTAACGGATGGTGGCTAGATGGCCACTCTCTGCTCAACTAACGGATGGTGGCTAGATGGCCACTCTCTGCTCAACTAACGGATGGTGGCTAGATGGCCACTCTCTGCTCAACTAACGGATGGTGGCTAGATGGCCACTCTCTGCTCAACTAACGGATGGTGGCTAGATGGCCACTCTCTGCTCAACTAACGGATGGTGGCTAGATGGCCACTCTCTGCTCAACTAACGGATGGTGGCTAGATGGCCACTCTCTGCTCAACTAACGGATGGTGGCTAGATGGCCACTCTCTGCTCAACTAACGGATGGTGGCTAGATGGCCACTCTCTGCTCAACTAACGGATGGTGGCTAGATGGCCACTCTCTGCTCAACTAACGGATGGTGGCTAGATGGCCACTCTCTGCTCAACTAACGGATGGTGGCTAGATGGCCACTCTCTGCTCAACTAACGGATGGTGGCTAGATGGCCACTCTCTGCTCAACTAACGGATGGTGGCTAGATGGCCACTCTCTGCTCAACTAACGGATGGTGGCTAGATGGCCACTCTCTGCTCAACTAACGGATGGTGGCTAGATGGCCACTCTCTGCTCAACTAACGGATGGTGGCTAGATGGCCACTCTCTGCTCAACTAACGGATGGTGGCTAGATGGCCACTCTCTGCTCAACTAACGGATGGTGGCTAGATGGCCACTCTCTGCTCAACTAACGGATGGTGGCTAGATGGCCACTCTCTGCTCAACTAACGGATGGTGGCTAGATGGCCACTCTCTGCTCAACTAACGGATGGTGGCTAGATGGCCACTCTCTGCTCAACTAACGGATGGTGGCTAGATGGCCACTCTCTGCTCAACTAACGGATGGTGGCTAGATGGCCACTCTCTGCTCAACTAACGGATGGTGGCTAGATGGCCACTCTCTGCTCAACTAACGGATGGTGGCTAGATGGCCACTCTCTGCTCAACTAACGGATGGTGGCTAGATGGCCACTCTCTGCTCAACTAACGGATGGTGGCTAGATGGCCACTCTCTGCTCAACTAACGGATGGTGGCTAGATGGCCACTCTCTGCTCAACTAACGGATGGTGGCTAGATGGCCACTCTCTGCTCAACTAACGGATGGTGGCTAGATGGCCACTCTCTGCTCAACTAACGGATGGTGGCTAGATGGCCACTCTCTGCTCAACTAACGGATGGTGGCTAGATGGCCACTCTCTGCTCAACTAACGGATGGTGGCTAGATGGCCACTCTCTGCTCAACTAACGGATGGTGGCTAGATGGCCACTCTCTGCTCAACTAACGGATGGTGGCTAGATGGCCACTCTCTGCTCAACTAACGGATGGTGGCTAGATGGCCACTCTCTGCTCAACTAACGGATGGTGGCTAGATGGCCACTCTCTGCTCAACTAACGGATGGTGGCTAGATGGCCACTCTCTGCTCAACTAACGGATGGTGGCTAGATGGCCACTCTCTGCTCAACTAACGGATGGTGGCTAGATGGCCACTCTCTGCTCAACTAACGGATGGTGGCTAGATGGCCACTCTCTGCTCAACTAACGGATGGTGGCTAGATGGCCACTCTCTGCTCAACTAACGGATGGTGGCTAGATGGCCACTCTCTGCTCAACTAACGGATGGTGGCTAGATGGCCACTCTCTGCTCAACTAACGGATGGTGGCTAGATGGCCACTCTCTGCTCAACTAACGGATGGTGGCTAGATGGCCACTCTCTGCTCAACTAACGGATGGTGGCTAGATGGCCACTCTCTGCTCAACTAACGGATGGTGGCTAGATGGCCACTCTCTGCTCAACTAACGGATGGTGGCTAGATGGCCACTCTCTGCTCAACTAACGGATGGTGGCTAGATGGCCACTCTCTGCTCAACTAACGGATGGTGGCTAGATGGCCACTCTCTGCTCAACTAACGGATGGTGGCTAGATGGCCACTCTCTGCTCAACTAACGGATGGTGGCTAGATGGCCACTCTCTGCTCAACTAACGGATGGTGGCTAGATGGCCACTCTCTGCTCAACTAACGGATGGTGGCTAGATGGCCACTCTCTGCTCAACTAACGGATGGTGGCTAGATGGCCACTCTCTGCTCAACTAACGGATGGTGGCTAGATGGCCACTCTCTGCTCAACTAACGGATGGTGGCTAGATGGCCACTCTCTGCTCAACTAACGGATGGTGGCTAGATGGCCACTCTCTGCTCAACTAACGGATGGTGGCTAGATGGCCACTCTCTGCTCAACTAACGGATGGTGGCTAGATGGCCACTCTCTGCTCAACTAACGGATGGTGGCTAGATGGCCACTCTCTGCTCAACTAACGGATGGTGGCTAGATGGCCACTCTCTGCTCAACTAACGGATGGTGGCTAGATGGCCACTCTCTGCTCAACTAACGGATGGTGGCTAGATGGCCACTCTCTGCTCAACTAACGGATGGTGGCTAGATGGCCACTCTCTGCTCAACTAACGGATGGTGGCTAGATGGCCACTCTCTGCTCAACTAACGGATGGTGGCTAGATGGCCACTCTCTGCTCAACTAACGGATGGTGGCTAGATGGCCACTCTCTGCTCAACTAACGGATGGTGGCTAGATGGCCACTCTCTGCTCAACTAACGGATGGTGGCTAGATGGCCACTCTCTGCTCAACTAACGGATGGTGGCTAGATGGCCACTCTCTGCTCAACTAACGGATGGTGGCTAGATGGCCACTCTCTGCTCAACTAACGGATGGTGGCTAGATGGCCACTCTCTGCTCAACTAACGGATGGTGGCTAGATGGCCACTCTCTGCTCAACTAACGGATGGTGGCTAGATGGCCACTCTCTGCTCAACTAACGGATGGTGGCTAGATGGCCACTCTCTGCTCAACTAACGGATGGTGGCTAGATGGCCACTCTCTGCTCAACTAACGGATGGTGGCTAGATGGCCACTCTCTGCTCAACTAACGGATGGTGGCTAGATGGCCACTCTCTGCTCAACTAACGGATGGTGGCTAGATGGCCACTCTCTGCTCAACTAACGGATGGTGGCTAGATGGCCACTCTCTGCTCAACTAACGGATGGTGGCTAGATGGCCACTCTCTGCTCAACTAACGGATGGTGGCTAGATGGCCACTCTCTGCTCAACTAACGGATGGTGGCTAGATGGCCACTCTCTGCTCAACTAACGGATGGTGGCTAGATGGCCACTCTCTGCTCAACTAACGGATGGTGGCTAGATGGCCACTCTCTGCTCAACTAACGGATGGTGGCTAGATGGCCACTCTCTGCTCAACTAACGGATGGTGGCTAGATGGCCACTCTCTGCTCAACTAACGGATGGTGGCTAGATGGCCACTCTCTGCTCAACTAACGGATGGTGGCTAGATGGCCACTCTCTGCTCAACTAACGGATGGTGGCTAGATGGCCACTCTCTGCTAACGGACAGACCACAAGTAAACATGGACCAGTGACCTGTGACCTCTTGACCCTGTAGGTCCAGTACCAATGTAATCAGTCAGGTGATGTTGTGGTAGAGAACTGAAGTACTGACATAGACTTAGTACTGTATACAACTAAATGGACTTACAAAAATGTAAAAAGTATTTTTAAAACATGACTAAATAAACCGGGAGTAATCTCCCCTAAACTTTCTCGAATATTCTAATATAACACTACGTGGGATGGCAACTCGGAATATAGACATGATTTTTAATTAAACTTTTAAAAATGGAATAGAATGTAGTAGAAAAAGAATTGCGCACCAAGCGAGCGCCAAAAAAAAATGTGCATAATAGTGAGCAATATTATTAGTACTTTATAAATTTACATGAGTTTTTTTGAGAAATCGGAAATAGCGTAAATTACTACTTCCGGTCAACGGAAGTTACTCAAAATTTGACAGAAGGTAGAGAATTAGATCTTTTACTTATATGTGAAATTGCATTTATTTATCAGAAATAGTACTCAAGTTATAGGCTTTTGAAAAAATCAAAGTAGAAAAAGTACCACTTCCGGTTATCGGAAATCGCTCAAAAGTTGATACGGATCTACGATTTTGATAAAATACTTATATATGAAATTTCATCAACCTAGCTGTAACGGTACTCAAGTTATCGTGTTTACACACACACACACACACACACACACACACACACACACGCAGACACACAGACATACGGACAAGATTGCAAAATTATGTTTTTCCGTATCAGTGAGGTGTAAAACGTCGAGATTTGTAAAAATCTCGATTTTAATTTTTTGCACTATTACAAGACTATCTCTATACTTCGTATATACGAGAAAGTAAAAACGCTTTTAGAACAAGCTTTTATATAATAACTTGCCTTCGGTACCCAAGACACGTGAATTAAAGGCCTATATATTTTAATGTTATACTTTTTTTGAGAAAATATTTTATAAAATAGTTATTGGTCAAAACGCAATGCGCTTCAATACACGTTGAACAATATTAGTGACAAAGCAAAGAAATAACTAAAAATCCTACACATTAAAAATAACATGGGCTACCAATACCTATTAGAAAAACCAAATGATAGATCTATACATTACTAGACTACCTTGTGTTTCCGGGCTCATCCCTAAATGACGTCACATTTGTTTGAATATTTTTTCGTTCCCCTCCCACTGTCACACAACGTCACAAGACGTCAGACCCCGCGTTCAACATGACGTCACATCTCAGGCAACACCGTTATGCTGAAGTCACCGAAACAGGTCAACTTTACTTCACCTGCCCCGTGTCCGGCCAAGTCCGGATAGGCAAATTTATCATTTACAAAAAAATTGAACATTGACATGATGTATCTCGAACACGTAGCACCCGCATGGTACTATTACACTATTACACTATTACACTATTACACTACGAGCCGACCCGCTGCGTATCATACGCCGCTATTTAGTTGTTTTTTTTTCTACTTTTCAGTAATTCATAATTTGTGAATTCGACATTACCAATGCTGCCACTGAAAATATTTGCTTAAAAACACTAAACCCCCCTCCCCCCCCCCCACGTGAAAGCAGCCTCCTCTTAGTTACCTCCTCTAAGTTTAAAATCGTTTCAAACTAAATTATCTGCCCCTAATAGCCGTCACCAAACCCGTCTCTATGATTGTAAAATGTAAACAGCGTGAACACCGCTCACCAGACAATGTGGGGGTGGGGTGGGGGTGGTAGTGATAGTGATAGAGAGAAAGAGAGGGAACTGCAAGGAGGCGCTTGCAGCTTGTTTTCTAACGGCTCCCAGAAGAGAATTATATATATAGATTACACTATCATCTCAGCTAGCTGGGCACTTTCGATTTGGTGCAAAATTAGTGGGATACTTTAGTTAGCGTAAGAAACTTGAGTTACGCAAATAGGCCCTATTATTTCAAATTAAATTATATATCAAATTAGTCTATTCCATAGCTAAACAAACAATGATTTATATAAAATAATTAAGGCCTGAAATAGTTTAGTATAGAAACTCATTAACAGCATTGATTCTAGATCTAGATAGATCTAGATTTATCTAGAGCTAGAATTTACGGTTTGTTTAAGTCTAGTTTTTCCGTAGCTCTGGATAAATTCCTTGTATTCTCGAGTTAAATTATCTGGGAAGCTAAAAAGCAAAGACTTATATCAAATATTTAAGGACTAAAATAGTTTAAAAAAGAAACTCAATTATTTACCTATTGTTTTTTTTTGTGTATCTAAGTAATCCGTTTAGGTTTGGCCTATCGGTAGATCTAGAATCTCTAGATCGGATCAAGGCTAGATAAATTTATTGTATCATCAAATAAGAAGAACTGAACAGTATCCTAATGAAAATTGATAATAGCGTTAGAACCTAATAAAAATAGCAAACAGGCGTATCGTAAAGCTATAGCCGACAGAAAATTTAGCTTTGTAATGTGTTAAACATTTGAATGGGCAACATGGAAGCCGCCATGTTTGTTGTAAAAAAAGTAAATGAATCATGTGACGTCAGTATAAATAAATTGTTCTGAACTTTTATAATCAAAGTGGTGTTTCTACCATTAAATATATCAATAAATTAATTAACGTGTTTAAATGAATTTGTGACAAACAGTTTGATAAAAAAGAACATTATTCTCTACATAAATACGTATTTTACAGCTCTACACATAGTGCAGATGCTCTCATGTAACCAAACCGACAAACAAAAAAACAAAAATAAATAAATATACAAACTTGTAAACAAACTTGAGTTTTAGTAGTATACTAGCCGTCCCGGCCAGGCCCTGCTCTGGCTTCTGTGAAAAACCTTTCCGTTAAAGACCATTACCTGTGTGTTTAGTAATCATCATAAACCCGGCATTGCCCACCCAAACCACAACCAACCAAAACAACAAAACGCAAACATAACGCTAACACAATTAGAAATACAAACGAAAACAAAAACCTAACAACAAACCCAACCACAACCACAAACACCAATACAAACACAAAGAAAAAACAAACGAAAACAAAAACCTAACAACAAACCCAACCACAAACACCAATACCAAAAAAAAAACAACGAAAAAGCAAACGAAAACAAACCAAATCCAAACGCAAAACCAACCAAAAACACAAATACAAACCCAAACAAAAAAAACAAAAACTAAAAAAGAAAGAACAAAAACGAACCAAATCAAAACGCAACCACTAACGCAAACCCACCTAAACACAAAGAAAACACTAACGCGAACATAAACGCCCGGGGCAGAATCGCCTGTTTTAGCTTAATAAACGACTATAGTACCCCAACTTATTCATAGTTTTTGCACTCACTTAAACGAACGCGCCTGTTTCAATTTAATGAACAATTATAATACTCCAAGCTTATCCGTAAAATACCTAAAACATTTGCACTTGATCAATCCCCGCTAATTATGTAATTATTTTTTTCCCAACACCAAAACAAAGTAATTAAAAAGTAAATGCTTTTCAACTAATGCAATGGTTTCATAAAGGGAAGTAATTGTGTTTTGCCTAATTTATCAAAGGGAAGTAAGCGCTATAGGACTAAATAAAAACATAATTAGAATTTTTGTAAAAGATGATATTTTTTTAAAACTTGTGTTTAATGAACATGCCGACAATTATTACTATAATTTGAAAAATGAAAATGATTTCCCAACACTTTTAATAGTAATTTTTTAACTCATAAATTTAGACAAACGCGCACGATAATTGATCTAACACTTAAATCAGTAGAAATGCCAACGACAAACATATGCGTTACAGAATTGAGCTTTATATATTAGATAGATAGATAGATAGGCTACCAATACCTATCAGAAAAACTGCATTATATACCTATTAGTCAACCTAACACCATATTAAATGCACACACAAATTGAGAGGCTTGGTTCTGCTATAAACCCGGCTGTTTAATGGTATTTATGTTGCTTTATAAAGTAATTTGTATTAATGATATTTATGTTGCTTTATAAAGTAATTTGTATTAGTTTTGGCCGAGAAAATAGTATACGTTTCAAAGCCTAGTCTTGATAAGTAGATTTATAGATCTAAATCAAAATTGAATGAACACGTTCATATTTTCATATTCTAAAATTGGAAGATGACGCCATTAGTTTTGTGTACTTTCCGTAGTTTAAACATGTGAAATATGACGTCATTGATTTTTGTCTACTTGTCGCAACAATAAACACTTTCCGGTTGCATAATTTAAAATTTGTTTCTATATTCGAATATGCCTTTATTTTTATTTTCCTTCGTTAGATAAAATTTAGTTTATACATGTGATGGTGTGTTGTGTGTGATAATGTGTTGTGTGTGATAATGTGTTGTGTATGATGGTCTGTGGTGGTGTATGGTGGTGTGTGATGGTGTGTGATGATGTGTGATGGTAGTGTGCGATGATGTGTGATGGTAGTGTGTGATGGTGTGTGACAGAGGCGTAGCGAGGTGGAGGGGCGGGCGTGCGGACCGCACCGGGTGACACCATTTAGGGGGGTGTCACCAAGACAAAAATAGCAAGATATATAGAGAAAAACTTGAGGGGAGGGGTGCAAATCGAAAGTTCGAGGGGGGGGGGGTGCAAATCGAAAATTCGAAAGTGTGTCCCCGGGAAGGGTCGCTACGCCTCTGGGGGGGGGGGGGGGGTGACACCATTAAGTGCCGCACCGGGTGACACCCGACCTCGCTACTACACTGGTGTGTGGTGGTGTGTGATGGTGTGTGTTGTGTGTGTTGGTGTGTGATGATATGTGGTGGTCTGTGGTGGTGTGTGATGATGTGTGGTGGTGTGTGATGATGTGTGGTGGTGTGTGATGGTGTGTGGTGGTGTGTGATGATCTGTGGTGGGGTGTGATGGTGTGTGGTGGTGTGTGATGGTGTGTGGTGGTGTGTGATGATGTGTGGTGGTGTGTGATGATGTGTGGTGGTGTGTGATGGTGTGTGGTGGTGTGTGATGATCTGTGGTGGGGTGTGATGGTGTGTGGTGGTGTGTGATGGTGTGTGGTGGTGTGTGATGATGTGTGGTGGTGTGTGATGGTGTGTGGTGGTGTGTGATGATGTGTGGTGGTGTGTGATGATGTGTGGTGGTGTGTGATGATGTGTGGTGGTGTGTGATGGTGTGTGTTGTGTGTGTTGGTGTGTGATGATCTGTGGTGGTCTGTGGTGGTGTGTGATGATGTGTAGTGGTGTGTGATGGTGTGTGGTGGTGTGTGATGATGTGTGGTGGTGTGTGATGGTGTGTGTTGTGTGTGTTGGTGTGTGGTGATCTGTGACGGTCTGTGGTGGTTTGTGATGATGTGTGGTGGTGTGTGATGGTGTGTGGTGGTGTGTGATGGTGTGTGGTGGTGTAAGTACATTCAGCTGTCGTGAATTGATGTGACGTCACCAGCCAGTCAACGAGTGCAGATGGCCACTGGTAAATAAATAATTACATCGAAAGGTGGCGCCACTGGAGGGGGGGGGGGGGGTTGGGGGACACCGTCCGTTTATTCTCAGGGGAGGAAGCAAGAAATAGCAAGTGACCAGCAATGTTCAACTGTTTGTTTAACTGTTCATCTTTTTTGTTCAATTTTCTGTTCAACTTTCTGTTCAACTTTCTGTTCAACTGTCTATTCAACTGTTTGTTCAACTGTTTTTTCAACTGATTGTTCAACTTTCTGTTCAACTGTCTATTCAACTGTTTGTTCAACTGTTTTTTCAACTGATTGTTCAACTTTCTGTTCAATTGTCTGTTCAACTGTTTGTGTTTGTTCAACTGTTTGTTCAACTTTCTGTTCAACTGTTTGTTCAACTGTCTATTCAACAGTTTGTTCAACTGTTTTCTCAACTATTTGTTCAATTGTCTGTTCAACTGTTTGTTCAACTGTTTGTTCAACTGTTTGTTCAACTTTCTGTTCAACTGTTTGTTCAACTGTCTATTTAACAGTTTGTTCAACTGTTTTTTCAACTGTTTGTTTAACTGTCTCTTCAACTGTCTGTTCAACTGTTTGTTCAACTGTTTGTTCAACTGTTTGTTCAACTAACTGTTCAACTGTGTTTAGCCCTGAATGTGTTGAGTTGGTACCCCCCTGAATGTGTTGAGTTGGCCTGGTACCCCCCCCCCTGAATGTGTTGAGTTGTTACCCCCCTGAATGTGTTAAGTTGGTACCCCCCTGAATGTGTTGAGTTGGCCTGGTACCCCCCTGAATGTGTTGAGTTGGCCTGGTACCCCCCCCTGAATGTGTTGAGTTGTTACCCCCCTGAATGTGTTGAGTTGGCCTGGTACCCCCCTGAATGTGTTGAGTTGTTACCCCCCTGAATGTGTTGAGTTGTTACCCCCCCTGAATGTGTTGAGTTGTTACCCCCCTGAATGTGTTGAGTTGTTACCCCCCCTGAATGTGTTGAGTTGTTACCCCCCCTGAATGTGTTGAGTTGGCCTGGTACCCCCCTGAATGTGTTGAGTTGTTACCCCCCTGAATGTGTTGAGTTGGTACCCCCCTGAATGTGTTGAGTTGGCCTGGTACCCCCCTGAATGTGTTGAGTTGTTACCCCCCCTGAATGTGTTGAGTTGGTACCCCCCTGAATGTGTTGAGTTGGCCTGGTACCCCCCCCCCTGAATGTGTTGAGTTGTTACCCCCCTGAATGTGTTAAGTTGGTACCCCCCTGAATGTGTTGAGTTGGCCTGGTACCCCCCCCCCCCCTGAATGTGTTGAGTTGTTACCCCCCTGAATGTGTTAAGTTGGTATCCCCCTGAATGTGTTGAGTTGGCCTGGTACCCCCCCCCCCCCCCCCTGAATGTGTTGAGTTGTTACCCCCCTGAATGTGTTGAGTTGGCCTGGTACCCCCCTGAATGTGTTGGTCTGGTACCCCCCTGAATGTGTTGAGTTGGTACCCCCCCTGAATGTGTTGAGTTGGTACCCCCCTGAATGTGTTGAGTTGGCCTGGTACCCCCTGAATGTGTTGAGTTGGTACCCCCCTGAATGTGTTGAGTTGGCCTCGTACCCCCCCCTGAATGTGTTGAGTTGGTACCCCCCTGAATGTGTTGAGTTGGCCTGGTACCCCCCTGAATGTGTTGGCCTGGTACCCCCCTGAATGTGTTGAGTTGGCTTGGTACCCCCCTGAATGTGTTGAGTTGGTACCCCCCTGAATGTGTTGAGTTGGCCTGGTACCACCCCCTGAATGTGTTGAGTTGTTACCCCCCCTGAATGTGTTGAGTTGGCCTGGTACCCCCCCTGAATGTGTTGAGTTGGCCTGGTACCCCCCCTGAATGTGTTGAGTTGGTACCCCCCTGAATGTGTTGAGTTGGTACCCCCCCTGAATGTGTTGAGTTGGCCTGGTACCCCCCCTGAATGTGTTGAGTTGGTACCCCCCTGAATGTGTTGAGTTGGCCTGGTACCCCCCTGAATGTGTTGAGTTGGTACCCCCCTGAATGTGTTGAGTTGGTACCCCCCTGAATGTGTTGAGTTGGCCTGGTACCCCCCTGAATGTGTTGAGTTGGTACCCCCCTGAATGTGTTGGCCTGGTACCCCCCTGAATGTGTTGAGTTGGCCTGATACCCCCCCCTGAATGTGTTGAGTTGGCCTGGTACCCCCCTGAATGTGTTGGCCTGGTACCCCCCTGAATGTGTTGAGTTCGCTTGGTACCCCCCTGAATGTGTTGAGTTGGTACCCCCCTGAATGTGTTGAGTTGGCCTGGTACCCCCCTGAATGTGTTGAGTTGGTACCCCCCCTGAATGTGTTGAGTTGGCCTGGTAACCCCCCCCCCCCCCTGAATGTGTTGAGTTGTTACCCCCCCTGAATGTGTTGAGTTGGCCTGGTACCCCCCTGAATGTGTTGAGTTGGTACCCCCCTGAATGTGTTGAGTTGGTACCCCCCCTGAATGTGTTGAGTTGGCCTGGTACCCCCCCTGAATGTGTTGAGTTGTTACCCCCCTGAATGTGTTGAGTTGGCCTGGTACCCCCCTGAATGTGTTGAGTTGGTACCCCCCTGAATGTGTTGAGTTGTTACCCCCCTGAATGTGTTGAGTTGTTACCCCCCTGAATGTGTTGAGTTGGTACCACCCTGAATGTGTTGAGTTGTTACCCCCCTGAATGTTGGTACCCCCCTGAATGTGTTGAGTTGTTACCCCCCTGAATGTGTTGAGTTGGCCTGGTACCCCCCCCCCCCCTGAATGTGTTGAGTTGTTACCCCCCTGAATGTGTTGAGTTGGCCTGGTACCCCCCTGAATGTGTTGAGTTGGTACCCCCCTGAATGTGTTGAGTTGGTACCCCCCTGAATGTGTTGAGTTGGTACCCCCCTGAATGTGTTGAGTTGGCCTGGTACCCCCCCTGAATGTGTTGAGTTGGTACCCCCCTGAATGTGTTAAGTTGGCCTGGTACCCCCCCCCCCTGAATGTGTTGAGTTGGTACCCCCCCTGAATGTGTTGAGTTGGCCTGGTACCCCCCTGAATGTGTTGGCCTGGTACCCCCCTGAATGTGTTGAGTTGGCTTGGTACCCCCCTGAATGTGTTGAGTTGGTACCCCCCTGAATGTGTTGAGTTGGCCTGGTACCCCCCCTGAATGTGTTGAGTTGGTACCCCCCCTGAATGTGTTGAGTTGGCCTGGTACCCCCCCCCTGAATGTGTTGAGTTGTTACCCCCCCTGAATGTGTTGAGTTGGCCTGGTACCCCCCTGAATGTGTTGAGTTGGTACCCCCCTGAATGTGTTGAGTTGGTACCCCCCCTGAATGTGTTGAGTTGGCCTGGTACCCCCCCTGAATGTGTTGAGTTGTTACCCCCCTGAATGTGTTGAGTTGGCCTGGTACCCCCCCTGAATGTGTTGAGTTGGTACCCCCCTGAATGTGTTGAGTTGTTACCCCCCCTGAATGTGTTGAGTTGTTACCCCCCCTGAATGTGTTGAGTTGTTACCCCCCCTGAATGTGTTGAGTTGTTACCCCCCCTGAATGTGTTGAGTTGCTACCCCCCTGAATGTGTTGGCCTGGTACCCCCCCTGAATGTGTTGAGTTGTTACCCCCCCTGAATGTGTTGAGTTGGTACCCCCCCCTGAATGTGTTAAGTTGGTACCCCCCTGAATGTGTTGAGCCTGGTACCCCCCTGAATGTGTTGAGTTGGTACCCCCCCTGAATGTGTTGAGTTGGTACCCCCCTGAATGTGTTGAGTTGTTACCCCCCCTGAATGTGTTGAGTTGTTACCCCCCCTGAATGTGTTGAGCTTGTTACCCCCCTGAATGTGTTGAGTTGTTACCCCCCTGAATGTGTTGAGTTGGTACCCCCCTGAATGTGTTGAGTTGGTACCCCCCTGAATGTGTTGAGTTGGTACCCCCCTGAATGTGTTGAGTTGGTACCCCCCTGAATGTGTTGAGTTGGTACCCCCCTGAATGTGTTGAGTTGGCCTGGTACCCCCCTGAATGTGTTGAGTTGGTACCCCCCTGAATGTGTTGAGTTGGCCTGGTACCCCCCTGAATGTGTTGAGTTGTTACCCCCCTGAATGTGTTGAGTTGGCCTGGTACCCCCCTGAATGTGTTGAGTTGGTACCCCCCTGAATGTGTTGAGTTGTTACCCCCCTGAATGTGTTGAGTTGTTACCCCCCTGAATGTGTTGAGTTGGTACCCCCCTGAATGTGTTGAGTTGTTACCCCCCTGAATGTGTTGGCCTGGTACCCCCCTGAATGTGTTGAGTTGTTACCCCCCTGAATGTGTTGAGTTGGCCTGGTACCCCCCCCCCCCCTGAATGTGTTGAGTTGTTACCCCCCTGAATGTGTTGAGTTGGCCTGGTACCCCCCCTGAATGTGTTGAGTTGGTACCCCCCTGAATGTGTTGAGTTGGTACCCCCCTGAATGTGTTGAGTTGGTACCCCCCCTGAATGTGTTGAGTTGGCCTGGTACCCCCCTGAATGTGTTGAGTTGGTACCCCCCTGAATGTGTTGAGTTGGCCTGGTACCCCCCCCCCCCCCTGAATGTGTTGAGTTGGTACCCCCCTGAATGTGTTGAGTTGGCCTGGTACCCCCCTGAATGTGTTGAGTTGGCTTGGTACCCCCCTGAATGTGTTGAGTTGGTACCCCCCTGAATGTGTTGGCCTGGTACCCCCCTGAATGTGTTGGCCTGGTACCCCCCTGAATGTGTTGAGTTGGCTTGGTACCCCCCTGAATGTGTTGAGTTGGTACCCCCCTGAATGTGTTGAGTTGGCCTGGTACCCCCCCTGAATGTGTTGAGTTGGTACCCCCCTGAATGTGTTGAGTTGGCCTGGTACCCCCCCCCCCCCTGAATGTGTTGAGTTGTTACCCCCCTGAATGTGTTGAGTTGGCCTGGTACCCCCCTGAATGTGTTGAGTTGGCCTGGTACCCCCCCTGAATGTGTTGAGTTGGTACCCCCCTGAATGTGTTGAGTTGGTACCCCCCCTGAATGTGTTGAGTTGGCCTGGTACCCCCCTGAATGTGTTGAGTTGGTACCCCCCTGAATGTGTTGAGTTGGCCTGGTACCCCCCCCCCTGAATGTGTTGAGTTGGTACCCCCCTGAATGTGTTGAGTTGGCCTTGTACCCCCCTGAATGTGTTGAGTTGGTACCCCCCTGAATGTGTTGAGTTGGTACCCCCCTGAATGTGTTGGCCTGGTACCCCCCCTGAATGTGTTGGCCTGGTACCCCCCTGAATGTGTTGAGTTGGCTTGGTACCCCCCTGAATGTGTTGAGTTGGTACCCCCCTGAATGTGTTGAGTTGGTACCCCCCCTGAATGTGTTGAGTTGGTACCCCCCTGAATGTGTTGAGTTGGCCTGGTAACCCCCCCCCCCCCCTGAATGTGTTGAGTTGTTACCCCCCTGAATGTGTTGAGTTGGCCTGGTACCCCCCTGAATGTGTTGAGTTGGTACCCCCCTGAATGTGTTGAGTTGGTACCCCCCCTGAATGTGTTGAGTTGGCCTGGTACCCCCCTGAATGTGTTGAGTTGTTACCCCCCTGAATGTGTTGAGTTGGCCTGGTACCCCCCTGAATGTGTTGAGTTGGTACCCCCCTGAATGTGTTGAGTTGTTACCCCCCTGAATGTGTTGAGTTGTTACCCCCCTGAATGTGTTGAGTTGGTACCCCCCTGAATGTGTTGAGTTGTTACCCCCCTGAATGTGTTGGCCTGGTACCCCCCTGAATGTGTTGAGTTGGCCTGGTACCCCCCCCCCCTGAATGTGTTGAGTTGTTACCCCCCTGAATGTGTTGAGTTGGCCTGGTACCCCCCTGAATGTGTTGAGTTAGTACCCCCCTGAATGTGTTGAGTTGGTACCCCCCTGAATGTGTTGAGTTGGTACCCCCCTGAATGTGTTGAGTTGGCCTGGTACCCCCCTGAATGTGTTGAGTTGGTACCCCCCTGAATGTGTTGAGTTGGCCTGGTACCCCCCCCCCCCCTGAATGTGTTGAGTTGGTACCCCCCTGAATGTGTTGAGTTGGCCTGGTACCCCCCTGAATGTGTTGGCCTGGTACCCCCCTGAATGTGTTGAGTTGGCTTGGTACCCCCCTGAATGTGTTGAGTTGGTACCCCCCTGAATGTGTTGAGTTGGCCTGGTACCCCCCTGAATGTGTTGAGTTGGTACCCCCCTGAATGTGTTGAGTTGGCCTGGTACCCCCCCCTGAATGTGTTGAGTTGTTACCCCCCCTGAATGTGTTGAGTTGGCCTGGTACCCCCCTGAATGTGTTGGCCTGGTACCCCCCTGAATGTGTTGAGTTGGCCTGGTACCCCCCCCCCTGAATGTGTTGAGTTGGCCTGGTACCCCCCCCTGAATGTGTTGAGTTGGTACCCCCCTGAATGTGTTGAGTTGGCCTGGTACCCCCCTGAATGTGTTGGCCTGGTACCCCCCTGAATGTGTTGAGTTGGCCTGGTACCCCCCTGAATGTGTTGAGTTGTTACCCCCCTGAATGTGTTGAGTTGGCCTGGTACCCCCCTGAATGTGTTGAGTTGGTACCCCCCTGAATGTGTTGAGTTGGTACCCCCCTGAATGTGTTGAGTTGTTACCCCCCTGAATGTGTTGAGTTGTTACCCCCCTGAATGTGTTTAGTTGGCCTGGTACCCCCCTGAATGTGTTGAGTTGGCCTGGTACCCCCCCTGAATGTGTTGAGTTGGTACCCCCCTGAATGTGTTGAGTTGGTACCCCCCTGAATGTGTTGAGTTGGTACCCCCCTGAATGTGTTGAGTTGGTACCCCCCTGAATGTGCTGAGTTGTTACCCCCCTGAATGTGTTGAGTTGTTACCCCCCTGAATGTGTTGAGTTGTTACCCCCCTGAATGTGTTGAGTTGTTACCCCCCCTGAATGTGTTGAGTTGCTACCCCCCTGAATGTGTTGGCCTGGTACCCCCCTGAATGTGTTGAGTTGGTACCCCCCTGAATGTGTTGAGTTGGTACCCCCCTGAATGTGTTGAGTTGGTACCCCCCTGAATGTGTTGGCCTGGTACCCCCCTGAATGTGTTGAGTTGGTACCCCCCTGAATGTGTTGAGTTGGTACCCCCCTGAATGTGTTGAGTTGTTACCCCCCTGAATGTGTTGAGTTGTTACCCCCCTGAATGTGTTGAGTTGTTACCCCCCTGAATGTGTTGAGTTGTTACCCCCCTGAATGTGTTGAGTTGGTACCCCCCTGAATGTGTTGAGTTGGTACCCCCCTGAATGTGTTGAGTTGGTACCCCCCTGAACGTGTTGAGTTGGTACCCCCCCCCCCCTGAATGTGTTGAGTTGGTCTGGTACCCCCCTGAATGTGTTGAGTTGGCCTGGTACCCCCCTGAATGTGTTGAGTTGTTACCCCCCTGAATGTGTTGAGTTGGTACCCCCCCTGAATGTGTTGAGTTGGCCTGGTACCCCCCCTGAATGTGTTGAGTTGGTACCCCCCTGAATGGGTTGAGTTGGCCTGGTACCCCCCTGAATGTGTTGAGTTGGTACCCCCATGAATGGGTTGAGTTGGCCTGGTACCCCCCTGAATGTGTTGAGTTGGTACCCCCCCTGAATCTGTTGAGTTGGTACCCCCCTGAATGTGTTGGCCTGGTACCCCCCTGAATGTGTTGAGTTGGTACCCCCCTGAATGTGTTGGCCTGGTACCCCCCTGAATGTGTTGAGTTGGTACCCCCCCTGAATGTGTTGAGTTGGTACCCCCCTGAATGGGTTGAGTTGGCCTGGACCCCCCCTGAATGTGTTGGCCTGGTACCCCCCTGAATGTGTTGAGTTGGTACCCCCCTAAATGTGTTGAGTTGGTACCCCCCTGAATGTGTTGAGTTGGTACCCCCCTGAATGTGTTGAGTTGGTACCCCCTGAATGTATTGAGTTGGTACCCCCCTGAATGTGTTGAGTTGGCCTGGTACCCCCCCCCCCCCCTGAATGGGTTGAGTTGGCCTGGTACCCCCCCTGAATGTGTTGAGTTGGTACCCCCCTGAATGTGTTGAGTTGGCCTGGTACCCCCCTGAATGGGTTGAGTTGGCCTGGTACCCCCCTGAATGGGTTGAGTTGGCCTGGTACCCCCCTGAATGTGTTGGCCTGGAACCCCCCTGAATGAGTTGAGTTGGTACCCCCCCTGAATGGGTTGAGTTGGCCTGGTACCCCCCTGAATGGGTTGAGTTGGCCTGGTACCCCCCTGAATGTGTTGGCCTGGTACCCCCCTAAATGTGTTGAGTTGGCCTGGTACCCCCCTGAATGTGTTGAGTTGGTACCCCCCTGAATGGGTTGAGTTGGCTTGGTACCCCCCTGAATGTGTTGAGTTGGTACCCCCCTGAATGTGTTGGCCTGGTACCCCCCTGAATGTGTTGAGTTGGTACCCCCCTAAATGTGTTGGCCTGGTACCCCCCCCTGAATGTGTTGAGTTGGCCTGGAACCCCCCCTGAATGGGTTGAGTTGGCCTGGTACCCCCCTGAATGTGTTGAGTTGGTACCCCCCCTGAATGTGTTGAGTTGGCCTGGTACCCCCCTGAATGTGTTGGCCTGGTACCCCCCCTGAATGTGTTGAGTTGGCCTGGTACCCCCCTGAATGTGTTGAGTTGGTACCCCCCTGAATGTGTTGAGTTGGCCTGGTACCCCCCTGAATGTGTTGAGTTGGTACCCCCCTGAATGTGTTGAGTTGGCCTGGTACCCCCCTGAATGTGTTGAGTTGGCCTGGTACCCCCCTGAATGTGTTGAGTTGGCCTGGTACCCCCCTGAATGTGTTGGCCTGGTACCCCCCCTGAATGTGTTGAGTTGGCCTGGTACCCCCCTGAATGTGTTGAGTTGGTACCCCCCTGAATGTGTTGAGTTGGCCTGGTACCCCCCTGAATGTGTTGAGTTGGCCTGGTACCCCCCCTGAATGTGTTGAGTTGGCCTGGTACCCCCCTGAATGTGTTGAGTTGGCCTGGTACCCCCCCCTGAATGTGTTGAGTTGGTACCCCCCTGAATGTGTTGAGTTGTTACCCCCCCTGAATGTGTTGAGTTGGCCTGGTACCCCCCTGAATGTGTTGAGTTGGTACCCCCCTGAATGTGTTGGCCTGGTACCCCCCCTGAATGTGTTGAGTTGGCCTGATACCCCCCCCTGAATGTGTTGAGTTGGCCTGGTACCCCCCTGAATGTGTTGGCCTGGTACCCCCCTGAATGTGTTGAGTTGGCCTGGTACCCCCCTGAATGTGTTGGCCTGGTACCCCCCTGAATGTGTTGAGTTGGTACCCCCCCTGAATGTGTTGAGTTGGCCTGGTAACCCCCCCCCCCCCCCTGAATGTGTTGAGTTGTTACCCCCCTGAATGTGTTGAGTTGGCCTGGTACCCCCCTGAATGTGTTGGCCTGGTACCCCCCTGAATGTGTTGGCCTGGTACCCCCCTGAATGTGTTGAGTTGGTACCCCCCTGAATGTGTTGAGTTGGTACCCCCCTGAATGTGTTGAGTTGGCCTGGTACCCCCCTGAATGTGTTGAGTTGGTACCCCCCTGAATGTGTTGAGTTGGCCTGGTACCCCCCTGAATGTGTTGAGTTGGCCTGGTACCCCCCTGAATGTGTTGAGTTGGCCTGGTACCCCCCTGAATGTGTTGGCCTGGTACCCCCCCTGAATGTGTTGAGTTGGCCTGGTACCCCCCTGAATGTGTTGAGTTGGTACCCCCCCTGAATGTGTTGAGTTGGCCTGGTACCCCCCCTGAATGTGTTGAGTTGGCCTGGTACCCCCCTGAATGTGTTGAGTTGGTACCCCCCCTGAATGTGTTGAGTTGGCCTGGTACCCCCCTGAATGTGTTGAGTTGGCCTGGTACCCCCCTGAATGTGTTGGCCTGGTACCCCCCTGAATGTGTTGAGTTGGCCTGGTACCCCCCCTGAATGTGTTGAGTTGGCCTGGTACCCCCCCTGAATGTGTTGAGTTGGTACCCCCCTGAATGTGTTGAGTTGGCCTGGTACCCCCCTGAATGTGTTGAGTTGGCCTGGTACCCCCCCTGAATGTGTTGAGTTGGCCTGGTACCCCCCTGAATGTGTTGAGTTGGCCTGGTACCCCCCCTGAATGTGTTGAGTTGGTACCCCCCTGAATGTGTTGAGTTGTTACCCCCCTGAATGTGTTGAGTTGGCCTGGTACTCCCCTGAATGTGTTGAGTTGGTACCCCCCTGAATGTGTTGGCCTGGTACCCCCCTGAATGTGTTGAGTTGGCCTGATACCCCCCCCTGAATGTGTTGAGTTGGCCTGGTACCCCCCTGAATGTGTTGGCCTGGTACCCCCCTGAATGTGTTGAGTTGGCCTGGTACCCCCCTGAATGTGTTGGCCTGGTACCCCCCTGAATGTGTTGAGTTGGTACCCCCCCTGAATGTGTTGAGTTGGCCTGGTAACCCCCCCCCCCCCTGAATGTGTTGAGTTGTTACCCCCCTGAATGTGTTGAGTTGGCCTGGTACCCCCCTGAATGTGTTGGCCTGGTACCCCCCTGAATGTGTTGGCCTGGTACCCCCCTGAATGTGTTGAGTTGGTACCCCCCTGAATGTGTTGAGTTGGTACCCCCCTGAATGTGTTGAGTTGGCCTGGTACCCCCCTGAATGTGTTGAGTTGGTACCCCCCTGAATGTGTTGAGTTGGCCTGGTACCCCCCTGAATGTGTTGAGTTGGCCTGGTACCCCCCCTGAATGTGTTGAGTTGGCCTGGTACCCCCCTGAATGTGTTGGCCTGGTACCCCCCCTGAATGTGTTGAGTTGGCCTGGTACCCCCCTGAATGTGTTGAGTTGGTACCCCCCTGAATGTGTTGAGTTGGCCTGGTACCCCCCCTGAATGTGTTGAGTTGGCCTGGTACCCCCCTGAATGTGTTGAGTTGGTACCCCCCTGAATGTGTTGAGTTGGCCTGGTACCCCCCTGAATGTGTTGAGTTGGCCTGGTACCCCCCTGAATGTGTTGGCCTGGTACCCCCCTGAATGTGTTGAGTTGGCCTGGTACCCCCCTGAATGTGTTGGCCTGGTACCCCCCCCTGAATGTGTTGAGTTGGCCTGGTACCCCCCTGAATGTGTTGAGTTGGTACCCCCCTGAATGTGTTGAGTTGGTCTGGTACCCCCCTGAATGTGTTGAGTTGGCCTGGTACCCCCCTGAATGTGTTGAGTTGGTACCCCCCTGAATGTGTTGAGTTGGCCTGGTACCCCCCCCCCCCCCCTGAATGTGTTGAGTTGGCCTGGTACCCCCCTGAATGTGTTGAGTTGGCCTGGTACCCCCCCCCCCCCCCCCTGAGCCAGCATTGAGTCCAGCTTATAATTTCAAGCCGATAGACTTGGCCCTCACATCACTTACATACAACCCCACACACAATAGACTTGGCCCTCACATCACTTACATACAACCCCACACACAATAGACTTGGCCCTCACATCACTTACATACAACCCCACACACAATCCTTCCACACACATCTCCACACAGATCAATCCCCATCACTTACTCCCCTCCCCACCCCACCTCACAACCCATCAAGTTCCATCACACTACATTAAGTTTGTTGTTCTGACGCTGAGCCAATCGGATTTCAAGTTAAAAATAGCTCTCGATTCGGATGTCATTTTAAAATTTTCTCCTTTTTATTAAAAGTCGTGAGCGATTGGTGACGTCACACGTCGCGCATGATTGGCCCCACATTTTTCTCTTTAGTGTCGACCCCCCCCCCTCACCAGCCAGGATTTGTTTTGTGCCAATGCTGTTTGCATAAAAATGTTAGCATCTCGCTAATTTAGCGGCTCGCTAAGCCTCATTAAGCTTTCCTCACCTCACTAATGAAGGGCGTTAATGCTTTGGCGCGGAGACATTAATTAACGAGAGAGGAGCAAAACATTCGGTCCGTTGATTGATTCCATCGGTGACGTCAGTCTACGCTTGAAAACGGTTCGGTAAAAGTGGAGGTATAACCTTCTAGTGGAGGCATAATCTTCTAGTAGAGGTATAACCTTCTAGTAGAGGTATAATCTTCTAGTGGAGGCATAATCTTCGAGTAGAGGTATAACCTTCTGTGATGACGCAAGATTACGTCAGACATGTTTAGAAGATATAGGTTAGCAGAAACAGACTATAGGCCTAGTTGGTTGGTTAGAGAGGCCAATGGGCGCACAGGGCTGACCGGTCACGTGGGACGGTCAGCTGACCACTGAGGCGTGGGGCAGTAGAGCGATGGGCCAGGAGTTGTGAGGTAGCGGTCAGAGACGGCCGAGAATGTAGATAGTTAGGAGATCATGATTAGCTAGCGAAGGTAGAAGGTGTTAGGTTGTAGAATGTAGAGAACAGTTAGTGTTAGGATTGGTCATGGGAGTGCGTAGTAGTAGGTAGCATGTGGTTTGAACATTCAGTAGTAGAAGTAAATAGTACAGTGTAGATCAGTTAGGTAGAAACTTGAACATATATATCATTTTAATAAAGAACAATTATAGTTGAACTTGAACTGTGTGTTGTTGGATCCATTCGTTCGCATCTTAAAAATCCCCACCCTCACACCTTCCAGTAGAGGTATAACCTTCCAGTAGAGGTATAACCTTCCAGTAGAGGTATAACCTTCCAGTAGAGGTATAACCTTCCAGTAGAGGTATAACCTTCCAGTAGAGGTATAACCTTCCAGTAGAGGTATAACCTTCCAGTAGAGGTATGACCTTCCAGTAGAGGTATGACCTTCCAGTAGAGGTATAACCTTCCAGTAGAGGTTTGACCTTCCAGTAGAGGTATAACCTTCCAGTAGAGGTATAACCTTCCAGTAGAGGTATAACCTTCTAGTAGAGGTATAACCTTCCAGTAGAGGTATAACCTTCTAGTAGAGGTATAACCTTCTAGTAGAGGTATAACCTTCACAAGCATTGGCTGAACCAGCGCAACGACTAGTACACCGCCACGAAGTGGCCATCACCACGAATGGCAATGGCCATCACCACGAATGGCCATCACCACGAATGGCCATCACCACGAATGGCCATCACCACGAATGGCCATCACCACGAATGGCCATCACCACGAATGGCCATCACCAGGAATGGCCAACTGATTTGTAAAGATCGAAAAAAACCATTCTCTTAGTGACATCGCATTTCAATTTAGTTCCCCTCCCCCTCCCCCTCCTGTCACCGCTCACACTCCTGTCTCCTCCCTCACCCTTCAGCTCGCGCGAGATTGCTCCCCCCCCTTAGCTTTCATTCAGCGAGGTCTAGGCAAACTTTTGTTGACAAAGTGTGACGGAGGGATAAATGTTGACGGTCTCAGCTGGTGGCAGAAGGACACATACAGTAGGGCAGTAGTTAGGACACATACAGCAGGACAGTAGTTAGGACACATACAGTAGGACAGTAGTTAGGACACATACAGTAGGACAGTAGTTAGGACACATACAGCAGGACAGTAGTTAGGACACATACAGTAGGACAGTAGTTAGGACACATACAGTAGGACAGTAGTTAGGACACATACAGTAGGACAGTAGTTAGGACACATACAGTAGGACAGTAGTTAGGACACATACAGCAAGACAGTAGTTAGGACACATACAGCAAGACAGTAGTTAGGACACATACAGCAAGGCAGTAGTAAAAAAACATACAGTAAGACAGTAGTTAGGACACATACAGCAGGACACTAGTTAGGACACATACAGCAGGACAGTAGTTAGGACACATACAGTAGGACAGTAGTTAGGACACATACAGCAAGAGAAGATGAATAGGACACATTAGTTAAGTATTGGGGGCAGTGAGGTAGTGGTGGTAGTGTCGGCAGTGAGGTAGTGGGGCAGGGAGGTATGTTGGCACGAAGTACGTCGTCTATATTTGATCCCAACTTTCTGACAGTTTTAGAACCAAAACCATATAGATACGGCACAGTGACGTCACCACCACTGCCCCCCCACCCGTCCCCGATTATAGGGCGCGATAGGGGGGGGGGGGGTTGATCAATATAATCACTGTGTGTGGGTAACTTGTGGTGCTATCGCACGGTACACATTTCCCATCTTTATTTTTTCACGCCAACACTCTCCATACCAACTGTGGGACACTTCGATTGTCTAGTGATATCCAACACTCTCCATACCAACTGTGGGACACTTCGATTGTCTAGTGATATCCAACACTCTCCATACCAGCTGTGGGACACTTCGATTGTCTAGTGATATCCAACACTCTCCATACCAGCTGTGGGACACTTCGATTGTCTAGTGATATCCAACACTCTCCATACCAGCTGTGGGACACTTCGATTGTCTAGTGATATCCAACACTCTCCATACCAGCTGTGGGACACTTCGATTGTCTAGTGATATCCAACACTCTCCATACCAGCTGTGGGACACTTCGATTGTCTAGTGATATCCAACACTCTCCATACCAGCTGTGGGACACTTCGATTGTCTAGTGATATCCAACACTCTCCATACCAGCTGTGGGACACTTCGATTGTCTAGTGATATCCAACACTCTCCATACCAGCTGTGGGACACTTCGATTGTCTAGTGATATCCAACACTCTCCATACCAGCTGTGGGACACTTCGATTGTCTAGTGATATCCAACACTCTCCATACCAGCTGTGGGACATTTCGATTGTCTAGTGATATCCAACACTCTCCATACCAGCTGTGGGACACTTCGATTGTCTAGTGATATCCAACACTCTCCATACCAGCTGTGGGACACTTCGATTGTCTAGTGATATCCAACACTCTCCATACCAACTGTGGGACATTTCGATTGTCTAGTGATATCCAACACTCTCCATACCAGCTGTGGGACACTTCGATTGTCTAGTGATATCCAACACTCTCCATACCAGCTGTGGGACACTTCGATTGTCTAGTGATATCCAACACTCTCCATACCAGCTGTGGGACACTTCGATTGTCTAGTGATATCCAACACTCTCCATACACGCTGACACTTCGATTGTCTAGTGATATCCAACACTCTCCATACCAACTGGACACTTCGATTGTCTAGTGATATCCAACACTCTCCATACCAGCTGTGGGACATTTCGATTGTCTAGTGATATCCAACACTCTCCATACACGCTGACACTTCGATTGTCTAGTGATATCGATCTCCTTATGTTTTCAATATCTGATCTAAAAACAAATTGATGGAATCAAGGAAACATTGATTTAACGCCCCTTGTGCTGCCCCCAGATTTCAATTCTTGTTGCACGAAGTTGCACAACTTTCAGCGACCATTGGCTTGATGACGGAGAGAGTTGTGCGCACTTTTCAAATGTGTTTAGAGTTGTGCGCACTTTTCAAATGTGTTTAGAGTTGTGCGCACTTTTCAAATGTGTTTAGAGTTGTGCGCACTTTTCAAATGTATTTAGAGTTGTGCGCACTTTTCAAATGTGTTTAGAGTTGTGCGCACTTTTCAAATGTATTTAGAGTTGTGCGCACTTTTCAAATGTGTTTAGAGTTGTGACACCACAACCTAGGGTTTACTAACACTACTTGTTTGAAAAGTATTTAAAATTTCAGGGCGAGCTAGAGTCTAGCTGGGTGGGCTATAGTCTAGCTAGAGTCTCGCTAGGTGGGCTAGATTCTATTTGGGTGGGCCAGTCTGAACCACATTTAAGTGCTACTTGACAAAATGTCTGCGTGTGACCTTGGAAAAGATATGGAAAGGTCAGGGTTGGTCAAAACAAGACCTAAAGATGACCTAAAGATGACCTAAAGATGACCTAATGCAAGAAGTTGGATCATTTGTGGAGACGAAGTAAATAGATCACTTTGGTCCTCTGTAACCATCAGGAAGTGACGTTGACGAAGTAGTTCCGGTTCAGTCTAAATTTATCCTTCTCCAAATAATCACCGTGTTATCTCCCGATAAGTGGAGGAGTCAACAGCAGACTGCAGTACCGGCCCCTGAATTTAAAGCAGACTACAGTGCCTACCACTACACCAACCTACCACTACACCAACTGACCACTACACCAACTGACCACTACACCAACCTAACACTACACCAACCTAACACTACACCAACCTAACACTACACCAACCTAACACTACACCTATTCTTTAGTACACAAATGCCAAAACGTTTTCACCGAAATGTTTGATCGCTTAAGTCAGCTCGGCCATGTGGCCAGACATTGAGTTTGGCCATGTGGCCCAGACATTGAGTTTGGCCATGTTGTGTAACCAGCCCGCGACTGTTGAATGACTTGTAATTTGAGCGCAAGGAAAGTGTAAGGCGAGACTTCCGGTGCCTTTGAGGTTTATTGACCCCATCAAGGATGGAAGCGTGTAATTAAGTTCTTTTCACACGGGCTGATTGGGAGGCCGGCTCTGTTGGTATCTAAGGGCGCTTCACACGTGACTTGGGTGATCGATAACCGACGGCTCGATCGGCGCAGTAGTCGGGCTCCGTGTCTGTCGGGGCTCTGTGTTTAGGCTCTGTGTTTAGGCTCTGTGTTTAGGCTCTGTGTTTAGGCTCTGTGTTTAGGCTCTGTGTTTAGGCTCTGTGTTTAGGCTCTGTGTTTAGGCTCTGTGTTTAGGCTCTGTGTTTAGGCTCTGTGTTTAGGCTCTGTGTTTAGGCTCTGTGTTTAGGCTCTGTGTTTAGGCTCTGTGTTTAGGCTCTGTGTTTAGGCTCTGTGTTTAGGCTCTGTGTTTAGGGTTTGTGTTTAGGCTCTGTGTTTAGGCTCTGTGTTTAGGCTCTGTGTTTAGGCTCTGTGTTTAGGCTCTGTGTTTAGGCTCTGTGTTTAGGGTTTGTGTTTAGGCTCTGTGTTTAGGCCCTGTGTTTAGGCCCTGCGTTTAGGCTCTGTTTTTATTGTAATTGTTAAGCCCGCGGCAAGCTGTGTTTGGAAAAACGATCGAAATCTTTCCAAAAAATGTCGTTTTATACCGGAAGCGGAAGCTGGAACAAAAGCTCCCGGTTGCCGCCCTTTGAAGTCTGCCAAGTGAGACGAGACAGCCATCAGACACAAAAGTGTCTCGAGAAAATTCCAGGCTTGATTTCAACAGCGTGTCTTTCAATTATATCTACCCGCACACTAGGTATGTGTGGGAGTGTGCGAGTGTGTGTGTGTGTGTGTGTGGTAGTAAATGTGTGTGTTCTTGCCTGGGTGTGTGTGTGTAAATTTGTGTATGTGTGTGTATATGTGCGAGAGTATGTGTGTGTGTGTGTACACTTACCAACCCACTCTTTCATCACTGACTTAAACCTAACACCGTCTCAAAGTGTAACTACCTACTACCAACTACCTACTACCAACTACCAACTACCTACTGCCAACTACCTACTACCAACTACCTACTGCCAACTACCTACTACCAACTACCTACTACCAACTACCTAAAACCTCCGCTGAACTAACTCTAACATTCATATAGTCGTACATACGCTAAGACCTACTCTCATAAATGGTACACAGTTCTTCTCTACTAGTACTAGTTGTTTTGGCCCGTGATGAAAAATTATTGACGGGCGCTGTTTTTGTACCCTCAGGCAGCAATCAGGCAGAGAAATAATTCGTCATAACGTAGGTCATATCCGATGAAAGACGATTGTATTGACCGGTAGAAAGTTTGGACCATGTTTAAACATGGTGTAGGCGCACATGTAGGCGCACGGCGCACCTAATGCTAGCAGATCTTGTTAAAACATTTTTTTTTCGCGAAGTTGATTTTATCCCCCCCCCCCCCCCCACCACCACTAACGGTAGACGCACATTTACATAAAATTAAATAGACATTCGTCACAGAGGATGTAGCATCTTAAGATTTAATATTAATTAAATTTATTGATCCAATATTAATTATCTCTTCATCTAATTTGTAGAGATCTTTTTGAGTTAGTAGGTTTAAAGGTTATACAAAATAAGACATCAGTATTTAGGACATGATATTGTAGGACATGATATTGTAGGACATGATATCGTAAGACATGATATTGTAGGACATGATATTGTAAGACATGATATTGTAGGACATGATATTGTAAGACATGATATTGTAGGACATGATATTGTAGAAGATCACGGTTGTCGCCACACATTGTGCTGACGTCACTAAAACTTGTGTAGATCACGTGATGATGTACACAGTTCCTGCTGTGAGCTATTTTCGTAGTTCAAGGAGCTAATTGAGAGGGTACGGGGCGGAAATAGGGAGTAATTTGTGTGGTCAATATCTGGCGCCGAGAGCTCTTTGAGTCGACAGAGCGGGATCGATTCTACCTGGATCAGTGTAGCTCTGGTTGTGCTACCCGTGTAGCTCTGGTAGTGCTACCCGTGTAGCTCTGGTAGTGCTACCCGTGTAGCTCTGGTAGTGCTGTAGCTCTGGTAGTGCTGTAGCTCTGGTAGTGCTGTAGCTCTGGTAGTGCTACCCGTGTAGCTCTGGTAGTGCTGTAGCTCTGGTAGTGCTGTAGCTCTGGTAGTGCTACCCGTGTAGCTCTGGTAGTGCTGTAGCTCTGGTAGTGCTACCCGTGTAGCTCTGGTAGTGCTGTAGCTCTGGTAGTGCTGTAGCTCTGGTAGTGCTACCCGTGTAGCTCTGGTAGTGCTACCCGTGTAGCTCTGGTAGTGCTGTAGCTCTGGTATTGCTACCCGTGTAGCTCTGGTAGTGCTACCCGTGTAGCTCTGGTAGTGCTACCCGTGTAGCTCTGGTAGTGCTGTAGCTCTGGTAGTGCTGTAGCTCTGGTAGTGCTACCCGTGTAGCTCTGGTAGTGCTACCCGTGTAGCTCTGGTAGTGCTGTAGCTCTGGTAGTGCTGTAGCTCTGGTAGTGCTACCCGTGTAGCTCTGGTAGTGCTACCCGTGTAGCTCTGGTAGTGCTGTAGCTCTGGTAGTGCTACCCGTGTAGCTCTGGTAGTGCTACCCGTGTAGCTCTGGTAGTGCTACCCGTGTAGCTCTGGTAGTGCTACCCGTGTAGCTCTGGTAGTGCTACCCGTGGAATGACGTCTGTGTACGTCTTCCCTACCTGCCACCTCACAGTGCCTGCTAGCACCTGTACCCTGCTAGCACCTGTACCCTGCTAGCACCTGTACAGTGCCTGCTAGCACCTGTACCCTGCTAGCACCTGTACCCTGCTAGCACCTGTACAGTGCCTGCTAGCACCTGTACCCTGCTAGCACCTGTACCCTGCTAGCACCTGTACCCTGCTAGCACATGTACCCTGCTAGCACCTGTACCCTGCTAGCACCTGTAACCTGCTAGCACCTGTAACCTGCTAGCACCTGTACAGTGCCTGCTAGCACCTGTACCCTGCTAGCACCTGTACCCTGCTAGCACATGTACCCTGCTAGCACCTGTACCCTGCTAGCACCTGTAACCTGCTAGCACCTGTAACCTGCTAGCACCTGTACACTTTTAGCACCTGTACAGTGCCTGCTAGCACCTGTACAGTGCCTGCTAGCACCTGTACAGTGCCTGCTAGCACCTGTAACCTGCTAGTACCTGTACAGTGCCTGCTAGCACCTGTACAGTGCCTGCTAGCACATGTACAGTGCCTGCTAGCACCTGTAACCTGCTAGTACCTGTACCCTGCTAGCACCTGTACAGTGCCTGCTAGCACCTGTACAATGCCTGCTAGCACCTGTAACAGACAGGTATGAATGTCTACCTGCCAGATAGAGACCCTAATTAATTAATGAGATTTAATTCCAATCACTCACGCCAATCTCTTGATGCACGTGTTTTTCTTGTGGATTAATTAAACTACTTAGGTCAATTAAGATAATTAATGATGTTTAGGTTCACAAATCGTTCACAAGTCTGTGCTTTTAAAGTTGAGAAAAATTGTTAAACGGCTGGTTGGATGTAAAAATATCAGCCCTAACCAGCATCACAAACATCATACATCACAAACATCATTCATCACCAACATCATTCATCACAAACATCATTCATCACAAACATCATTCATCACCAACATCCAACTTAAACACCACACATCTTTCTGTACCCTTCACAACAGCAAGGAATGATGGTAACATCACATGACTGATGGTAACATCACATGAATGATGGTAACATCACATTAATAATGATGGTAACATCACACACCTTTCATAGCAACCGACTGTCACAGGTGGGACTTGTTGACGTCTGCCCGCGTGAAGATGGACGTGCGTCATCGCTCATGCTGGCCATCAATTAGAGCTGACCCCGCTCCACGCCTGCCCGTGGGTGAGCAAACAACGCCGCTGTGGGGGGAGGGGGGGGGGGGAAACAAACTGACAGGCATGGGAAGTAACCCAGTTTGTCGTCTGAAACCACGGGCACATTGTTTCGTTGCTCAGCTGTGACGTAGGCAGCAGGAATTCGTGACGTAGTCGCTAACGCTAGTGACGTCATGAGAAGGAATCCATTGACTGACCGATCAATTTTTTTCTCAACACATAACGGTTTGTTAATATGACAAGTCCAATTGCATGCAGACTTGACAATTTCCGTCCATTGACAAGTTCGTTGTCTCCGATGTAACCACAGTCGTCTGTCTTCTGTCAAGCACACAACAGACGGGACCAACATCGATTAGTCCACGCATGATCAGAGTCGATGACGTCACCAGCAGACGACTAAAACCGACCGAGATCGTATCAATATTTGAGCCGTGATTTTTCACTCCATTCTCCTTTTATCTAAGGGACTAAAACACGCCCTCCCCCTCCCCCTCCCCCTCCCCGCTCTCCCACCAGCGTCCGGCGTCAGTAGCAGACGATGTGAATTATTTAGCTCGTGGCTGTCTGAAAGATCCGAGTTCTAAAATGTTAACAGTAACAACAGACCAAGAATACATGTTTATAAAATGTTAACACCATTTCACCCGTAGCCATCTTTAAATGTGTCTTCCCATCTTTAAATGTGTCTTCCCATCTCTAATGTGTCTTCCCATCTCTAATGTGTCTTCCCATCTCTAATGTGTCTTCCCATCTCTAATGTGTCTTCCCATCTTTAAATGTGTCTTCCCATCTCTAATGTGTCTTCCCATCTCTAATGTGTCTTCCCATCTCTAATGTGTCTTCCCATCTCTAATGTGTCTTCCCATCTCTAATGTGTCTTCCCATCTTTAAATGTGTCTTCCAAACTCTAATGTGTCTTCCCATCTCTAATGTGTCTTCCCATCTCTAATGTGTCTTCCCATCTCTAATGTGTCTTCCCATCTCTAATGTGTCTTCCCATCTCTAATGTGTCTTCCCATCTCTAATGTGTCTTCCCATCTCTAATGTGTCTTCCCATCTCTAATGTGTCTTCCCATCTCTAATGTGTCTTCCCATCTCTAATGTGTCTTCCCATCTCTAATGTGTCTTCCCATCTCTAATGTGTCTTCCCATCTCTAATGTGTCTTCCCATCTCTAATGTGTCTTCCCATCTCTAATGTGTCTTCCCATCTCTAATGTGTCTTCCCATCTCTAATGTGTCTTCCCATCTTTAAATGTGTCTTCCCATCTCTAATGTGTCTTCCCATCTCTAATGTGTCTTCCCATCTCTAATGTGTCTTCCCATCTCTAATGTGTCTTCCCATCTCTAATGTGTCTTCCCATCTTTAAATGTGTCTTCCCATCTCTAATGTGTCTTCCCATCTCTAATGTGTCTTCCCATCTCTAATGTGTCTTCCCATCTCTAATGTGTCTTCCCATCTCTAATGTGTCTTCCCATCTCTAATGTGTCTTCCCATCTCTAATGTGTCTTCCCATCTCTACTGTGTCTTCCCATCTCTAATGTGTCTTCCCATCTTTAAATGTGTCTTCCCATCTCTAATGTGTCTTCCCATCTCTAATGTGTCTTCCCATCTTTAAATGTGTCTTCCCATCTTTAAATGTGTCTTCCCATCTTTAAATGTGTCTTCCCATCTCTAATGTGTCTTCCCATCTCTAATGTGTCTTCCCATCTCTAATGTGTCTTCCCATCTCTAATGTGTCTTCCCATCTCTAATGTGTCTTCCCATCTCTAATGTGTCTTCCCATCTCTAATGTGTTTTCCCATCTTTAAATGTGTCTTCCCATCTCTAATGTGTCTTCCCATCTCTAATGTGTCTTCCCATCTCTAATGTGTCTTCCCATCTCTAATGTGTCTTCTCATCTCTAATGTGTCTTCCCATCTTTAAATGTGTCTTCCCATCTCTAATGTGTCTTCCCATCTTTAAATGTGTCTTCCCATCTCTAATGTGTCTTCCCATCTCTAATGTGTCTTCCCATCTCTAATGTGTCTTCCCATCTCTAATGTGTCTTCCCATCTCTAATGTGTCTTCCCATCTCTAATGTGTCTTCCCATCTCTAATGTGTCTTCCCATCTCTAATGTGTCTTCCCATCTCTAATGTGTCTTCCCATCTCTAATGTGTCTTCCCATCTCTAATGTGTCTTCCCATCTCTAATGTGTCTTCCCATCTCTAATGTGTCTTCCCATCTCTAATGTGTCTTCCCATCTCTAATGTGTCTTCCCATCTCTAATGTGTCTTCCCATCTCTAATGTGTCTTCCCATCTCTAATGTGTCTTCCCATCTCTAATGTGTCTTCCCATCTTTAAATGTGTCTTCCCATCTCTAATGTGTCTTCCCATCTCTAATGTGTCTTCCCATCTCTAATGTGTCTTCCCATCTCTAATGTGTCTTCCCATCTCTAATGTGTCTTCCCATCTCTAATGTGTCTTCCCATCTTTAAATGTGTCTTCCCATCTCTAATGTGTCTTCCCATCTCTAATGTGTCTTCCCATCTCTAATGTGTCTTCCCATCTCTAATGTGTCTTCCCATCTCTAATGTGTCTTCCCATCTCTAATGTGTCTTCCCATCTCTAATGTGTCTTCCCATCTCTACTGTGTCTTCCCATCTCTAATGTGTCTTCCCATCTTTAAATGTGTCTTCCCATCTCTAATGTGTCTTCCCATCTCTAATGTGTCTTCCTATCTTTAAATGTGTCTTCCCATCTTTAAATGTGTCTTCCCATCTTTAAATGTGTCTTCCCATCTCTAATGTGTCTTCCCATCTCTAATGTGTCTTCCCATCTCTAATGTGTCTTCCCATCTCTAATGTGTCTTCCCATCTCTAATTTGTCTTCCCATCTCTAATGTGTCTTCCCATCTCTAATGTGTCTTCCCATCTTTAAATGTGTCTTCCCATCTCTAATGTGTCTTCCCATCTCTAATGTGTCTTCCCATCTCTAATGTGTCTTCCCATCTCTAATGTGTCTTCTCATCTCTAATGTGTCTTCCCATCTTTAAATGTGTCTTCCCATCTCTAATGTGTCTTCCCATCTTTAAATGTGTCTTCCCATCTCTAATGTGTCTTCCCATCTCTAATGTGTCTTCCCATCTCTAATGTGTCTTCCCATCTCTAATGTGTCTTCCCATCTTTAAATGTGTCTTCCCATCTCTAATGTGTCTTCCCATCTCTAATGTGTCTTCCCATCTCTAATGTGTCTTCCCATCTCTAATGTGTCTTCTCATCTCTAATGTGTCTTCCCATCTTTAAATGTGTCTTCCCATCTCTAATGTGTCTTCCCATCTTTAAATGTGTCTTCCCATCTCTAATGTGTCTTCCCATCTCTAATGTGTCTTCCCATCTCTAATGTGTCTTCCCATCTCTAATGTGTCTTCCTATCTTTAAATGTGTCTTCCCATCTTTAAATGTGTCTTCCCATCTTTAAATGTGTCTTCCCATCTTTAAATGTGTCTTCCCATCTCTAATGTGTCTTCCCATCTCTAATGTGTCTTCCCATCTCTAATGTGTCTTCCCATCTTTAAATGTGTCTTCCCATCTCTAATGTGTCTTCCCATCTCTAATGTGTCTTCCCATCTTTAAATGTGTCTTCCCATCTCTAATGTGTCTTCCCATCTCTAATGTGTCTTCCCATCTCTAATGTGTCTTCCCATCTTTAAATGTGTCTTCCCATCTCTAATGTGTCTTCCCATCTTTAAATGTGTCTTCCCATCTCTAATGTGTCTTCCCATCTCTAATGTGTCTTCCCATCTTTAAATGTGTCTTCCCATCTCTAATGTGTCTTCCCATCTCTAATGTGTCTTCCCATCTCTAATGTGTCTTCCCATCTTTAAATGTGTCTTCCCATCTCTAATGTGTCTTCCCATCTTTAAATGTGTCTTCCCATCTCTAATGTGTCTTCCCATCTCTAATGTGTCTTCCCATCTTTAAATGTGTCTTCCCATCTCTAATGTGTCTTCCCATCTCTAATGTGTCTTCCCATCTCTAATGTGTCTTCCCATCTCTAATGTGTCTTCCCATCTTTAAATGTGTCTTCCCATCTCTAATGTGTCTTCCCATCTCTAATGTGTCTTCCCATCTCTAATGTGTCTTCCCATCTCTAATGTGTCTTCCCATCTCTAATGTGTCGCGCCTTAATGTGAAAAGTTCTAGAACTCTCTGAAACAAACAACATTTTTCTCCGAGTAAATCGTTTACAGACATCAAACATCAAGATCTCCAGGGGAATCTTACAAGTTCAAGGCTAGCCGTCCCCCCCCCCCCTGTAGAACAGACTGAATTCAAGATGCCCCCCCCCCTTTCTCCAGCACAAATATGATTTCCCCTTAGGTGTGCCAGATTTTCTTCAAAATAAAATTCTTCTCAAGCTGAAAAATATACACGACAATAGATATTCTCATATAAATAACATATACACAAACATGCAGACATGCATTGACACATACTAACACACAAACAAACATACTCTGGCGATTAAAGGATCAATACAATCCCAATTGAAGGAGCGACATTCAGTTCTAACTATCCCTTCAAACAGTTTCCGTTGCTATACGATCATCTCTGCCAACAGACGCCTGCGTAAGTCAGCATACATTTTAGTACACCTAAATAACAGCATCAATTATCGTAGCTTATGTGGCAAATGATCAATTACGACTACAGAAATAGTATTTGTTTAAAATAACGTACTTATTAAAAGTATAAATAAACCGGGAGTGATCTCCCCTAAACTTTCTCGGATATTCTAATATAAAACTACGAGGGATGGCAACTCAGGACATAGACAATATTTGTAATCCATTTTTATTTACTTAAACTTTTTATAATAGAATGGAATCTCGTAAAAAAAGAGAATTGCACACCAAGTGAACGCCTAATAAAATGTGCACAATAGTGCGGGATATTATTAGTACTTTATACATTTACGTGCGTTTTTTGAGAAATCGGAAATAGCGTAAATTAGTACTTCCGGTCAACAGAAATTACTCAAAATTTGACAGAAGGTAGAGAATTAGATCTTTTACTTACATGTGAAATTTGATTTATCTATCTGAAATAGTACTCGTTATAGTATTTTGAAAAATTCAAAGTAGAAAAAGTACCACTTCCGGTTATCGGAAATCGCTCAAAAGTTGATACGGATCTACGATTTTGATAAAATACTTATCTATGAAATTTCATCAACCTAGCTGTAACGGTACTCAAGTAATCGTGTTTACACATAGACACACACACAGACACACACACACAGACATACGGACAAGATAGCAAAATTATGTTTTTCCGTATCAGTGAGGTGTAAAACGTCGAGATTTTTACAAATCTCGATTTTTTTTTGCACGATTACAAGACTTTCTCTATACTTCTTATATACGAGAAAGTAACAAATTGTATCTATAATAGCCAACCATGCCAGGCCCTGCACTGGCTTGTGAAAACAACTTTCAAGGGGCGTGACTTGCGTGCTTATTAAAGCTGATTGTATTTCTTGTACAGTTAACTTGGTCAAAGTTAACAAGGGATCTGTTAGTTTCTTGTACAGTTAACTTGATCAAAGTTAACAAGGAATCTATAAAAAACCCCACCCTCGGGATCTTTAAAACCCCCACCCCCACTCCACTAACCGTGACAAAGATAATTACACATTACAAGTGTAGCATTTCAAATTTAGAACATTTATTTTCTCTATAGCTGTGTGAAACATCTAGGTGGGGTATAAAAATGTTATAGAAACATTCTAAAGCGTTACGACATTAATTTGAACTAAAACTTCTAATCATTCTAATCGCTAAAATTAGCAAAAGAAAAAAAAATGCAAATGCAGTGAAGTTGCTAGTTTACACAGATTATAAATGCTCGTAAAATTATTTATGTCGGCCGTCAATACACTCTTTCTCAAATGAATACCTGATGACAATGTTATAGTTTAATCATGATCTTCGTCTACACATTTCTCTTCATCTACACATTTCTCTTCATCTACACATTTCTCTTCATCTACACATTTCGCTTCATCTACACATTTCGCTTCGTGTACAAAGATGCAAGTAAACTAGCATTTGCACTATATTTGAGAAACTTAATTTTGTTAAATATGTATATATTATATTATTAATAAATATAATTTAAACTGCATTGCTATAAAGTTACCCCCCGTCCCAATCTACTCCCCCTTCCCCCAGTTCACAAATCACCCTAAAGTACCCCCCCCCCCCCTCAATGTACCCCTCTCTGGCATTAATGAACGACTTCTAAACCAATGTTGATTAAGAAAATAATACATAAAGTTTATCAAATAAAAGTATACAATACATATAGTTTATCAAATAAAAGAATTCGTACTTAAAATTCCTGTTTTACTACATACTTCATTGCCCATTATATTATTTTATCCTAATGAGAAAAAAAATCAAAAGGGAAATAATTAGTACTTGTTCTAATGTTATTTTAATTTTTTTTCAAGTTATCTAAATTGAATACTGAATCAAGAGAAGTAATTTGTCCAATTACCAACATAAAATATACGTTTTTGTGACTCATAATAAATATATGTTCATTTGGTTATTGTACTTTACTCGAATTATACAGGTGGGTTGCAAAATTTCGGATTTGATAAATAAATTGTATGGATATTATTGTATGAGGTGTATGGATATCCATTTAATTTATGTACAGATTTTAAAACCGTAAGAGTGTAACACAATGTCGAACAAGGGCAGTATTTAACTGTTTAAAAAAAAATTCTGTCTGTCCGCCCGCCTCCCACATGCAAACCGTCCTTTTTATCTGTAGATTATAGATTTAAAGATTAACACTTTAATATCCGTTGAAGTAACTTAAATACTATTTTGATTTAGTTTATTCTGTACATTCAACAAGAAAAAAGGAGGTATGATTTTAGAATTTAAATTTAATGTAAATACTAACCCTAACCCTAACCTAACCCTAACCTTACCTAACCCTAACCTAACCTAACCTAACCCTATCCTAACCCTAACCTAACCCTAACCCTAACATAACCTAACCTAACCTAACCTAACCTAACCTAACCTAACCTAACCTAACCTAACCTAACCTAACCCTAAACTAACCCTAACCTAACCTAACCCTAACCTAACCCTAACCTAACCCTAACCTAACCCTAACCCTAACCCTAATCCTAACCCTAACCTAACCCTAAACTAACCCTAATCCTAACCCTAACCTAACCCTAATCCTAATCCTAATCCTAACCTAACTTAACCTAACCCTAACCCTAAACCTAACCTAACCCTAACCTACACATGTTTTGTTTACACCCCCCCCCCACCATGCAATCTATCAATTCAAATAGAATTCCAGAGTTCTGTTTTAAACAGAATCCTACTGGAGGGAAGTAATTTAAATTTTTGTTTTTCTAGTAGAATTTTTGTGTGTGAATTATTTAACATATGGTAAAGGGAAGTAATTTGGTAGTTTTTTTTTTAAATAATTAAATTATAATTCCTGCGAAGGATAATTAATTTAAATTAAGGTTGTTATCCCACGGGCACCTTAATTTAATGCTATATTGGACAATAAGGTTAAATTGATAAATATTAAATTTCCTAGTTTTCAATTTAAATTGATGTGAAAGATGTTTACCCTTAAGGAACCAGCAGAAAGCCGATGTAGTTTCTATGTTTGTCTCCCTTCAACAGATATCTTTGAAACAAATCCGCCATAATTACTCTCACACCTACTGATTGCAAGCACAATTCACATTTAAAACATTTAAAGAATATCTTAGAATTTTTTTTTATTCATGTCACATACTACACACGTATGAAAACACACACACACACAGACACACACACACACACACACACACACACTCACACACACACACATACCTTTGTTGATCTATTTTTAAAAAAGAATATTTAATTTACAAACAGGGTCCATCTTATGTCTATAAATAAATAAATAAATAAATAAATAAATAAATAAATAAATATATATATATATATATATATATATATATATATATATATATATATATATATTGGTATATAGGCATAGGATGTCATACAAAGATGTTCCCTTTACCTGATAGAGTGAATGATCTTCCGTAGGCCACTGATATAAAGTTATTTGTATCTAATACCTGCTTGATTTATTCTGTTCAGTAAGGAACATAATTTTACTTTTCATATTCAAATTATTTATCTTTTAAAATCCAAATACAATATTTTAAATTAAATGTAACAAAAAAACAGGAGAAGCTTAAATTTAAAAAAAAATAATTGAAAACATCCTAATATCTCTGTCCGCAAGTTTATTAAAAAGTTTTTTTTTAAGGCGATGTGATCAGTATGTTCAGCGATATAGGGAGAACTTAAAGATACGGACGCTTGTTGAACATAATATGGTAGATGTTTTAAATGTATTAACTAAATTTTATTTAAAGAAGCAAAATATAATTGAAGGCATTTTCGAATGTAGAAACACAATTTTAATTATGCAACCGGAAAAGCGTTTATCGTTGTGAAAAGAATGCAATAAACAACGACGTCACATGTCACATGTCTTTAAACTTCGGAAAGAACACAAAACTAATGGCGTCATCTTCCAATTTTAAAATATAAAGAAATGAACTATTTCATTCAAATTTGATTTAGATCTATAGATCTACTTATCGGGACGTACGATATGAAATGTATACAATTTTCTTGGCCAAAAGTAATACAAATTACTTTTAAAAAAAACAGAAATACTATTGAACAGCCGGGTTTTTAAAGGAATCATTTAATTCTCTTAATCAGTGTGTTCATTTAATATGGTGTTGTGTTGACTAATGTATATAATTTGGTTTTTCTAAAAGGTACTTGTAGCCTGTTATTTTGAATGTGCCGGAATTTTAGCTATTTGGTTATTTCTTTGCTTTGTCAGTAATATCGTTCAACGTGTAATGAAGAACATTGAGTTTTGACCAATAACTATTTTATAAATATTTTTCTCAAACATGTTTAACATAAAAGAATATATATGTCTATAATTCACGTGGAACGAGTGCCGATGGCTAGTTGTTCAAGAAAAATGTACACTAAAAATAAATTATTCTACACGATGAAGTTTTTAATTCTGCGCTATCTAAAAATGCACATTTAAGCCAGTGGCGGAACTAGAAAAAAAAGGCTCCCCCGCAAAAAAATATTTTGCCCCCCCTATATGTAAGTATATATATATATATATATATATATATATATATATATATATATATATATATATATATATATATATATATATATATATATATATATATATATATATATATATATATATATATATATATATATATATATATATATATATATATAAGTAGCCTGCTTCTCTAATTTTTAAATAGTCTATTACCTGAGTATTTTAATCTATTTTATTACAATGTATATAACCACTCTGAGATAACGAACCAGACAAAAAAAAGTCCAAACTCATTTCGGGCCCGCAATAGTCGTGTTTTGCAAATGTTTGTATTACAGTTACATTTTCAAGTTTTTTTGTGTTTTTTTTTTGTATTTTTTTCTTTTATTCCTTTTTTTTAACATGTTCATGTTCACTGAAAATTGTGTCAAAAAAAAAAGAAAACGAAAGAAAAAAAAAGCTAGCTGGTCAAAGTTATATAAACACGTAAGCTTGATTTGTGCAATGATTTCTCGCGTTATGTTTATTTTTATGATTTTATGTATTTATATTATTAGTTTTGATAACATTCATTTTTATAGCTATAGGATTCTTTAGTATACCTTATTTAAATAATAATTAAGAGAATAAATCGCTTTTTAATTTACATAGTACAAAACTATTTAAATGAGCTTTATGAACACCCGTGGATTAATGAAGGGCAGTAAGTCATGGAAGTAGTCTGAACGTTTGCCTATCTTTCAAAGTACAGCTCTTGTAGATTTTATATTTTTCTACGCAACAGTGTGTGTTAGCTACTGTAGAAAAATCACTGCTGTAGGTGCACGAAAAACATTATTTATGAAAAGAAAATGTTTTTTTTTTGTGGTTGGAATTGGGCCCCTAAACGTCGTGCCCCCCCCCCCCCCCCCCGCATTGCGGGGTCTCAGAACAGAGACCAATCCGATGAAATCAAGTTGAACAGGAGATATTCAAAACTTCAGGGACAGGGGAAGTGGGGTTTAAACTCAGATGGTGGTGGAGGTGTGTGGGTCAGTGTGGTGTGTGAGTGGTGTGTGAGTGGGGGAGGGGGGTTGAAGTTATTGATCTGTTAAAGGAAAACATAAAATCGATGCGGTCCGATACTTTTGAAATGACTCGTTCTGTGATTAAAAACATGGAATATTGATTGAAAGCGCCGTAACAATGCACATCTGGGGAGTCCTGAGGTCGTTTGTTGACTTAGACACGACCAGACTTAGACAGACTTAGACACGAGCAGACGATATAAGGTCACCTGATGGTGTGGCTGTGGTGGCTGGTGTGTGGGTGTGGTGTGTGGGTGTGATGTGTGGGTGCGGTGTGTGGGTGTGGTGTGTGCATATGGCTGGTGAGCAACAGTTTTATTCACAGGTTTTGACCCGGTTTGTTTGATGAAACCAGATGTCAAAGGTTAAACGGACAGGGGGTGGGGGTTGGGGGGTGGGGGTGGTGGTGCTGTCACTGTTGTACTTGAAATCGATTCTACAAGGTCAAGGTTGTAAAGAAACAACTATTTAGTGAGACGGAGCGTTTGGGTGCGTGGTGTGTGGGGGTGGGGGTGGCGTGGGGGTGGGTGGGGGAGGTTTTTTTTGTGTTTGTGTGTGTGGGGGATGAGTGAGGAGATTTCGTCATTTCTAGATGAAGAAACTTTAGCTAACATTTATTACACACAAACACATATAAATATATAAATATATATATAAATATAAATATATATATATATATATATATATATATATATATATATATACAGCCGATCCTACACTATTCTCAACGACACTGTCGTTGAGTGGCTTATCAACAGTGTCGGTATATAATAACGCTATAGATTTTTTCTCATTTGATTCTGTCGTTGAGACTCTAATTATAGTTATAAACTGTAAAAACTAGCTAACGGAATAAAACCATTTCGATTAATTAATCGCTTAAAATATTTAATATAAGAAAAATTAAACAACCATTCATTTTACAGAGCTAATAATAATTAATATTATAAAAAATGTATCTTCTCTCTTTAAAATTGAAAATTAAATTATTTTTAGCAATATAAATTAATACAGTGGATTGCTGAATTTAATTGTGATCATAGTTATGATTAATTTTAGAGATTGTATGATTAATTTATACACAATTTAGAATTACAGAATATTGATTATTCGGTATATAGAAAACATTAGGGTAGAGATTACTAAACGATATAATATAGGATTATGTAATATAGAATATATTAGTATATTATTATAGAATCTAGGCTATACAACAAGTAATACATGATATGATTGCAAAATAGAAAAAATACATAATATAAAGGCCCATTTTTTAATCGAATTTAAGACTCATTTCGTTTACAATATGTTATTATAAATATAAAATTGCAGAATACGTAATAGCTATTTTTATCGAATTTATACATAGAATGTGCTATATAATCTTAAGAACATGATTATGTAGTGGCGTAGGTACAAGGTGTGCCAAGGGGCTATACCCCCCCGATATATATATATATATATATATATATATGTATATATATATATATATATACATATTTACTGTACTCAAGTAGTACCCCTAACCAGAGGCGTCACAAGGTGGGGGCGGGGCTGAGGACTGCGCAAGGTGGAAAAATTTCGGGGGTGACACCATGGCGAAAAATAGCAAAATATATAGAAGAAGTATGCATTTTGCCAGTTCAATAAATGACTAATGAGAGTTAACTGTACTAATAACTGACTGCAGATAAAAAAAATATACAATTAACTGTGCACGTTTAAAAACTATCATTCAGGGGGGGGGGGGGGTGAGGGGAGATGACACAAACTGCAAAATGTACAGGTGAATACATGCTTGTTGAATTTTTGGATAACAGATTTGCTAAGCGACGACCGGAGAGAGGCTGATACCAAAATCTAATAATTTACGATGAAAACGATGCTTTTTTTTCACATGAATTAATAGGTGGATTATGTGCAAAATTTGACGCCATTGGGGAAAATGGGAAGTCATCAAATGTAGCTATAAATATATATATATATATATATATATATATATATATATATATATATATATATATATATATATATATATATATGTATATATATATATATATATATATATGTATATATATATATGTATATATATATATATATATATATATATATATATATATATATATATATATATATATATATATATATATATATATATATATATATATATATATATATATATATATGCATATGTAGAATTATTTATATTTCTCTCTATGTATATATATAATGAAGTTTTGCTTGTTTGTTTGTGGGTTTGTTTATGTCCTCTAAGCAGCACTACACCTTTCATCCTATGGCCATGCAACTTAAGTTAAGAATACCACTGGATATATTTCACAAGCACGGTGCCCCAGCAGGGCGCGAATCGATTCTATATATAGATCCCTATATAGGGTATATATACGTAAAAGTAGATTGCGGTTCAATCCCGTTCATCCGCTCGCTATAAAACTTCAGGGGAGGTTTTTTTTTTTTTATTTTAACAGGGCGGCGCTTCTGGAGGGTGCAATTTTTCTCTACACAGTTTGTAAAAAACAAAACGGATGCTGTTTGACATCGTTTATCTGAGTGCCGTTAAACTTTCGAGAGTTAATGAAAACACTCACGAGAAGGTTTCTGCGAAAACAAAAATTAAAATTTATTATGGGCGTTTCCCTGGAGGGTGCGATTTTTGTTAATAAACGGCTTGGCGCCTGAAAATCCAGGGCGGCGATATTAAAACTGCATGGGGGCTAAGGTAAAAAAGCAACAACAGGCGCAGCCGCCGGCGCCCCGGATATTACGTAACCCGAAGCGCCCCGTGCTACCATGTGAACACTATGACGCCTACGTTCGTTTTTTTTTTTAATTTATACACTAAAGACACGATGGGCAACAATCATTTTTGACTATATGGAATCAGGCGCGTCTGCCGGCGCCCCGGCAGGATGCGATTTGGCGCCCTGAGATATCCTAAGGTTGTGTTAAAGAGCACTCTACAATATTGACCCTGTGGCACACGACATTCGATGACAATTCATATGACCCGATGCGCCACTGGCTTCGGGAGGAACACTATGAGTTTTAAAAGAGCGCCCTACAGTAGGGATTTTTTTTGTCTACTGCACCACTGGCGTGTGGTCTAGCGCCCCTGTGTGGGTCCCTCATAAACACTATTGCGCCTACGTTCATTTTAAAGAGTGCGATACATTATGGATACAATGGGCTACTGTGTGCGGTAGAATTTGCGCCTCAACAACTGTGATGAAAGCAATATAACACCGGCTTTGATTACATTTAAATTGTTTAGATTTAGAAATCAATGTCAAGCGTAAAAAAATACGTGATTGCTAATGTAATTATGGAATCCTCTTAAAATATTGCGTCAGTCTGTCTTCTGAGACCGCAGCAACGCGCGGGACGGGTACGCTGGTTTAATATATATTTCTTCTATATAAATAATTCTCTTCATGGATACCATAGAAAACACCAAGCTGTAAGCGCCCCTAGCAGCCCCCTCTCTTTCTCTCTATCCCTACCACCCCCATCCCTACATGGTCTGGTGAGCTGTGGTTCAAGCTAAATGTTTACAATCGTAGAGCCGGGTTTAGTGACAGCTATTAGGGGCAGATAATTTAGTTTGAAACGATTTTAAACTTAGTGGAGGTAACTCAGAGGGGGCTGCTTTCACGAGGAGGGGGGGGGGGTAGGATTTTTGGGAAAGGAGGGTGGGGAGGGGGGGGGGGTTATCGTCCTTAACGAGCTACTGATAGTGTTTTAAAGCAAATATTTTCAGTGGCAGCATTGTTACTGTCAAATTCACAAATTATGAATTACTGAAAAGTAGAAAATGAAACAACTAAATAGCGGCGTATGATAGCGGCTCGTAAAATATAAAACACAATGTAAATACCTTTGTTATAGCTACGGAAAATAATAATATGTAACATGGATTCCTGAAATTTTGCGCTGCTTTAATTTTTAACGTTGGGATCCTCCATCAACATCCATACTCTCCTTTAGTATGTTCAGGCTTTTTTTTTTCATTTATGGGAAGGGATGATCGGAAAGTGTGACGACACATTTTTGCTTTCATCCGTTATTTCGGGCTTTAAAAGATTGCTTTTGGTATTAATTCATTTATTAACTCAATGTTTATCGAGGTCAGTACATATTATAATAAACCGGGAGTGATCTCCCCTAAACTTTCTCGAATATTCTAATATAACACTACGGGGAATGGCAACTCGGGATATAGACATGATTTTAATCCATTTTAAATACTTAAACTTTTTAAAATAGAATAAAACCTCGTAGAAAAAAGAATTGCACACCAAGTGAACGTCAAATAAAGATGTGCATAATAGTGCGCAACATTATTAGTACTTTATAAATTTACGTGCGTTTTTTGAGAAATCGGAAATAGCGTAAATTAGTACTTCCTGTCAACGGAAATTACTCAAAATTTGACAGAAGGTAGAGAATTAGATCTTTTACTTACATGTGAAATTTCATTTATCTATCTGCAATAGTACTCAAGTTATAGGCTTTTGAAAAATTCAAAGTAGAAAAAGTACCACTTTCGGTTATCGGAAATCACTCAAAAGTTTATACGGATCTATGATTTTGATAAAATACTTATATATGAAATTTCAACCTAGCTGTAACGGTACTCAAGTAATCGTGTTTACACACAGACACACACAGACACAGACATACGGACAAGATTGCAAAATTATGTTTTTCCGTGTCAGTGAGGTGTAAAACGTCGAGATTTGTAAAAAATCTCGATTTTTTTTTTTTTTTGCACGATTACAAGACTTTCTCTATACTTCGTATATACGAGAAAGTAAAAATTCAGTTTCAGGGGAACGGCGGAGGGGGTTATGTGTTGAGGTGTAGTGTTTTTAAAGAGAGTGGTGGGGGGGGGGGGGGGGGGAGCGAAGATCTGGCTTTTTGTGAAAATTTGTTACAATTAGAGAAGGGGGGTTTGGTGCAAAATCGTCTGAAGAGTGAGTCGTGGTTAATGGGTGACCACTTTATGATTGTATATTGACGTCACCATCATTTTGGGCGGTGGCTTTATGTGACGATATGTAACGAGAAAAAAGAGGGTTGAGTTAATGGCGTAGCATTTATTTTGCATTTTTTAAGGATACAAATAATAAAAACACTGCTTATTTTGTTTTACATGTGTGACGACATTGTGTAGGACTTACAGATTATTAGTTCTCTCCCCCCCTGAAGCAATTACCCCCTGTCATTTACCCCCCGCCAAGGAGGACATCTCCCCCCCCCCACGCACACACCTCTTAAGGTACAGCTGGGGTTATGGTTAGGGTTACGGCTAGGGTTAGGGTTTGGGTTAGCGTTAGGGCTAGGGTTAGAGTTAGGGTTAGCGTTCTGGCTAAGGTTAAGATTATGGTTAGGGTTACGGCTAGGGTTAGGATTAGGGTTAGCGTTAGGGCTAGGGTTAGGGTTAGGGCTAGAGTTAGAGTTTGGGCTAGGGCTAGCGTTTGTGCTAAGGTTAGGGTTATGGTTAGGGTTAGCGTTAGAGTTAGGGCTAGGGTTAGAGTTAGGGCTAGAGTTAGGGTTAGCGTTCGGGCTAAGGTTAGGGTTAGCGTTAGGGCTAAGGTTAGGGCTAGGGTTAGATTCAGAATTAGAGTTAGTGTTATGGTCAGGGTTAGGATTAAGGCTAGGATTAGGGTTAGTGTTATGGTCAAGGTTAGGCTGAAACCTAAGTCTAGGGTTGGTTTTGGTTATGTGTTAAGTTTTAGGCTAAGGTGAATGCTTAGGGTTTGGTCATTTTTTTATCGATTAGGATTAAGGAAATACATAGGTATAGAGTTTGAGTTAGGATCATAACTTGAGGCCGGGGGGGGGGGGATTCTCCAGGGGGGTTATTGACAAGGGGTAATTGCCCCGGGGGGTAAATACGGGAGAGGGGGGGGGGTCTCCTCCGGGGGGGGGGGTAATTAACGGGGTGGGGGTAATGTCATGTAGCCAGGTCCACTATTAGAAAGCCAAGATTCCAAACTGTGTAGCCTTATGTATGTAGGTAATCTAATCTCATACAAGTTCTTGAAAGCAACATCAAAGACGAGAAATAAAAAGAGCCATCGTTGTCGGCTTATTTAACAGGGAAGTCTTAGTCTAAATCAATCCACGACAATGTCTTTAAGACAATAAACCTTAACTTTGCTTGAAATAACAATATCGTTCTTCATTCAGTCAAACTCAACATTATGGCTTCACTGAACTTTGTCATTGAAATGCATGTGTAGTTTGAAATGTGTGTCTGTTAAAATTGTACAGTTGATACCGAATATATCCAGCCTTTTTCTTCTTCGTTCAGCTGCTTTTCTTTCTGGATTTCTTTTCTTATCTTTTGTCAATCCAAGAACAAGTGTTGTATCCCCAAGATAGGTTGCTATCCCCAACTATAGAGCCTCATCTACACGGGAGATTGAACTCAGGACTTCTCGGTTTAGCAACCACGAACTTTACAAGTTCTTGATTTTGGTATTGGCGTGTCAGTTTTCTTCTTTATTTAGTCGACATCTAAAGTTAAACAAAAACAGTTGCCTACCTCAGCAAAAATCAATGTAGGCCAATTATGGCCAGTGTAGCAATTAGCAACATCAAAGTTGATTTGAATTCCATGCAACACTCATTCCATACTTCTCTAGTGTGGAGGTCTTGCTTATTAAAATTATCCGGTTTGTTTGATACTTTTCTTTAACTTAATAATATTAACCATAGACACTTTTTGCCTGGAGTACAAACTGGGTCACAGTATTCTCTGGTAAACAATTAAGTTATTTTCCAAATATATGCTCAGCTAATAGAAACAGCATTCCTAAATTATTTTATTTTTTTTTGTTTTTTTTTAAAGGGCTTCAGCTGTTTTAATGTCAACTTGTGCTGGGAATACTATAACTACATACAACCCTTTTCAGCTTTCAATCACTTGCATCTTATGTACGAAGTAAGAAAACCAAATACATCAAATTTTGAGAAATAATTTATTTATGAAACAATTGCATATAATTATAAAGCCAAACATTAATATATCAAGATTATTGCAATTATCACCATTTGCAGATTCTTGTTTAACTATGGTAGATGGAAGTATTAGTTGCCTTTTACATCACTTTTCACTTCCTGAAACAAAACAAAATGATTTTCTTAATCATCCATCTGAAATAATAAAATTAGCAAAAAAAAAAATCTTTAGTTTAAATTAGTTTAATACATCAAAACAAAACAAGAAAAAAGTGATTGAATGAGATGAATCATGGCATAGATATCTATAAAATTTTGCTTTAGTGATAAAGGGGGAAGAATTTAAGTTATTTTAAGTGAAACATAAGCTAGAGAAATAAACTATTAGGCCTAATTTAAATAATTTAATTCCTTTCTCCCAAAACACTACATGTATCCTTAAAAAAAGAAAACTTAAAATTTATCAATATTTACCTTGTGTATAAACTCTTCTGTACATCTACTGTATCAGCTTGACGCTCATTAGGTATGCCTAGTTCCTGTTGAGCAGTTAAGACAGATTAAGTAAATAATTCAAATTTGTAAGACAAACCACTAAATGATACTGTTTTATATATATATATATATATATATATATATATATATATATATATATATATATATATATATATATATATATATATATATATATATCCTTCCTGCAAATCAGCATATTTTGCAAAACAAATATTTAAAAAAATACATAATGATATTGTATCAATCATCACCACTGACTTGGTTTTACTAGGTAAAATATTTTTTTAAATACAATATTTATACAAATAAAAATCTATCTCAATCAACATGTTCAAAATAAACCAAAGCAAACTTGTGATAACTTACCTGATTAATGTTTGAGAGGATTCACCCAGTTCTCGCCACTGAAGCAGATTAGATGCATGTGTTATTACACTTGTGATATACTGATTGCCATTTTGTGTACTTTTAGTCCTGGAGATCTATGTTGTAGGCATAGACTGTTAAACCTGGATAGTAATATTATAGAAGTAAATTATATCTAGTATAATATAAATATTTTAAAATATAAATGACACTAAATTATATTTATCATTATTGGAAATAAAAATGGTACAATTAAGTTATAAAAAAACAAATTATAAAATTTAAAGCAGCTTATTAATAATTGTCATACCTTTTCCTACTTTTATGTCAAATGTAAGAGGTAATAGAGAAAGAACATCTTGTGTCATTTAGTATGCTGTAGTCTTATTACTGGTAAAAATCAGATCTTCCCTTTTTTTTTGATGAACCTGTAAAAGAGAAATTACAACATGGATAAACACAATGAATATCATATCTAATCCTCAACTAGTTATCACCCCAATCCTAACCTCATTTTTTAAAACCAATTTCTAAATATGTTTTCAGAACAAACGTATGTTAAGTCTACCTATTTTAATGTTCAGAATACTAATATTTATCAAAACTACCTCCAGTTGAAATTCAAGATACCTTTATAAAAAGTTATTATGACTTTAACTTTGTGTAGTTGTTATTTAGGCTATTTGTTTAATTTATATTATTTAAATTAATATTTCATGCCTTGTTTTAAAAAGATCTACAAGTCTACTTTTGATTTTATGGTATAATCTGATAAAAATTAGGCTGCTACATCTGAAAACTAAGGTCAATGCAAAGACTTCCAAATTAACGATAAGTAGGCTTGTATAGATATTGTATATAATTACTAGCCCAATAGTATTACTCTACGACCAATGTATAGGACTTAATGTATCAGACCTAATTCCTATAATTAGGCCTACTAATTATTAAATAATTAATAGATCTAACAGTAGGATAATTACAATTATGGGCCTTAGCTGACATAGAGAGCTGAATACTTAACTAAACATTTTTAAAAATTATAGTAAGCTAAGTGAGTTGAATTATTTTATTTAGATAGGCCTAGGCTATAATATACTCTATAGCAGTCTATAGTGATAGTCGCAGAGTAGCGTATATCATAATAATTTCAAATTAAATCTATAAGCAACATTAAGCCTCTGCCTTGTTGCCTAATTAAAAACTAAAGCCTATTAAGCCTTTTCCTAATAAGCCTTTGGCCTAATTTAAATAACAGCCTATAGGCCCTATAATATATAAATAGGCTAAACTACTTGTAAGACCTAATAGACTAATGACTAAGAGAGTGCTAGGCCCCTTTCCGATATTATATAATAATTGCTTGATCGATATCATAATATCTAACACTGATTACATTAATTTACATAAGGCTATACCATCTTAACTATAATAGATTGACGACAGAAGCCTGTGGTTGTATATAACACATTTAATGGGTCTAACTACATCACGATGGTAACACACAGAGAGGACGGAAGGAAGTACACAAGGGACATCACTCAAGATAACAATATTATAAATATAACTAATACAGAAGAGTGAGTTCCCTTGACCTCACAATTATTTCAATCTATTACATCCCTTTACCCTTAGAACACAATAACACATCTCTCAATAGAACAATTGATAGTATCCTAAAATCACCAATTATATTGTAACATGAACACTATGGTAGATTACATCCTTACAAACAATGCACAATATGCTACAACATAATCAAAATACAAAACAATAATGTCAAAGTCCTTTTGACCTTTAGAATCATAGGTCTAACCTATTTGGGACTTTGATTGTCCTGCTTGACCTTCTCAGTGGCTTCTGATTTGGTGACTCAAGATTCTGACCATCTGGATTCTCTATCTCAGGAGGTCTAGGATTTAAATCATTAACTCCAGAATTTACATTTTCTGACTCCAGACAACTTGGTTCACTCATATCAACAGAACTTGGTGGGATTGACAGATTCACACTTATTATCTGCACAAGTTATTTTTAACTTTATAAGACACAGGTCCTGTACATTGAACAATTTGACCTGGAATCCATTTTTCCTTTCTCCCATAATTTCTTAGATACACATTATCATTAACTGCAAATTCTCTTTCAATGGATGATTTGTCATGATTTACTTTTTGTGTATGTTGATGTTGGGAAACAGACCTTTGAACAGTTGGATGTAGTAGGTCAAGATGAGTTTTAATTTTCCTACCACATAGCAATTCACATGGTGCAACACCTGTTGTTATATGAGGAGTTGTGCGGTATTTGGTTAAGAACCTGTTTACTCTTTCTCTAAGAGAAAACTTGTTACCGGTATTCATTTTTACCATAGCGGTTTTGAATATGCCTACCGCTCTTTCAGCTAAACCATTCCCAGCAGGATGATAGGGGATGTGGTTATATGCTCAATACCATTTGCCACACAAAACAGTTTAAACTCATGAGCTGTGAAACTAGGCCCATTATCTGAAACAATTTGATCTGGTAATCCATGAGTTGAAAATATTTCCTTAAGTTCTATAATGGTATCATTTGCAGTGATTGTGTTCATGATTTTAACTTCTAACCATTTAGAATGTGAATCAATAACAATTAAGAACATTTTGTTCATGAAAGGTCCTGCGAAATCTATATGTATACGTTTCCATGGTTCAATTGGCCAGTCCCAGTTTTGCAAAGGTGCTGTAGCTGGTTGATTTGAATGTTGTGCACAGCTTGAACAAAGTTTTACATATTTTTCAATATCAGCATCCATATGTGGCCACCAGAACCATGATCTTGCTAGACTCTTCATTTTGGAAGAACCAAGATGAGTATCATGTAAAGTTCTTAAAACTTCTTTTTGTAACATTTTGGGGATAATTACTCTTGACCCCCATAGTATACATCCATCTTCCAGACTTAACTCTGTTTTTCTTATTTTATATGGCTTTAAGTCCTCATTCACTGACTCTTCAGGCCAACCATTCTTACAGTACTCATATACTTTTATTAAGCACTCATCTTTTTGTGTTTCTCTCTTAATATCATTCACATTTATATTGGAGTTATCCATGATAGTGAAGAGAACAAATACATCTTCTGGTACATAGTTCAGGCTCTGGTTTTTTAAAGGTAATCTACTAAGACTATCTGCACTATTCTCAGATCCAGGTTTGTATTTCAATTCATAATTGTATGCAGTTAGTGTGATAGCCCATCTTTGAATTCTTAGTGAGGCATGCTCAGGTAGGGTTTTGTTTTCTCCAAATAAACCTAGCAATGGTTTATGATCTGTAAAGATGGTAAACTTCCTACCAAACAGAAACTTATGAAATTTCTTAACACCAAAAATGATGCCTAAGCCTTCCCTATCTAACTGAGAATAATTTTTCTCAGCCTGGTTCAAAGATCTACTGGCAAAAGCAATGGGTCTGTCACCCTTCTCATCCATGTGGGACAAGACTGCTCCTACACCATCTGGTGAAGCATCACATGTTAATATAAGTCTTTTCCCTGGGTCATAGTGAGTTAGTAAGGTGTCAGTAGACAAAGCCTCTTTTGCTGTGTTAAAAGCAGCTTCTTGTTGTTTACCCCAGTGCCAAGTTGCATTTTTCTGTAGCAGCTTGTACAGTGGTGATAGTTTACCAGACAGATTTCCTATGAACTTTGCATAGTAATTTATTAAGCCCAAAAAAGCTCTTAGTTGTTGGGTATTTTCAGGTTTGGGTGCTTCTTTAATGGCTTTTGTTTTCTCAGGTTGAGGTCTGATGCCTTGTTTGCTCAATATATAACCAAGAAAACTAATTTCTGTCAGCATGAATTGACATTTATCTTTGTTTATCTTTAAACCTTTTTCACCAACAATTTTCAATACTTTATCAAGTGTTTTAAGATGTTCAGTGTCATTCTTACCAGTTATGTACACATTGTCAAAGTACACACAAACATTTGGAATATCCTTAAAAATACTGTCCATGACCGCTTGGAAAATTCCAGGGCTAGATGATATGCCAAAACATAGTCTTTCATATTGGTAGAGTCCTTTATGTGTGTTTATTGTCGTATAGACTTTTGAATCTGGATGCAGTTCTAGTTGAGTGTAAGCATGACTAAAGTCTAATTCAGTGAATTTGTCTCCTCCTGCCAAATTCAAAGGAATTTCCTCAATGTTAGGTATAGGGTACCTATTTAGCTCTATTTGCTTATTCAGTGTAGTTTTATAATCTCCACAAATTCTTATAGAACCATCCTTCTTTAACACTGGCACAATGGGTGTCGCCCAATCGGAATAGTCTACCTTCTTTATAATGCCATTAGATTCCAATCTACTTAGCTCATTTTCAATTTTATTCCTCATTGCATAAGGTGGAACTCTAGCTTTGCAGTATCTTGGATTTGTATCTTTAATGCTTAACTTCACTGTTCTATCATTTAGTAATCCAGAGTTACCAAAAACACATTTATTTTCAGATATTACTTTATCTAGTGAAGTAAGACTAGATTCTTTTACATTCTTCAATGAACAAATACTCTCCCAATTTAACTTAAGATCACTTAACCAGTTCCTACCTAGTAATGGCGGTCCATTTCCTTCAACCACAAGAAGAGGAAGTTTAACACTTTGACCATTATAACTTACATGAACCATACACTCTCCTATTACCGGAACATTGTCACCAGTGTATGTTGTTAGACACTTGTGACACGGCTGTAGAGGCACTGATCCTCCTGTGACAGCGTCAAAATCCTTCTTTGTGATGACTGTTAGTGATGCTCCAGTGTCAAGTTGGAAGCTGATGCTCTTACCGTTGATATTAACTTGTACATTGATGGGAGCATGACTTATTGATTTCACAGAGAACAGGTTGAAATCCGGCTGCGAATCAGTTTGAGCATTTTCACAGGTAGAGTGGTTCATTGGTTGGGTTAGGTAGTCTTGGTGAGAGTTAACATAGTGCTGCCTTTGGTTGCGGTACTGTCTTGACTGGCTAGATTTAGCAACAGACGAAGACTTTGCAAAGCAGGCCTTAGCAATGTGACCTTGCTTACTGCACTTATAACAAGTTGCAGACTTGAACTTGCACCGATGAGATGCATGGGGACCTTTGCATCGATGACATTTTTGATAATTATTACTAGATTTAGATCTAGGACTTGAACGAGCAGGGTGTTTAGCATAAGTTGGAATGCTCTGATGGGGTTGATGTTTATCGACTAACCTGCTGTTTACTGCATGGATCCCTGAAGGCGTTAGAGATTTCGCCGCATCTGATGACTGCTGGTATGAAGTTGCAAGTTGTATTGCTTTTTCCAATTTTAGATCTGACTCGAGCAGCAACTTTCTTTGAATATCAGGGCTGTTTACACCTGTCACAAACTTTTCACATAGTCTGTCAGACAGCGTATCGCCGAATTCACAAAATTCACTTAATTGACGTAAAGCAGCAACATATTCTGATATTGACTCGTTTGGTTGACGAGTCCTACTGTCAAATCTAGCTCTACATAAAAACTTTGATGGGGTAGGCGCATGGTGGTCTGTTAGCAATTTGCTCAGCTCGTTAAAGCTCTTGGTAGTTAGACTAGCTGGTGCGCATAAGTCTTTTAGTAGCCTAAATTGTTGAGGCCCTATGACTGTTAACAAAACAGCTCTCTTTTTGGCTTCTATCGTCACGTCGTTAGCTTCTAGGTAAAAGCTTAACCTCTCTAGGTAATCTTGAATGATTTCATCATTCGCATCAAATTCTTTTATTTGGCCATACAGCGCCATAATTCTAGAAATAATTAGCTAATAAGCTCTAGCAAACCTCTTTTTTGCGTAAGTAGGTGCTCTTTCTAGTAGATGTTTATCCTTCGTCGCCAGTTATAATGGATTGACGACAGAAGCCTGTGGTTGTATATAACACATTTAATGGGTCTAACTACATCACGATGGTAACACACAGAGAGGACGGAAGGAAGTACACAAGGGACATCACTCAAGATAACAATATTATAAATATAACTAATACAGAAGAGTGAGTTCCCTTGACCTCACAATTATTTCAATCTATTACATTAACTATGACTAATACTTTTTCTACTAATAAAATAGGCTATCTCTAGTTTAAACTTAGGCCTAATACTACTAATAGTAATTAGTAATTATAATTAAGTAGGCCATTTTATGACATTTATAAAATTTTTAGTAGATGGCCGAGCCTTAAATTTAAATACTAAAATAGATTTAGCATACTATGCCTATTGTTGGTCTAATTAATAATTTATTTTTCATTTAGAATTTTAGATCTCCAAAAGATAGGCCTAGCTAGGTCCTAAATAAATTATTTTTATTTTATTGAGCCCGCCTTAATGTATAAGATGTGATCTGTTTTTTTAATAAAAATAACCCTACACAATACTAGTGATTTAACTAATATCTAGTACTACTTTAGGCCTATTTAATTTATTTATTAGTAGGCTGAATAAAATCTAAAGCTATAACTACTATAAGGCCTACTTTATTACTATATTTGCCTATTATTCTATAATTAATTTATGTTTTCTTTCAATGCATAGTAGATCCTGTGGTACCTCAACATTCTAGTGCCTCGACATACCAGATTTTTTAAATACGAGTAGTTGAGCGAGTAATATTTCGCTTTGAGTTACGCGCAAAATTTGAGATACCGTATTTCACAGTTCATGTAAAAGAAATACCCCCAAAAAGATGCAAATGATTATTTATCGCAGCTATTTAATTATAATAATAAGCGTCTTACTCATATTTGCAGCATTATGAAAGGGAGAAAGAAATAAACTTCCTAAACAAGTTTTATTTTAAGCTACCAGCACATGAAAGTGATTTAAATTAAGCATGGCAAAAAAGAAGAGAAAAGCTGTCACGAAAATTAAGCTAACGTAATAATTTTATTTAGTATTTAGGCCTTACGTTTAAGTCTTAAGTGCAACAATGCTCAGTGAATTTTAGCCATTAATGGCATTAAGTTTATTAGGAATGATGTGTACTTGTGTAGCTTTAACTTTAGTATATTTTTAGACCTAAGCCTAATCTTGTAGATATAGATCTACAAACAATTTGAAATAGAAGAGATTTAAAATTGAGTAGATCTAGATCCTAAATGCTAAAGGACAGCTATGCCACAGAAATAATTATCTTTCTATCTCTAGTCAATCAAGACTAGATCTAGTGCTACTGAAAAATTACTAGATTTTCTAGATCTAGATTCTATTATTTACTTTCGACGCACCTGGCATACTTTTAACTTTTTCTCTCTAGTCAATAATGTAGATTTCTAGATCTAAATGTAAATCCTGATCTTGTAGATTTGATTTACGTAGGTTTTACATCAGTGTAAATCGTTGATCAAGTAGATCTAGTCTAGATCTGGACTAGCTCTCGTCAAAACAAAATTAGCTTCAAAACACCTACAGTTTATGCTTTCCTAATTGTGGAGAGCATGTTTAATTATTGTTTTATTTTCAACGACAGTGTTGACTGAGAAACCACCAAAGGGTTTTATTCTCAGCGACACAGTCGGAGAGAGGCTCAACGATTCTGTCGTTGAGATGATCCGCATGGGGTGATATATATATATATATATATATATATATATATATATATATATATATATATACATACATAATGCCATATACGAATGAAGAAGTTTAGAAGATTTGACATGAGACAAGTTGGAGTTTCGTGGTCACTGTAGGGGAAAATTAAAAAGCAATCGACTGTAAAGAGAACCGAAACAGTAAATAAGCCGGATGCCCTCCCTTGGGCATGTTTGGGATCTGGGGGAGGGGAGGCTTTCTTTGGGGTCAGTGGTCTGTGATGGCTGGCCAACGTTTGGGCCAGTTGGGACAGTGGTACGAGATTCAATATTGGCTCCATCTGGCATTTGTGGTAACCACACATACAAATAAATAAAGATACAAATAAATATATAAATATATACAACACAAAGACAACACAAAGAAAACACAAACACAACACAAACACAACACAGACACAAAACAAACACTACTTAAACACAACACAAACACAACATATAAACACAACACAACACAAACCGGGACGGCTATTATTATATAAAATTGTAGATCTTCTTGTAGTTTGGTGCAGGTCTCTATAAAAGAGTTTTCTGGTGAGACCGACAAAAATGAATTCCCCTTCGTGTATATATATATATATATATATATATATATATATATATATATATATATATATATATATATATATATATATATATATATATATATATATATATATATATATATATATGTGTGTGTGTGTGTGTGTGTGTGTGTGTTGCCCCAAATATTTGTGAATCGTCTTTCCTGTTATTAATGAGGAAATGTTTTTCTGTTTTGCAGAATGTGCTCTTTTATCACTTCTACAAGATGATAATGGATAACTGGATTTATACATTGGATTTAGAAGCTGCACTGGATTAACATTGGATAAAAATAGAATGAGAGTAGTCGGTTATTTCCCCTTCAAGGGGTGATCACTCTATGAGGTAAGACACAACTTGCGTTTGTCTAGTTAGTCAGTTTTAGTTGGTCAATTCTAGTTGGTCAGTTCTGGTTGAGTAGGTCATTTCTAGTTGGTCATTTCTAGTTGAGTAGGTCATTTCTAGTTGAGTCGGTCATTTCTAGTTGAGTAGGTCAGTTCTAGTTGAGTAGGTCATTTCTAGTTGAGTAGGTCAGTTCTAGTTGAGTAGGTAATTTATAGTTGAGTAGGTCATTTCTAGTTGAGTAGGTCAGTTCTAGTCTAGTAGGTCAGTTCTAGTTGAGTAGATCATTTATAGTTGAGTAGGTCATTTCTAGGTGAGTAGGTCATTTCTAGTTGAGTAGGTCATTTCTAGTTGAGTAGGTCAGTTCTAGTTGAGTAGGTAATTTATAGTTGAGTAGGTCATTTCTAGTTGAGTAGGTCAGTTCTAGTCTAGTAGGTCAGTTCTAGTTGAGTAGGTCATTTATAGTTGAGTAGGTCATTTCTAGTTGAGTAGGTCATTTCTAGTTGAGTAGGTCATTTCTAGTTGAGTAGGTCATTTCTAGTTGAGTAGGTCAGTTCTAGTTGAGTAGGTAATTTATAGTTGAGTAGGTCATTTCTAGTTGAGTAGGTCAGTTCTAGTCTAGTAGGTCAGTTCTAGTTGAGTAGGTCATTTATAGTTGAGTAGGTCATTTCTAGTTGAGTAGGTCAGTTCTAGTTGAGTAGGTCATTTCTAGTTGAGTAGGTCAGTTCTAGTCTAGTAGGTCAGTTCTAGTTGAGTAGGTCATTTCTAGTTGATTAGGTCAGTTCTAGTTGAGTAGGTCATTTCTAGTTGAGTAGGTCAGTTCTAGTTGAGTAGGTAATTTATAGTTGAGTAGGTCATTTCTAGTTGATTAGGTCAGTTCTAGTTGAGTAGGTCATTTCTAGTTGATTAGGTCAGTTCTAGTTGAGTAGGTCATTTCTAGTTGATTAGGTCAGTTCTAGTTGAGTAGGTAATTTATAGTTGAGTAGGTCATTTCTAGTTGATTAGGTCAGTTCTAGTTGAGTAGGTCATTTCTAGTTGATTAGGTCAGTTCTAGTTGAGTAGGTCATTTCTAGTTGAGTAGGTCAGTTCTAGTTGAGTAGGTCAGTTCTAGTTGAGTAGGTAATTTATAGTTGAGTAGGTCATTTCTAGTTGAGTAGGTCAGTTCTAGTCTAGTAGGTCAGTTCTAGTTGAGTAGATCATTTATAGTTGAGTAGGTCATTTCTAGTTGAGTAGGTCATTTCTAGTTGAGTAGGTCATTTCTAGTTGAGTAGGTCATTTCTAGTTGAGTAGGTCAGTTCTAGTTGAGTAGGTAATTTATAGTTGAGTAGGTCATTTCTAGTTGAGTAGGTCAGTTCTAGTCTAGTAGGTCAGTTCTAGTTGAGTAGGTCATTTATAGTTGAGTAGGTCATTTCTAGTTGAGTAGGTCAGTTCTAGTTGAGTAGGTCATTTCTAGTTGAGTAGGTCAGTTCTAGTCTAGTAGGTCAGTTCTAGTTGAGTAGGTCATTTCTAGTTGATTAGGTCAGTTCTAGTTGAGTAGGTCATTTCTAGTTGAGTAGGTCAGTTCTAATTGAGTAGGTAATTTATAGTTGAGTAGGTCATTTCTAGTTGATTAGGTCAGTTCTAGTTGAGTAGGTCATTTCTAGTTGATTAGGTCAGTTCTAGTTGAGTAGGTCATTTCTAGTTGATTAGGTCAGTTCTAGTTGAGTAGGTAATTTATAGTTGAGTAGGTCATTTCTAGTTGATTAGGTCAGTTCTAGTTGAGTAGGTCATTTCTAGTTGATTAGGTCAGTTCTAGTTGAGTAGGTCATTTCTAGTAGGTCAGTTCTAGAAGAAAGAACGCTACTTCCCCACAGATTTCGTCAATAAATGACTCCAGTCTCCAGGGCAAACTGCTGAGTCGGTCCTCTAGCATTACTACCTCTCTACCTCACAATAACACTAGCGTTAGTACCTCTCTACCTCACTATAACACTAGCATTAGTACCTCTCTACCTCACTATAACACTAGCATTAGTACCTCTCTACCTTACTATAACACTAGCATTAGTACCTCTCTACCTCACTATAACACTAGCATTAGTACCTCTCTACCTCACTATAACACTAGCATTAGTACCTCTCCACCTCACTATAACACTAGCATTAGTACCTCTCTACCTCACTATAACACTAGCATTAGTACCTCTCTACCTCACTATAACACTAGCATTAGTACCTCTCTACCTCACTATAACACTACATTAGTACCTCTCCACCTCTCTACCTCACTATAACACTAGCATTAGTACCTCTCTACCTCACTATAACACTAGCATTAGTACCTCTCTACCTCACTATAACACTAGCATTAGTACCTCTCCACCTCACTATAACTCTAGCATTAGTACCTCTCTACCTCACTATAACACTAGCATTAGTACCTCTCTACCTCACTATAACACTAGCATTAGTACCTCTCTACCTCACTATAACACTAGCATTAGTACCTCTCTACCTCACTATAACACTAGCATTAGTACCTCTCCACCTGTCTACCTCACTATAACACTAGCATTAGTACCTCTCTACCTCACTATAACACTAGCATTAGTACCTCTCTACCTTACTATAACACTAGCATTAGTACCTCTCTACCTCACTATAACACTAGCATTAGTACCTCTCCACCTCACTATAACACTAGCATTAGTACCTCTCTACCTCACTATAACACTAGCATTAGTACCTCTCTACCTCACTATAACACTAGCATTAGTACCTCTCTACCTCACTATAACACTAGCATTAGTACCTCTCCACCTCTCTACCTCACTATAACACTAGCATTAGTACCTCTCTACCTCACTATAACACTAGCATTAGTACCTCTCTACCTCACTATAACACTAGCATTAGTACCTCTCCACCTCACTATAACTCTAGCATTAGTACCTCTCTACCTCACTATAACACTAGCATTAGTACCTCTCTACCTCACTATAACACTAGCATTCGTACCTCTCTACCTCATTATAACACTAGCATTAGTACCTCTCTACCTCACTATAACACTAGCATTAGTACCTCTCTACCTCACTATAACACTAGCATTAGTACCTCTCCACCTCTCTACCTCACTATAACACTAGCATTAGTACCTCTCTACCTGACTATAACACTAGCATTAGTACCTCTCCACCTCACTATAACACTAGCATTAGTACCTCTCTACCTCACTATAACACTAGCATTAGTACCTCTCCACCTCACTATAACACTAGCATTAGTACCTCTCTACCTCACTATAACACTAGCATTAGTACCTATCCACCTCTCTACCTCACTATAACACTAGCATTAGTACCTCTCTACCTCACTATAACACTAGCATTAGTACCTCTCCACCTCTCTACCTCACTATAACACTAGCATTAGTACCTCTCTACCTCACAATCACTATATCACTACCTCCATTCCTCACTCTTCATATGTCCAGCCCCTACCCCCATCTACACACCTCTCTATTCCCTACCCCCATCTACACACCTCTCTAGTCCCTACCCCCATCTACACACCACTCTAGCACCTCCCTCCATCTACACACCTCTCTAGCACCTCCCTCCATCTACACACCTCTCTAGCACCTCCCTCCATCTACACACCTCTCTAGCACCTCCCTCCATCTACACACCTCTCTAGCACCTCCCTCCATCTACACACCTCTCTAGCACCTCCCCCCATCTACACACCTCTCTAGCACCTCCCTCCATGTACACACCTCTCTAGCACCTCCCTCCATTTACACACCTCTCTAGCCCCTCCCTCCATCTACACACCTCTCTAGCACCTCCCTCCATCTACACACCTCTCTAGCACCTCCCTCCATCTACACACCTCTCTAGCACCTCCCTCCATCTACACACCTCTCTAGCACCCCCCTCCATCTACACACCTCTCTAGCACCCCCCTCCATCTACACACCTCTCTAGCACCTCCCTCCATCTACACACCTCTCTAGCACCTCCCTCCATCTACACACCTCTCTAGCACCTCCCTCCATCTACACACCTCTCTAGCACCTCCCTCCATCTACACACCTCTCTAGCACCCCCCTCCATCTACACACCTCTCTAGCACCTCCCTCCATCTACACACCTCTCTAGCACCTCCCTCCATCTACACACCTCTCTAGCACCTCCCTCCATCTACACACCTCTCTAGCACCTCCCTCCATCTACACACCTCTCTAGCACCCCCCTCCATCTACACACCTCTCTAGCCCCTCCCTCCATCTACACACCTCTCTAGCACCCCCCTCCATCTACACACCTCTCTAGCACCTCCCTCCATCTACACACTTCTCTAGCACCTCCCTCCATCTACACACCTCTCTAGCACCTCCCTCCATCTACACACCTCTCTAGCACCTCCCTCCATCTACACACCTCTCTAGCACCTCCCTCCATCTACACACCTCTCTAGCACCTCCCTCCATCTACACACCTCTCTAGCACCTTCCCCCATCTACACACCTCTCTAGCACCTCCCTCCATCTACACACCTCTCTAGCACCTCCCTCCATCTACACACCTCTCTAGCACCTCCCTCCATCTACACACCTCTCTAGCACCTCCCTCCATCTATACACCTCTCTAGCACCTCCCTCCATCTACACACCTCTCTAGCCCCTCCCTCCATCTACACACCTCTCTAGCACCTCCCTCCATCTATACACCTCTCTAGCACCTCCCTCCATCTATACACCTCTCTAGCACCTCCCTCCATCTACACACCTCTCTAGCACCTCCCTCCATCTACACACCTCTCTAGCACCTCCCTCCATCTACACACCTCTCTAGCACCTCCCTCCATCTACACACCTCTCTAGCACCTCCCTCCATCTACACACCTCTCTAGCACCTCCCTCCATCTACACACCTCTCTAGCACCTCCCCCCATCTACACACCTCTCTAGCACCTCCCTCCATCTACACACCTCTCTAGCACCTCCCTCCATCTACACACCTCTCTAGCACCTCCATCCATCTTCACACCTTTCTAGCACTTCCCTCCATCTACACACCTTTCTAGCACCTCCTTCCATCTACACACCTCTCTAGCACCTCCCTCCATCTATACACCTCTCTAGCACCTCCCTCCATCTACACACCTCTCTAGCCCCTCCCTCCATCTACACACCTCTCTAGCACCTCCCTCCATCTACACACCTCTCTAGCACCTCCCTCCATCTACACACCTCTCTAGCACCTCCCCCCATCTACACACCTCTCCAGCAACTCCCTCCATCTACACACCTCACTAGCACCTCCCTCCATCTACACACCTCTCTAGCACCTCCCTCCATCTACACACCTCTCTAGCACCTCCCTCCATCTACACACCTCTCTAGCCCCTCCCTCCATCTACACACCTCTCTAGCACCTCCCTCCATCTACACACCTCTCTAGCACCTCCCTCCATCTACACACCTCTCTACCCCGCGCCTACTCTCCATCCGCCCCCAACCTGGCACCCCCACCCCACCCCCAACCTGGCACCCCCACCCCACCCCCACCCCCACCCCCACCCCACCCCCATCCCCACCCCACTAATCAAGAGATTTCCTACGGGCCAGCTTTTAATGTCTTTATGATGAACGACCTAATTATGTCCAGAAAAAAAGTCCAGTAATTTTCTTTAATTAATCAATTATAGTTGGGAGAAGGAAAGTTTTTCTTGGTTTTTGATGCATAAAATTGCAGAGTCATGTGACCAGAGTCATGTGGTTAGAGTCATGTCACCAGAGTCATGTGGTTAGAGTCATGTGGTTAGAGTCATGTGGTTAGAGTCATGTGACCAGAGTCATGTGGTTAGACTCATGTGGGTAGAGTCATGTGACCAGAGTCATGTGACCAGAGTCATGTGGTTAGAGTCATGTGGTTAGAGTCATGTGGTTAGAGTCATGTGGGTAGAGTCATGTCACCAGAGTCATGTGGGTAGAGTCATGTGGTTAGAGTCATGTGGGTAGAGTCATGTGGTTAGAGTCATGTGGTTAGAGTCATGTCACCAGAGTCATGTGGGTAGAGTCATGTGGTTAGAGTCATGTGGGTAGAGTCATGTGGTTAGAGTCATGTGGTTAGAGTCATGTGGTTAGAGTCATGTGGTTACAGTCATGTGGTTAGAGTCATGTGGGTAGAGTCATGTGGTTAGAGTCATGTGGTTAGAGTCATGTGGGTAGAGTCATGTGGTTAGAGTCATGTGGTTAGAGTCATGTGGTTAGAGTCATGTGGTTACAGTCATGTGGTTAGAGTCATGTGGTTAGAGTCATGTGGTTAGAGTCATGTGACCAGAGTCATGTGGTTAGAGTCATGTGGTTAGAGTCATGTGACCAGAGTCATGTGGTTAGAGTCATGTGGTTAGAGTCATGTGACCAGAGTCATGTGGTTAGAGTCATGTGGTTAGAGACACCCTCACAGCCCTCCACAGATGGGTGAACTAGACCCTTGACGTCACATAATCAGCAGCCGATACCTGACGCACTTCATTTGAAGATTTGTTTTTCTTTCCCTCTCTCTCCCTACCCACCCCACCCTACCCCAGCCCACCCTACCCCAGTTAGTGGCGAAACATTTTTAGATATTTGTAAGTAAGTTGTATTAGTGTAGTGTATTTTTAAAAAATTAAATTATTGGCATGAAGTATGTACATTTGAATCGATTGCATTCAATATTTAATCCAATGTTTCAACCTACTCAGTTTGTATTCATCTTCATTTTACAAGCTTGTATTTAGTTCAGAACATCTGTTTGTTTGTTTGTTTGTTTGTGGGTTTTTTGTGTGCAAATCTTGTAACGCGACTTTGACCCACTTCTGTTGTAGCGATTTCGTTCAAACTTTTCAGACACGTTCCATTTCGATGGCGACACAAATCTATTTATTTTTAAAATTTAATTAGTCATTAAAAAATTAATTAAACTGGTTCGAAACTAGGGACAGATAATACAATTTAATCACTCGATAGATTACTGTATTCATTAACAGAAAGCGAGATAACTAGCTAGACGCGACCACCCGACCAATCTGGTGAACTATGGTTCACGCCGAATGTTTAAAATCGTAGAGCGGGTCCCGTTAGAGAAGGCTATTAGCGGCAGATAACAGAGCTTTTAAACGATTTGAAAAATTGGGACATAGCAAGACTAAGAACTGTCCTTCACTTTATCAACTTGCTGTTGTCTGTAAACTATCGTCACGGACGGCTGCTTTCAAGGGGCAGTTAATCATATTTCAGATATCTCAAGCTACTGATGGTGTTTGAAAGCAAAAAGTTTTAGTTGTGTCGATTTAATAAATTAGGAATCAATAAAAATTAGAAAATAAAACAAATATAATAAACTTTATAGCAACATGCTTTTAAATGCACAGTAAAAAATAAAATACTCCTTAATGAGCACAAAATAACATAATGCTAACAATACACAAAACAAAATAAACACAAAACAAAATAAACACACAACGCAACCTAAAACAAAACAGGACACAAAACGCAACGCAACCTGTTTTGTAATCCTTGGATAAAATAAAACCTAAAATTAATCGACATACTGCAATATTTAAAAAAAAATGTAAGGCAAGCGAAATAAATTTTGTACTAAACAGAGCAGTATGTACATTTAACTATAGTTTTCAAATTGAAACAGATCGAGAGTTTATTGACCATTTATTTTGTAATAACTTATTACAACTTTAACAAATAATTTCGTCCGCAAAATAATTTCCGTCAAAGCTTGAATAGAGTTCTTGAAAGAGGGACGGTATAAATCGCGTCTCGTGGATGTCTGTTGGTACCAAACCTACAAGGTGGAACATTTGGAATAACAGCCTGCAGCTAATTTCAGAGTTTCAATGCGCGCTACCCTGTCAGGTAATAATAAATTAGAATGGGCTGCTACTATTTCGTCTCAACACACATACCCCACATCTCAACACAACATACCCCACATCTCAACACAACATACCCCACATCTCAACACAACATACCCCACATCTCAACACAACATACCCCACATCTCAACACAACATACCCCACATCTCCACACAACATACCCCACATCTCAACACAACATACCCCACATCTCCACACAACATACCCCACATCTCAACACAACATACCCCACATCTCCACACAACATACCCCACACAACATACCCCACATCTCAACACAACATACCCCACATCTCCACACAACATACCCCACATCTCAACACAACATACCCCACACAACATACCCCACACAACATACCCCACATCTCAACACAACATACCCCACATCTCAACACAACATACCCCACATCTCAACACAACATACCCCACATCTCCACACAACATACCCCACATCTCAACACACATACCCCACATCTCCACACAACATACCCCACATCTCAACACACATACCCCACATCTCAACACAACATACCCCACATCTCAACACAACATACCCCACATCTCAACACAACATACCCCACATCTCAACACACATACCCCACATCTCAACACACATACCCCACATCTCAACACACATACCCCACATCTCCACACAACATACCCCACATCTCAACACAACATACCCCACATCTCCACACAACATACCCCACATCTCAACACACATACCCCACATCTCCACACAACATACCCCACATCTCAACACACATACCCCACATCTCAACACAACATACCCCACATCTCAACACACATACCCCACATCTCAACACAACATACCCCACGTCACAACATACCCCACATCTCAACACAACATACCCCACATCTCAACACAACATACCCCACATCTCAACACAACATACCCCACATCTCAACACAACATACCCCACATCTCAACACAACATACCCCACATCTCAACACACATACCCCACATCTCAACACAACATACCCCACATCTCAACACAACATACCCCACATCTCAACACACATACCCCACATCTCCACACAACATACCCCACATCTCAACACACATACCCCACATCTCAACACAACATACCCCACATCTCAACACACATACCCCACATCTCAACACACATACCCCACATCTCCACACAACATACCCCACATCTCAACACACATACCCCACATCTCAACACAACATACCCCACATCTCCACACAACATACCCCACATCTCAACACACATACCCCACATCTCAACACACATACCCCACATCTCAACACAACATACACCACATCTCAACACAACATACCCCACATCTCCACACAACATACCCCACATCTCAACACAACATACCCCACATCTCAACACAACATACCCCACATCTCAACACAACATACCCCACATCTCAACACAACATACCCCACATCTCAACACAACATACCCCACATCTCAACACACATACCCCACATCTCAACACAACATACCCCACATCTCCACACAACATACCCCACATCTCAACACACATACCCCACATCTCAACACACATACCCCACATCTCAACACACATACCCCACATCTCCACACAACATACCCCACATCTCAACACACATACCCCACATCTCAACACACATACCCCACATCTCAACACAACATACACCACATCTCAACACACATACCCCACATCTCAACACAACATACACCACATCTCAACACAACATACCCCACATCTCAACACAACATACCCCACATCTCAACACACATACCCCACATCTCAACACACATACCCCACATCTCCACACAACATACCCCACATCTTGAAGTACATCTGTACCTGTTGACCCCAGGGAACATGTTGACGTGCAGGTGGTATTGATTTATTCAGTCCCCCCTCCATAATTATATTTAAATGTACATTTATTCAGTCCCCCCTCCATAATTATATTTAAATGTACATTTATTCAGTCCCCCCCTCCATAATTATATTTAAATGTACATTTATTCAGTCCCCCCCCCCTCCATAATTATATTTAAATGTACATTTATTCAGTCCCCCCCTCCATAATTATATTTAAATGTACATTTATTCAGTCCCCCCCCCTCCATAATTATATTTAAATGTACATTTATTCAGTCCCCCCCCCCCCTCCATAATTATATTTAAATGTACATTTATTCAGTCCCCCCCCCCTCCAAAATTATATTTAAATGTACATTTATTCAGCCCCCCCCCCCCCCCCTCCATATGGTTACATCTGGTTTTGACCAGAATCCACCAAACATTTGTGCCAGATACCAGAGACCAGAATCCACCAAACATTTGTGCCAGATACCAGAGACCAGAATCCACCAAACATTTGTGCCAGATACCAGAGACCAGAATCCACCAAACATTTGTGCCAGAGACCAGAATCCACCAAACATTTGTCCCAGAGTTCGATGTTCAGCCGTCCCTTCCTGACTGACTTGACAGAGAGAAGCAAAATGGCGGGGTAAAGATGTGACGTACACAGCGAGCCTACGTCTTAAAACCTCACGACGGTAGAGAGTAGGCCTCCCACTGTCCTGGTGTCTATAAGGCGGGTCTCTTCGCTGTATCATTCAAATTTTATTTGAATCAATCTCTGAAAAAAGCGTCACTAGCCTTAAAGTAGTCTTTAGAGGAGCCCCCCTCCTTCCCTGCATTAGAGACGAATGATTTGATAAATCGAACGTAGGCCTAATTTTGATCAAACGTCGTCGACTTAACTACGTGGCGTGCCATAGAGCTCTTCCCAACACAAAAAAGTCCTTTCATCCTAGCTGGAAACCTATGTCTCGCTCAAACATCTTTAGATATCCCACGACAAACATCTTTAGATATCCCAAGACATACATCTTTAGATATCCCATGACATACATCTTTAGATATCCCATGACATACATCTTTAGATATCCCATGACATACATCTTTAGATATCCCATGACATACATCTTTAGATATCCCATGACATACATCTTTAGATATCCCATGACATACATCTTTAGATATCCCATGACATACATCTTTAGATATCCCATGACATACATCTTTAGATATCCCATGACATACATCTTTAGATATCCCATGACATACATCTTTAGATATCCCATGACATACATCTTTAGATATCCCATGACATACATCTTTAGATATCCCATGACATACATCTTTAGATATCCCATGACATACATCTTTAGATATCCCATGACATACATCTTTAGATATCCCATGACATACATCTTTAGATATCCCATGACATACATCTTTAGATATCCCATGACATACATCTTTAGATATCCCATGACATACATCTTTAGATATCCCATGACATACATCTTTAGATATCCCATGACATACATCTTTAGATATCCCATGACATACATCTTTAGATATCCCATGACATACAACTTTAGATATCCCATGACATACATCTCTAGATATCCCATGACATACATCTTTAGATATCCCATGACATACATCTCTAGATATCCCATGACCTATTACACAAGGGACGCCAACCCATAGGAAAGCTGTAGAATTGCCATCTTGTTAGAGTGAGTCAATTTGTTTCAATTGACTTTCCCATGAACACACCCCCAACAACATGGCTGGTCTCACCCACCCCATCAGGTCACGTGGTCTCACCCAGCCCATCAGGTCACGTGGTCTCACCCAGCCCACCAGGTCACGTGGTCTCACCCAGCCCATCAGGTCACGTGGTCTCACCCAGCCCACCAGGTCACGTGGTCTCACCCAGCTCATCAGGTCACGTGGTCTCACCCAACCCATCAGGTCACGTGGTCTCACCCAGCCCATCAGGTCACGTGGTCTCACCCAGCCCACCAGGTCACGTGGTCTCACCCAACCCATCAGGTCACGTGGTCTCACCCAGCCCATCAGGTCACGTGGTCTCACCCAGCCCATCAGGTCACGTGGTCTCACCCAGCCCATCAGGTCACGTGGTCTCACCCAGCCCATCAGGTCACGTGGTCTCACCCAGCCCATCAGGTCACGTGGTCTCACCCAGCCCATCAGGTCACGTGGTCTCACCCAGCCCACCAGGTCACGTGGTCTCACCCAGCTCATCAGGTCACGTGGTCTAACCCAACCCATCAGGTCACGTGGTCTCACCCAGCCCACCAGGTCACGTGGTCTCACCCAACCCATCAGGTCACGTGGTCTCACCCAGCCCATCAGGTCACGTGGTCTCACCCAGCCCATCAGGTCACGTGGTCTCACCCAGCCCATCAGGTCACGTGGTCTCACCCAACCCATCAGGTCACGTGGTCTCACCCAGCCCATCAGGTCACGTGGTCTCACCCAGCCCATCAGGTCACGTGGTCTCACCCAACCCATCAGGTCACGTGGTCTCACCCAGCCCATCAGGTCACGTGGTCTCACCCAACCCATCAGGTCACGTGGTCTCACCCACCCCATCAGGTCACGTGGTCTCACCCAGCCCATCAGGTCACGTGGTCTCACCCAGCTCATCAGGTCACGTGGTCTCACCCAAACCATCAGGTCACGTGGTCTCACCCAGCCCATCAGGTCACGTGGTCTCACCCAACCCATCGGGTCACGTGGTCTCACCCAACCCATCAGGTCACGTGGTCTCACCCAGCCCATCAGGTCACGTGGTCTCACCCAGCCCATCAGGTCACGTGGTCTCACCCAGCTCATCAGGTCACGTGGTCTCACCCAAACCATCAGTTCATGTGGCCCTATATTGATGACGTCATCAGTGGCGGCTGGCGCTTTGATCAATTTCATTTGTAGTGATGTTATTGGACATGTCTAGGTCTCGGCATTTAAACTCTGTAATTAAACGGGTTGAACCACTGTCACTAGACAGGTTTAACCACTGTCACTAGACAGGTTTAACCACTGCCACTAGACAGGTTTAACCACTGCCACTAGACAGGTTTAACCACTGCCACTAGACAGGTTTAACCACTGCCACTAGACAGGTTTAACCACTGTCACTAGACAGGTTTAACCACTGTCACTAGTCAGGTTTAACCACTGTCACTAGACAGATTTAACCACTGCCACTAGACAGGTTTAACCACTGTCACTAGACGGTGTTCACGATGTCCATGTTAGAGGGGTGGGTAAGGTCAGTACGACGGATGTACCTCGACAAAATGTCCCACGACTAAATGACCCGCGTCAAAACGTCACCCAGAGATTAGGCCCGGACTAAACAAACTCGAATGGCAATTGAAGAGAGAACTCGACAAAATGACTCTAGATATGAAGGTTCCCCAACATTTGATCAGCGTCAAATTGGCTTCCGATAATATAGCTCATAATATGTAACTCTTCAATAAGATAATATGGCTCATAACAAGTAAATAATATGGCTCATAACAAGTAAATAATATGGCTCATAACAAGTAAAAAAGATAGTTGAAAAACTTGGTTTAATGCGGGGTGTAAAGGCACATATCCCACAGGCACATATCCCACAGGCACATATCCCACAGGCACATATCCCACAGGCACATATCCCACAGGCACATATCCCACAGGCACATATCCCACAGGCACATATACCGAGATCGCTGAACGACGGCAGCCTAGTATATTATATTGGGGTGCTTAGAAACATTTTGAAGGGAGTCATATTAACTTAGACCTTTATGTCGTGAATTATGTTGTGATCTGCACTGATCAGGACATTAATCTAGTGTCGCGATATAGTGACCTAATTACGCTCAGAATGATTGACCTATTTATATTCCAATCGACCTAGTTATATTCAGATTGACCTTGTTATGATACGACTGACCTAGTTATGTTACGACTGACCTAGTTATGTTACGATTGACCTAGTTATGTTCCGATTGACCCAGATGTGTGGTGATCACGGTGCTAAATGACAGCTAATTAGCTTTATGAATGTAGAGGTCACATGATGACCAATTTATGTAGCACTGTTGATTCTACCATTTGTTGACCTGCTTTAAATCGTCTGACCTACATCATAAAGAATGAAATGACCTACTTTATTAGGATAAATGGGAAGAAATTATTGTTCCCTTCTTATCTCACTATCCCCCCCCCCACCGAAGACAATTCCCCCAAATCTAGACACCCCCCCCCCCCCCCCCCACCGAAGACAATCCTTCCCACAGGAGTCGCCCTGGGTTGATTGTGCTCAGAAAGATTGTTTGGTATCGATTTCACACTTGTAAGAATCGGTAGCAATCGTACCTTAAAGATGAATTCTATGCGCGTAGTTGCGGGTTGTATCGTAGGGTGGTTGCGGGTTGTATCGTAGAGTGGTTGCGGATTGGGTTGCGGGTTTGTATCGTCGGGTGGTTGCGGGTTGTACCATGGAGTGGTTGCGGGTTGTATCGTAGAGGTGTTGCGGGTTGTATCGTAGAGTGGTTGCGGGTTGGTTGCGGGTTGTATCGTAGAGTGGTTGCGGGTTGGTTGCGGGTTGTATCGTAGAGTGGTTGCGGGTTGTATCGTAGAGTGGTTGCGGGTTGGTTGCGGGTTGTATCGTAGAGTGGTTGCGGGTTAGTTGCGGGTTGTATCGTAGAGTGGTTGCGGGTTGGTTGCGGGTTGTATCGTAGAGTGGTTGCGGGTTGGTTGCGGGTTGTATCGTAGAGTGGTTGCGGGTTGTATCGTAGAGTGGTTGCGGGTTGGTTGCGGGTTGTATCGTAGAGTGGTTGCGGGTTGGTTGCGGGTTGTATCGTAGAGTGGTTGCGGGTTGGTTGCGGGTTGTATCGTAGAGTGGTTGCGGGTTGGTTGCGGGTTGTATCGTAGAGTGGTTGCGGGTTGGTTGCGGGTTGTATCGTAGAGTGGTTGCGGGTTGGTTGCGGGTTGTATCGTAGAGTGGTTGCGGGTTGTATCGTAGAGTGGTTGCGGGTTGGTTGCGGGTTGTATCGTAGAGTGGTTGCGGGTTGGTTGCGGGTTGTATCGTAGAGTGGTTGCGGGTTGTATCGTAGAGTGGTTGCGGGTTGGTTGCGGGTTGTATCGTAGAGTGGTTGCGGGTTGGTTGCGGGTTGTATCGTAGAGTGGTTGCGGGTTGTATCGTAGAGTGGTTGCGGGTTGGTTGCGGGTTGTATCGTAGAGTGGTTGCGGGTTGGTTGCGGGTTGTATCGTAGAGTGGTTGCGGGTTGTATCGTAGAGTGGTTGCAGGTTGGTTGCGGGTTGGTTGCGGGTTATATCAAATGTGGTTGCGGATTATCGTCAAGAAACTTTCCAATGTCCTCTCGCGAGCTGAACTTTTCTTGACGACCCCTTTTTGTGGCGACCCCTTTTTGTGGCGACTCCTTTATTATGATATCCCTGTCGTTGTGTGATCCTTTATATTATCCCTACTGTATACACCCCCACCCCAATTTGAACAGGATGAATCGTTGTTCTCATAAAGAAACCAATCAACGGTTGTGGAGTCAGACGTATGAGTAGAGGAGTCAGACCACTGAGTAGAGGAGTCAGACCTATGAGTAGAGGAGTCAGACCTATGAGTAGAGGAGTCAGACCACTGAGTAGAGGAGTCAGACCACTGAGTAGAGGAGTCAGACCTATGAGTAGAGGAGTCAGACCTCTGGGTGGAGGAGTCAGACCTCTAGAGGAGTCAGACCTATGAGTAGAGGAGTCAGACCTATGAGTAGAGGAGTCATACCTATGAGTAGAGGAGTCAGACCTATGAGTAGAGGAGTCAGACCTATGAGTAGAGGAGTCAGACCTATGAGTAGAGGAGTCAGACATAATGAGAAGAGGAGTCAGACCACTGAGTAGAGGAGTCAGACCTATGAGTAGAGGAATCAGACCTCCGAGTAGAGGAGTCAGACCTATGAGTAGAGGAGTCAGACCTATGAGTAGAGGAGTCAGACCACTGAGTAGAGGAGTCAGACCTATGAGTAGAGAAGTCAGACCTCTGGGTGGAGGTCAGACCTCTAGAGGAGTCAGACCTATGAGTAGAGGAGTCAGACCTATGAGTAGAGGAGTCATACCTATGAGTAGAGGAGTCAGACCTATGAGTAGAGGAGTCAGACCTATGAGTAGAGGAGTCAGACCTATGAGTAGAGGAGTCAGACATAATGAGAAGAGGAGTCAGACCACTGAGTAGAGGAGTCAGACCTATGAGTAGAGGAATCAGACCTCGGAGTAGAGGAGTCAGACCTATGAGTAGAGGAGTCAGACCTATGAGTAGAGGAGTCAGACCACTGAGTAGAGGAGTCAGACCTCTTGGGACGGCTCGAGTCAATAGCTTAGGAATGCCAGTTTTAAACCAATGTTCTAAGATAAAAGGAAGACACAAAACAGAATCAAGTGAGAAAATGTTGAGAGATGAAGCTTACAGAGACCTTCAGACGGACTTCTACAAACTCTAGAATCCTAGACCGGTGGTCATCAACGTCAGTTGATGCTGCTGTGGTCTGCCAATGTTGGCTGATCTTGCTGTGGTCCGCCAATGTTGGCTGATGTTGCTGTGGTCCACCAATGTTGGCTGATGTTGCTGTGGTCCGCCAATGTTGGCTGATCTTGCTGTGGTCCGCCAATGTTGGCTGATGTTGCTGTGGTCCGCCAATGTTGGCTGATGTTGCTGTGGTCCACCAATGTTGGCTGATGTTGCTGTGGTCCACCAATGTTGGCTGATGTTGCTATGACTCCCCCATCCCAGCGTTGACTCGCATGGCAGTGCTGTGCCAGTTAAATATCCGGTGGTTTAGCGTGAGTGCTACACAACATCAGGACGCTGATTTAGCGTGAGTGCTACACAACATGAGGACGCTGGTTTAGCGTGAGTGCTACACAACATTAGGACGCTGGTTTAGCGTGAGTGCTACACAACATTAGGACGCTGTTTTAGCGTGAGTGCTACACATCAGGACGCTGGTTTAGCGTGAGTGCTACACAACATGAGGACGCTGGTTTAGCGTGAGTGCTACACAACATGAGGACGCTGGTTTAGCGTGAGTGCTACACAACATGAGGACGCTGGTTTAGCGTGAGTGCTACACAACATGAGGACGCTGGTTTAGCGTGAGTGCTACACAACATGAGGACGCTGGTTTAGCGTGAGTGCTACACAACATGAGGACGCTGGTTTAGCGTGAGTGCTACACAACATGAGGACGCTGGTTTAGCGTGAGTGCTACACAACATGAGGACGCTGATTTAGCGTGAGTGCTACACAACATGAGGACGCTGGTTTAGCGTGAGTGCTAGACATCAGGACGCTGGTTTAGCGTGAGTGCTACACAACATGAGGACGCTGGTTTAGCGTGAGTGCTACACAACATGAGGACGCTGGTTTAGCGTGAGTGCTACACATCAAGACGCTGGTTTAGCGTGAGTGCTACACAACATGAGGACGCTGGTTTAGCGTGAGTGCTACACAACATTAGGACGCTGGTTTAGCGTGAGTGCTACACATCAAGACGCTAGTTTAGCGTGAGTGCTACACATCAGGACGCTGGTTTAGCGTGAGTGCTACACATCAGGACGCTGGTTTAGCGTGAGTGCTACACAACGTGAGGACGCTGGTTTAGCGTGAGTGCTACACAACATGAGGACGCTGATTTAGCGTGAGTGCTACACAACATGAGGACGCTGATTTAGCGTGAGTGCTACACAACATGAGGACGCTGGTTTAGCGTGAGTGCTACACATCAGGACGCTGGTTTAGCGTGAGTGCTACACAATATAAGGACGCTGGTTTAGCGTGAGTGCTACACATCAGGACGCTGGTTTAGCGTGAGTGCTACCTAACATCAGGACGCTGGTTTAGCGTGAGTGCTACCTAACATGAGGACGCTGGTTTAGCGTGAGTGCTACACAACATGAGGACGCTGGTTTAGCGTGAGTGCTACACAACATCAGGACGCTGGTTTAGCGTGAGTGCTACACACCATCAGGACGCTGGTTTAGCGTGAGTGCTACACAACATCAGGACGCTGGTTTAGCGTGAGGGCTACACAACATGAGGACGCTGATTTAGCGTGAGTGCTACACAACATGAGGACGCTGGTTTAGCGTGAGTGCTACACATCAGGACGCTGGTTTAGCGTGAGTGCTACACAATATAAGGACGCTGATTTAGCGTGAGTGCTACACAACATGAGGACGCTGATTTAGCGTGAGTGCTACACAACATGAGGACGCTGGTTTAGCGTGAGTGCTACACAACATGAGGACGCTGGTTTAGCGTGAGTGCTACACAACGTGAGGACGATGGTTTAGCGTGAGTGCTACACATCAGGACGCTGGTTTAGCGTGAGTGCTAGACATCAGGACGCTGGTTTAGCGTGAGTGCTACACAACACGAGGACGCTGGTTTAGCGTGAGTGCTACACAACATGAGGACGCTGGTTTAGCGTGAGTGCTACACAACATGAGGACGCTGGTTTAGCGTGAGTGCTACACAACATGAGGACGCTGGTTTAGCGTGAGTGCTAGACATCAGGACGCTGGTTTAGCGTGAGTGCTACACATCAGGACGCTGGTTTAGCGTGAGTGCTACACAACATGAGGACGCTGGTTTAGCGTGAGTGCTACACAACATGAGGACGCTGGTTTAGCGTGAGTGCTACACATCAGGACGCTGGTTTAGCGTGAGTGCTACACAACATGAGGACGCTGGTTTAGCGTGAGTGCTACACATCAGGACGCTGGTTTAGCGTGAGTGCTACACAACATGAGGACGCTGGTTTAGCGTGAGTGCTACACATCAAAACGCTGGTTTAGCGTGAGTGCTACACATCAGGACGCTGGTTTAGCGTGAGTGCTACACAACATGAGGACGCTGGTTTAGCGTGAGTGCTACACAATATGAGGACGCTGGTTTAGCGTGAGTGCTACACAACATGAGGACGCTGGTTTAGCGTGAGTGCTACACATCAGGACGCTGGTTTAGCGTGAGTGCTACACAACATGAGGACGCTGGTTTAGCGTGAGTGCTACACAACATGAGGACGCTGGTTTAGCGTGAGTGCTACACAACATCAGGACGCTGGTTTAGCGTGAGTGCTACACAACATGAGGACGATGGTTTAGCGTGAGTGCTACACAACATGAGGACGCTGGTTTAGCGTGAGTGCTACACAACATCAGGACGCTGGTTTAGCGTGAGTGCTACACATCAGGACGCTGGTTTAGCGTGAGTGCTACACAACATCAGGACGCTGGTTTAGCGTGAGTGCTACACATGAGGACGCTGGTTTAGCGTGAGTGCTACACAACATGAGGACGCTGATTTAGCGTGAGTGCTACACAACATCAGGACGCTGGTTTAGCGTGAGTGCTACACATCAGGACGCTGGTTTAGCGTGAGTGCTACACAACATGAGGATGAGAGAAGGCCTGGGGCGAGGAAGGCATGAAACGAAAGCATCAATCAATGTGGCCCAACTGATGACACGTGCAGCTAAAAATAGCCCGCATCAACTGCATCTGTGACATGTTGTTCAAACTTGATGACGTCATCTGCTGCGATTCCAGAAAATTGATTTTATATCAGATGGGCGGGTAGGGGTGGGGTGAAATTATTTATTGAGCTTGTTACATTTCATGTGTAACTCTTAATCATGTCAGGATCATCAAATATTCGTATCACCTTCATCACATTGGCCAAGTGGCCATCAACACATTGGCCAAGTGGCCATCAACACATTGGCCAAGTGGCCACACATTGACCAAGTGGCCATCAACACATTGGCCAAGTGGCCACACATTGACCAAGTGGCCATCAACACATTGGCCAACAGATTGGTCATTGCTTGAGGCGTGTTTTAGATTATTGTGTTCATGTCAGCTACCCGTCAGATCTGCGCCCTACTACTCGACCACACGATACCTTACCGGGCTCTAATTGTCCGGCTCTAATTGTCCGGCTCTAATTGTCCGGCTCTAATTGTCCGGCTTTATTACACCACCAGCTCCGAATCCTGCCGGTTCAGTTACCAAGCCGGAAAGTTTTGAGTCTGATATGTATGCTGCCTAAGTGGCCAAATTTCTTCTCCATCTGAGCTAAGTGGCCTAGTTATAATAGAGAATCAAACATGGCCGCTGTGTCGTGTTGACCAGAATAATGTGGGGGGGTGGGGGTGTGGGGTGGGGGTGGGGGGGGGGGTGGCGGAATGGGGAGGGGTGAACTGTAACGGCTGGTGAGACACAGATACTTGATGACCTTAGATGGACACAACCATTTGATGACCTTAGACACACAACCATTTGATGACCTTAGACACACAACCATTTGATGACCTTAGACACACAACCATTTGATGACCTTAGACACACAACCATTTGATGACCTTAGACACACAACCATTTGATGAGCTTAGACACACAACCATTTGATGAGCTTAAACACACAACCATTTGATGACCTTAGACACACAACCATTTGATGACCTTAGACACACAACCATTTGATGACCTTAGACACACGCAACCATTTGATGACCTTAGACGTACAACCATTTGATGACCTTAGACACACACAACCATGCAAATAATTTTTCCAAAAAAATGTGCGACATGGGCTCAATCTGTCCGCCATCTTGCAGCCGTAAATCCCACGTGACAGTGTATCTCATGGATCTCAGAACGAGGCTTCTATTTTTAGGATCTGGAATTTCCATTTCTTTAATTAACAATACTCTGTCTCGAATTCTGGTTGTTGATATACGTACATATAAATAAATAAATATGAAAAATAGGATAAATAGGATAAATATCAGATTATCAGAAATATTTTTATTGAGGGGCCCTTAACCAGTCTATTTTACTCATCAAAGGGACGTAACTGCTTCAGGAATGTTAAAAATTGTCCTCGTTCTTTAGCTACACACAAAAATGGACAAAGAAAATATTTGGATAAAAGATAAATTCGTTCAAAATGTTTCAAATAGCCGTGAAAATTAAGAAATCATGGCTAGCAATTAATAGCTTCTTATGGACGATTATCCTCCCCCTCCCTAACCCCCCCCCCCCCCCCGTGGAAGCAGCTCACCAGAGCTCACCAGATTGGTGAGGGGGGGGGTACAGATATGGTCTGTTACGCATTCCTGGCGAAACGAGGGAGGGGGCGGATCGGCGTGTGTACGTGGTGGTGTCCCGCATGCTCCCAAATAGAGAATTATATATATACTAGCCGACCAGCGACGTATCATAATTTGTGAATTCGACAGTACCAATGCTGCCAATGAAAATATTCGCTTTAAAAAACTAAGACCCTCCTTTCCCCCAACCTCAGCCCCCCAACCCTCCCCTCTCGTGAAAGCAGCCTCCTCTTAGTTACCTCCCATAAGTTTAAAATCGTTTCAAACTAAATTATCTGCCCCTAATAGCTGTCACTAAACTCTGCTCTACGATTGTTAACATTTAGCGTGAACCACAGCTCACCAGACCATGTGGGGATGGGGGAGGTAGCGATATGCCTAAAGAGGAAGAGAGGGGAAGAGAATTATATAAATAGATAGAAAGTGTAGGGTTTGTTTATATAACGAATTAAATTTATTTTATAGTTGCCATAGTTTTTACACTTTCGAATAACGTGAAGGAAATATTAAATACAGCTTATTGCTAAAACATATTAAACGGATCAATGTCAAATATAATTTTCGTTTAGATTCCTAGGAAAAGTGGATACATTTTCATAAAAGTAGGGTCGAAAAAACTAATTAATTAAAATCTTTTAATAGTTATGCCAGAGGAGGTAATTTAAAAATAATTTCAACTTACGCTAAGAAAAAAATGTAAATGAAAATTCTGCGGACGTGCAAGGGGGCCTTATTGTTAGAATATTACTTTGTGCTTATATTTGCATTTAAGTTTTGTTTATGTTATTCGTTTGCGTTTTTTTGCGTTTGCATTTGTGTTTGCATTGTGTTTGTGTTTTCTTTTGTGTTTGTGTTTGCGTATTCTTTTGTGTTGTGTTTGTGTTGTGTTTGTGTTGTGTTTGTGTTGTGTGCGTTGTGTTTGTGTTGTGTTTGTGTTGTGTTTGTGTTGTGATTGTGTTTGTGTCTGTGTTATGTTTGTGTTTTGTGTTTGTGTTTAGTTTTGTTCAGTTTCCAAGTTGGTACATTTAAAAAAGATTCACAGTGTTGGAGCACCTATGCCTCTCTCTCTCTCTCTCTCTCTCTCTCTCTCTCTCTCTCTATATATATATATATATATATATATATATATATATATATATATCTAAGTGATCAGTGATAAAGATAAAGGTTTCGAGGAGTTTATATATGGCCAGATACCTAGTGATTAAATTTTTGAAATAAAAGGTGCATCAGCAGAAGTCCTTCAGTCTTGTCTGTCTTAGGTCAGTCTTGTCTGTCTTAGGTCAGTCTTGTCTGTCTTTGGTCAGTCTTGTCTGTCTTAGGTCAGTCTTGTCTGTCTTAGGTCAGTCTTGTCTGTCTTAGGTCAGTCTTGTCTGTCTTAGGTCAGTCTTGTCTGTCTTAGGTCAGTCTTGTCTGTCTTTGGTCAGTCTTGTCTGTCTTAGGTCAGTCTTGTCTGTCTTTGGTCAGTCTTGTCTGTCTTAGGTCAGTCTTGTCTGTCTTAGGTCAGTCTTGTCTGTCTTAGGTCAGTCTTGTCTGTCTTAGGTCAGTCTTGTCTGTCTTAGGTCAGTTCTTAGGTCAGTCTTGTCTGTCTTAGATCAGTTCTTAGGTCAGTCTTGTCTGTCTTAGGTCAGTTCTTAGGTCAGTCTTGTCTGTCTTAGATCAGTTCTTAGGTCAGTCTTGTCTGTTTTAGGTCAGTTCTTAGGTCAGTCTTGTCTGTCTTAGATCAGTTCTTAGGTCAGTCTTGTCTGTTTTAGGTCAGTTCTTAGGTCAGTCTTGTCTGAAGTGTATGTTCACCTTACGTCTTCAACGTTGTGTTGAGTCTGTCTAATTTTTGCCTGAGTTTGTCTGTGTGTTTGCTACCACAAATAGTACATGAACAATGACGTCATTATTTCCTTCCCAGAAGATTCTCGAGAGAATTCAACTTTGGCGCCCATCTCATCCCTGCTGAATCATACCCTAGCTCTGTTGACTTACAACCCCACCCACCCCACCCCACACCCCCACACCCTAGCTCTGTTGACTTACAACCCCACCCCACACCCTAGCTCTGTTGACTTACAACCCCACCCACCCCACCCCACACCCTAGCTCTGTTGACTTACAACCCCACCCCACACCCTAGCTCTGTTGACTTACAACCCCACCCCACACCCTAGCTCTGTTGACTTACAACCCCACCCCACCCCACTCCACACCCCCACACCCTAGCTCTGTTGACTTACAACCCCACCCACCCCACCCCACACCCTAGCTCTGTTGACTTACAACCCCACCCACCCCACCCCACACCCTAGCTCTGTTGACTTACAACCCCACCCACCCCACCCCACACCCTAGCTCTGTTGACTTACAACCCCACCCACCCCACCCCACACCCCCACACCCTAGCTCTGCTGTCTTACAATCCCACCCACCCCACCCCACACCCCCACACCCTAGCTCTGTTGACTTACAACCCCACCCACCCCACACCCCACACCCTAGCTCTGCTGTCTTACAATCCCACCCACCCCACCCCACACCCCCACACCCTAGCTCTGTTGACTTACAACCCCACCCACCCCACACCCCACACCCTAGCTCTGTTGACTTACAACCCCACCCACCCCACCCCACACCCCCACACCCTAGCTCTGCTGACTAACAACCCCACCCCACTTCTGCTGACTTACAACCCCACCCCACCCCACACCCCACACCCCACACCCTAACTCTGCTGACTTACAACCCCACCCCATACATCCCACACCTCATTAGTTCATCCAACTCCTTATGCCTACTCCCCCCCCCCCCCCCAGAATAGCTTCTACTTGGTGCCGATGAAGTGATGACGTCACAAGAAAATGTCTGGCTGTCCACACTTCTCCCCACACTTTTCCCCACACTTCTCCCCCACACTTCTCCCCACACTTCTCCCCACACTTCTCCCCCCACACTTCTCCCCCCACACTTCTCCCCCCACACTTCTCCCCCCCCACACCTCACACACATTTTGGACACAGTGGAGTCCTGCTGGCACGATGTGACGTCACAAGGTGTCCTAAGCCAGGTCAGTTTGGTTGGTAACAACTGTTTGACGTCACAACTGTTTGACGTCACAACTGTTTGACGTCACAATTGTTTGACGTCACAACTGTTTGACGTCACAACTGTTTGACGTCACAACTGTTTGACGTCACAACTGTTTGACGTCACAACTGTTTGACGTCACAACTGTTTGACGTCACAACTGTTTGACGTCACAACTGTTTGACGTTACAACTGACTCCTTTTTCTCGATCACGTAATTTACGATGATTTATTTAAATTTTTTAGTTTACTATTTCTGTTTGGTTTTGTTTGTTTGTGGGTTGTTTGTGGGTTGTTTGTGGGCTGTTCGTGGTTGTTTGTGGGTTGTTTGTGGGTTGTTCGTGGTTGTTTGTGGGTTGTTGCAAATTATGAAACTCAATTTTAACCCACTTTAAATGCGGCGACTTCGTTCAGACTTTTCGAATACGTTCACTTTTGATGGGAATTTAAGGATATCTAACTTTGAACAACGCCGTCATGGACCGTTGATTTTGGCGACCAATGCTTTTATTAGAGAAAGGAATTTTAAAAAAGAATTTAAATTCATTTAAAATCTTTAACTTTGTATACATTTATTTTCCCATAAATCTAAAGTTTTATTAATGTGTGCTTGCCAGTGTGTGTGTGTGTGTGTGTGTGCAAGAGAGAGAGAGAGAGAGAGAGAGAGAAAGCGTGTGTAAGTGTGCTATTGTATCTGCAGGCCATGAGTTGTTTATATTCCTGTGCACTTCCTCCTTGTTGCACCCACAGGCCGTCGCTTGATGTCGAGCGGGCATCGATTTTTATTAAAGAAAAATTGAACAATTTTCTCCAAATTATTTGTTCGTCAGTTTGAGTAGATGGCCAATGTTGGCTAGATGGCCACTGTTGACTAGATGGCCAATGTTGACTAGATGGCTAGTGTTGACTAGATGGCCAGTGTTGACTAGATGGCCAATGTTGACTAGATGGCTAGTGTTGACTAGATGGCCAGTGTTGACTAGATGGCCAATGTTGACTAGATGGCCAGTGTTGTAGGTAGCTTGACTAGATGGCCAATGTTGACTAGATGGCCAATGTTGACTAGATGGCTAGTGTTGACTAGATGGCCAGTGTTGACTAGATGGCCAATGTTGACTAGATGGCCAGTGTTGTAGGTAGCTTGACTAGATGGCCAATGTTGACTAGATGGCCAGTGTTGTAGGTAGCTTGACTAGATGGCCAATGTTGACTAGATGGCCAATGTTGACTAGATGGCCAATGTTGACTAGATGGCCAATGTTTACTAGATGGCCAGTGTTGACTAGATGGCCAATGTTGACTAGATGGCCAATGTTGACTAGATGGCCAGTGTTGACTAGATAGCCAGTGTTGACTAGATGGCCAATGTTGACTAGACGGCCAATGTTGACTAGATGGCCAATGTTGACTAGATGGCCAATGTTGACTAGATGGCCAATGTTGACTAGATGGCCAGTGTTGACTAGATGGCCAATGTTGACTAGATGGCCAATGTTGACTAGATGGCCAATGTTGACTAGACGGCCAATGTTGACTAGATGGCCAATGTTGACTAGATGGCCAATGTTGACTAGATGGCCAGTGTTGACTAGATGGCCAGTGTTGACTAGATGGCCAGTGTTGTAGGTAGCTTGACTAGATGGCCAATGTGGATGTCGTCACGTGTTTGTTACAACTCAAGAACTGAAAACGTTTCCCGCCACAAGGACCACGTGATCAACAAACGTTTGGCAAACATTTCACGGCAATCACCACACAAACATTTCACGGCAATCACCACACAAACATTTCACATCAATAACCACACAAACATTTCACATCAATAACCACACAAACATTTCACATCAATAACCACACAAACATTTCACATCAATAACCACACAAACATTTCACATCAATAACCACACAAACATTTCACATCAATAACCACACAAACATTTCACATCAATAACCACACAAACATTTCACATCAATAACCACACAAACATTTCACATCAATAACCACACAAACATTTCACATCAATAACCACACAAACATTTCACATCAATAACCACACAAACATTTCACATCAATAACCACACAAACATTTCACATCAATAACCACACAAACATTTCACGGCAATAACCACACAAAATTTTCCACAAAATTTCCCACAAAAACTTCCTGTTTTTTTGGTTGTAGTAAATATGCAAATGTAATTTAAAACAAATTTATTTCCATCCATCTTTCTACCATTGAGGGGTTCCCCCCGCCCCCCACACCAATCACATTAAAAATATCTTAACTGCCAAGAAAAGATAATTAATGACGATAAATCACAATCAGCGGTGGATTTAGCTCCCCAGCTGTGACATACAGCCGTGACATACAGCCGGCACATACAGTCGGCTGTTACAACCGGCACATACAGCTTGCACATACAGCCGGCACATAAAGCCGGCACATACAGCTTGCACATACAGCCGGCACATACAGCTTGCACATACAGCCGGCACATACAGCCGGCACATAAAGCCGGCACATAAAGCCGGCACATACAGCTTGCACATTCAGCCGGCTAATACAGCCGGCACATACAGCCGGCACATAAAGCCGGCACATAAAGCTGGCACATAAAGCCGGCACATACAGCTTGCACATTCAGCCGGCTAATACAGCCGGCACATACAGCCGGCACATACAGCCGGCACATAAAGCCGGCACATAAAGCCGGCTCATAAAGCCGGCACATACAGCTTGCCCATACAGCTGGCACAGACAGCTTGCACATACAGCCGGCACATATAGCTTGCACATTCAGCCGGCTAATACAGCCGGCACATACAGCTTGCACATACAGCCGGCACATACAGCTTGCACATAAAGCCGGCACATAAAGCCGGCACATAAAGCCGGCACATAAAGCCGGCACATACAGCTTGCACATAGAGCCGGCACATACAGATTGCACATACAGCCGGCACATACAGCTTGCACATACAGCCGGCACATAAAGCGTGCACATTCAGCCGGCTAATATAGCCGGCACATAAAGCCGGCATATAAAGCCGGCACATAAAGCCGGCACATACCACCATAACATCCAGATCCCCACCGTCGGGCGCTGAATGAAAATTGATTTTTTTTTCTGTTTTTTTTTCCGCTTGAAAAATTCACTGCCTAGAACTTGAAGATTCAACAACAAGCGCGCCCTTCATCGAGTTCATGTATCTTTGGCGTACTCTCTTCTCTCTCCCCACCTCTCTCCGCCTACTCTTTCTCTGCCTCCCCTCTCTTTCACTCGCTCGCTTACCATCTCGTATCTCCCTTCTACCCCTCCCCCCCTCCTCTCACATTCAGCCACTCTAATATTACTTTTGACCGCAGGTTTAAACAGCCCAACTGCTTAGTTGCTTTGATTTCAGTTGGCCACCATATTGGTACAGCCGCCATTTTGGTACAGCCGCCATATTGGTACAGCCGCCATATTGGTACAGCCGCCATATTGGTACAGCCGCCATATTGGTACAGCCGCCATATTGGTACAGCCGCCATATTGGTACAGCCGCCATATTGGTACAGCCGCCATATTGAGGCGGCAGATCGATGAGCCCCCCCCCCCCCATCCGGGTATTAGAAGCCAGATCCCGAGTGTTAATGGTAGGGCCGGCTACACTAAGCCGGCATTAAGTCACGGCATCACGGTCGAGCCTGTAAATTTAGCCGGCAGAAATCTCTTCGCTCTGCTTCTCTCTCTGGTCATGTCAGTAGATGAAATAACTAGAGGGAGGGGGGGCAATGACGTCAGGGGAGGGGGGCAATGACGTCAGGGGAGGGGGGCAATGACGTCAGGAGAGGGGGGCAATGACGTCAGGGGAGGGGGGCAATGACGTCAGGGGAGGGGGGCAATGACGTCAGGGGAGGGGGGCAATGACGTCAGGGTGTCAAACCATATGTTAAACTCAACGTTTGGCCATTGCACCAGCAGCAGCATGAAATATCAAAAGCATGACAGGAGCAGGACGTGACAGGAGCAGGACTTGACAGGAGCAGGACTTGACAGAGGCAGGACATGACAGGAGCAGGACATGACAGGGGCAGGACTTGACAGAGGCAGGACATGACAGGAGCAGGACATGACAGGAGCAGGACATGACAGGGGCAGGACATGACAGGAGCAGGACATGACAGGAGCAGGACATGACAGGAGCAGGACATGACAGCAGGACATGACAGGAGCAGGACATGACAGCAGGACATGACAGGAGCAGGACATGACAGGAGCAGGACATGACAGGAGCAGAAAATTACAGGAGCAGGACATAACACGAGCAGGACATGACAGGGGCAGGACATGACAGGGGCAGGACTTGACAGAGGCAGGACATGACAGGAGCAGGACATGACAGGGGCAGGACTTGACAGAGGCAGGACATGACAGGAGCAGGACATGACAGGAGCAGGACATGACAGGGGCAGGACATGACAGGAGCAGGACATGACAGGAGCAGGACATGACAGGAGCAGGACATGACAGCAGGACATGACAGGAGCAGGACATGACAGCAGGACATGACAGGAGCAGGACATGACAGGAGCAGGACATGACAGGAGCAGAAAATTACAGGAGCAGGACATAACACGAGCAGGACATGACAGGGGCAGGACATGACAGGGGCAGGACTTGACAGAGGCAGGACATGACAGGAGCAGGACATGACAGGAGCAGGACATGACAGGGGCAGGACATGACAGGAGCAGGACATGACAGGAGCAGGACATGACAGGAGCAGGACATGACAGCAGGACATGACAGGAGCAGGACATGACAGCAGGACATGACAGGAGCAGGACATGACAGGAGCAGGACATGACAGGAGCAGGACATGACAGGAGCAGGACATGACAGGAGCAGAAAATTACAGGAGCAGGACATAACACGAGCAGGACATGACAGGAGCAGGACATGACGGTAGCAGAAAATTACAGGAGCAGGACATGACAGGGGCAGGACATGACAGGGGCAGGACTTGACAGCAGGACATGACAGGAGCAGGACATGACAGGAGCAGGACGTGACAGGAGCAGGACATGACAGGAGCAGGACGTGACAAACAGGACGTGACAGGAGCAGGACATGACAGGAGCAGGACGTGACAACAGGACGTGACAGGAGCAGGACATGACAGGAGCAGGACGTGACAAACAGGACGTGACAGGAGCAGGACATGACAGGAGCAGGACGTGACAACAGGACACGACAGGGGCAGGACATGACAGGAGCAGGACTTGACAGGGGCAAACAACGTCTCAGAGAAACATTTTATTCAGGTCACCATGGCTAGATGAGGTGTCCATTAGCCATGGCTAGCTGAGGTGTCCAAAGGTAGCCATTGCTAGCTCAGGTGTCCACAGGTAGCCAAAGCTAACTCAGGTGTCCATAGGTAGCCATTGCTAGCTCAGGTGTTCACAGGTAGCCAAAGCTAGCTGAGGTGTCCACAGGTAGCCAAAGCTAGCTCAGGTGTCCACAGGTAGCCAAAGCTAGATCAGGTGTCCACAGGTAGCCAAAGCTAGCTGAGGCATCCAAAGACACGAGAGCACCTGGCTAACCCTGCAATAAACAAACAATTCTTTGTGCCGGCAGACTAACCGGTCATGTTTACAACAACCGGTCATATCCTTTCCGTATCCGGCACATCGCGCGGGATAATCGTTGCATCCGGCTCCTAATCTTGCCGGCAAATCATGTTTGCCGGCAAATCATGTTTGCCGCCGCTATGAATAGCAGCAATCGCACCTGAGACCCGGAGGAAAAGTATAGATAAGTTTTTATACTGCAGGAAAAGTATAGATAAGTTTTTATACTGCAGGAAAAGTATAGATAAGTTTTTATACTGCAGGAAAAGTATAGATAAGTTTTTATACTGCAGGAAAAGTATAGATAAGTTTTTATACTGCAGGAAAAGTATAGATAAGTTTTTATACTGCAGGAAAAGTATAGATAAGTTTTTATACTTCTAGTTACAACCACAACACAACCCAGCCCCACAACCACAACACAACCCAGCACCACAACCACAACACAACCCAGCACCACAACCACAACACAACCCAGCACCACAACCACAACACAACCCAGCACCACAACCATTTGTAAACAACACCGAATATATATATATATATATATATATATATATATATATTTATTTATTTATTTATGTATTTATTTATACATACATATGACCAGTGTATTACTTTAGTAATATGAATGTTGTTTTGCAGTGAATGTTGTATTCCTGCCGTGAATGTTGTATTCCTGTAGTGAATGTTGTATTCCTGCCGTGAATGTTGTATTCCTGTAGTGAATGTTGTATTCCTGCCGTGAATGTTGTATTCCTGCCGTGAATGTTGTATTCCTGCCGTGAATGTTGTATTCCTGCAGTGAATGTTGTATTCCTGTAGTGAATGTTGTATTCCTGTAGTGAATGTTGTATTCCTGCCGTGAATGTTGTATTCCTACAGCTTATGACGCCGTCTTTAGAACGCCCCTAAGAGTTTGTTCAGCTAATGGGCCTTTGCTTGTCGGTATCGAAAGATGTCGGTATCGAAAGATGTCGGTATCGAAAGATGTTTGCTGTCCTGGCATCGCGCCATTGTCCCGACTGTAATCGCTGTAATATGGTATCGATATTTCCCTCGTTACGTTGAGGGATTGGAGAAATGCAAACAGTTGCCTGAAATAAAACTGAAATACTTTAAGCTGGGGATTTGTTGAATGAGTCAATTAGCCAGAAAGCTTCAGCCCGTATGTAGAGACATCATCTCGTGGTCATGCTCAGCATCGTAGTACTGTGTGCTAGAGTGTGGTTCATGCGGTTAATGTGGTTAATGTGGTTAATGCGGTTAATGTGGTTAATGCGGTTAATGTGGTTAATGCGGATAATGTGGTCCATTTGTTGGATTTGTTTGAGCACATTTATTGTAGATGTACTAGCGTGTGATAAATTAAACAAATTATTTTCATGCTTGAAAAATGGGGCCGATTTGATCACATTATTAGTATGGTCACCTCGAAACACTTTCCTGAGAATGAGATTAAAAGCCCATTAAAAGCACGGGCAATAATCATCGATTCTCTAAGTTGATCATCTCCCTTGTGACGTCGGGTAGACTTCTAAACTAGGGCAAATAGAGGACCAAACTTTGGGAATGTATGCGAGGGCTACATGTGAGGGCTACATGTGAGGGCTACATGTGAGGGCTACATGTGAGGGCTACATGTGAGGGCTACATGTGAGGGCTACATGTGAGGGCTACATGTGAGGGCTACATGTGAGGGCTACATGTGAGGGCTACATGTGAGGGCTACATGTGAGGGCTACATGTGAGGGCTACATGTGAGGGCTACATGTGAGGGCTACATGTGAGGGCTACATGCGAGGGCTACATGCGAGGGCTACATGCGAGGGCTACATGTGAGGGCTACATGTGAGGGCTACATGTGAGGGCTACATGTGAGGGCTACATGTGAGGGCTACATGTGAGGGCTACATGCGAGGGCTACATGCGAGGGCTACATGCGAGGGCTACATGCGAGGGCTACATGCGAGGGCTACATGTGAGGGCTACATGTGAGGGCTACATGTGAGGGCTACATGTGAGGGCTACATGTGAGGGCTACATGTGAGGGCTACACGCGAGGGCTACATGTGGTTCTGGGTTGTCGGTGGTTGTTGTGAGGGGTTGTGACTGGAAGTAAAATATCATGCAGGCTACATTCGAGGGTTGCCGATGCAGGCTACATTCGAGGGTTGCCGATGCAGGCTACATTCGAGGGTTGCCGATGCAGGCTACATTCGAGGGTTGCCGATGCAGGCTACATTCGAGGGTTGCCGATGCAGGCTACCTTTGCAGGCTACCTTTGCATTAAGAATATTTAAAAACCTTGATTTCCCAGCATACAAAATATTTTTTTATAAAGATTTTCCGATTACAACATCCAAAACAGCGAGAGGGAAAAATTGTTTGGGAAAGGGCAGGGAATCCATTTAAAATCAGTTACGTCACATTTTAATCTGCAAATATTTTTTAAATGCCGAATTCGACGTTTTAATGTGTTGTGCTGAAAGAAAATCTGGAGGAAACATTGATTCTCTCCCCTTGTTGTCTGGTTGTCTGCCCCTGTTGTCTGCCCCTGTTGTCTGCCCCTATTGTCTGCCCCTGTTGTCTGCCCCTGTTTTATGCCCTATTGTCTGCCCCTATTATCTGCCCCTATTGTCTGCCCCTATTGTCTGCCCCTATTATCTGCCCCTATTGTTTGCCTCTATTGTCTGCCCCTGTTTTATGCCCCTATTGTCTGCCCCTGTTTTCTGCCCTTGTTGTCTGCCCCTATTGTCTGCCCCTATTGTCTGCCCCTATTGTCTGCCCCTATTGTCTGCCCCTATTGTCTGCCCCTATTGTCTGCCCCTATTGTCTGCCCCTATTGCCTGCCCGTATTGTCTGCCCCTGTTTTCTGCCCTTGTTGTCTGCCCCTGTTTTCTGCCCTTGTTGTCTGCCCCTATTGTCTGCCCCTGTTGTCTGCCCCTATTGTCTGCCCCTATTGTCTGCCCCTATTGTCTGCCCCTATTGTCTGCCCCTATTGCCTGCCCGTATTGTCTGCCCCTGTTTTCTGCCCTTGTTGTCTGCCCCTGTTTTCTGCCCCTGTTGTCTGCCCCTATTGTCTGCCCCTATTGTCTGCCCCTGTTTTATGCCCCTATTGTCTGCCCCTATTGTCTGCCCCTGTTGTCTGCCCCTATTATCTGCCCCTATTGTCTGCCCCTATTGTCTGCCCCTGTTTTATGCCCCTATTGTCTGCCCCTGTTTTCTGCCCTTGTTGTCTGCCCCTACACATGACCTAACCTGCTGTCTTTTGTTTTCCAGGACGTGCTCACACCTAATTAATACGTCACCAATCTCAAGTCATTCTTTTTGTATTCTTCGATACCTTGGACGATATTTTAAATGTCAAGGTCACTTGTAGGAAACCGGCATGTTCGTTTCAAACGCCAAAGTTCGCATCATTGGCCTCGGGGGGAAGTCGCGAAAACGCCGGCCCCAGCGGCGCCGCCTGGCAGTCAAAGAGTTCCTCAAGATGCCGTGCCTGCTGCCCACCATCGCCACCGTCGTCCTGGGGCTGATGGCTGTCTCAGCCGGCGCCGGTATGGCCATCAAGGGCTACATCCCCCAGACGTCGACCAACGTCACACTAGACAGCGCTGAGGCCGTCATCAAAGTCTGCTCGTTTCTGGGACCCGTTGTCATGGCGACAGGCTTATTCGCCATGATTGTGGCCTGCGTCTTCTACTGTGAGATTCTGGACAAGTACGCCATCTTGGTGCCAGACAAGCACGCGGCGCTGTACGACAAGGACGAACTCTTCGAGGTCATCGTCAAGGAGATGAAGAAAAGCTACGCCCAGACGCTCGTGACGGCCTACTCCAAGGCCGCCGAGCGCAGCTTCCTGCTAGACAACCCCAGCAGCAGTGGCGAGCTCTTGCCGGAGCCCATCTTCCCCTGCAAGCCCAGCGAGCCGCTGACCCTAGAGCAGCAGATAGACATTGAGTGCGAGGGCTACACGCCGTCCCCGCCCATACCGCACAAGAAGTACAGCGTCATCCAGGCGCGCATACAGCGGCTGCGCAGTGAGGACAACTGGCTGAAGACGTCATCACTTCCCAACATCCGTCGCTCGGCCAGCATCAAGCGGGCGGGCCGGGTGGGCGGTAAGATCGTAGACTCGAGGACCCTGAGCTACGACTACACCATGGACGAGGCCCGGCTCAGGCGCAAGTCCATGATGCTCCGCTCGCTTGTCCAGTGGAACTCCGAGTCCTCAGACATGCTGACCGGCAAGCAGAGGCGATTCTCCTCCGTCAAGGCGCTCCCCTCCCAGCGGCGTGACAGCTGGGGTGCAGTGTCCCAGTCGGGCTACGGGTCGTTCCCCCTGACCCGCCTGATCCAGAGACGGGGCACGTTTGCCTGTGGCGACATGAGGACCCGCAGGATGAAGTTCCTGCTGCTCTTGGAGGCCTCGGAGAGTCAGGACGCCCTGCCGGACACGGCGTCCATTGACGGGCGCGCGACAGTCGCGGGCATCAGGAGAAACTCTTTCATTCCCTACACGACCTGTGACAGGTTTATAGCAGATGAGGAGAAAAAGACGCTGAGAGACAGTAGAAGACCTTCCATCAACCCCTTCTCGTTTACCAACAGGTTCGGCTCGGCCGGCCCCAAGCCAGGCACGCGCAGACATTCCTTCTTCCCCATCCGCAGGGACGACAAGATCTTGGTTGGGGACGTCAACGAGCATAGGCGGCACTCCTTCAACCCCATAGGCGTCAACAACACGCTCAAACCCGAGTATGCAGCTAAAATGGAAAATCGTCGATCTTCGTTCAATCCGGACGGCACCCTAGACAAAAGCGGGGACCGTCGTGGTTCCCACGTTCCCCAACAAAGTTCCAGGTTCCTTCAGGTTCCAGGGTTTGAAGTTGACCTCACAGAGAGGCGACCGTCTATCGACGTCGCGTCTCAGAGCGGCGAGCCGGAAGAGCCGGCTGTCAGTCAATCAGTCTTCCAAAACGACCGGCAGGTGGAACGTAGACATTCGTTCAACCCCCCAGTGCGCATGTCTGCCGCGGGGGAACCGAACCTCAAAGTGCCAAAGATTACAATTAGCGTGGAACCTCCTTCTCGGTTCCTCACTGTTCCATCTCAGGACTACTATTTAGAAGAGAGGGAGCGACGCCACTCTTTCAACACAACATCAACGAAACCAGCGTCTTCAACAGCATCTTCAACAGCAAACAGCTCAAAAACAGGCGAGAAAGCCATCCCGCAGAGAATATCTTTTCGGCTAGACGATACTGCGGCCCAGCCTGGATCTAAGCCAAAAGGCAAAGCTGGCCCGGAGCCGGTGCGGCCCTCCAGCTTCAAGCAAGAGATGATCGTCTTTAAACCTCTGCGCCGCCCCGACTCCCGGAGCGTCAGTCCGGCCTCCAACATCTCGTGCTGCGGCAGTGAGCGGCTGGGCAGTGAGCAGTCGACCAGCTCGTCGTTGGCCACCTCCAGGACCGCCTCCATCAGCTCGGAGCGGTCTCTCAAGACGGCCATGACGGGATCGCCAAGCACGGTGGTAGCGGCTGACGGGGTCTTGTCTTACGGCACGTTTGACGGGCACCCAGAGGCCGGTGTAGACGGGGGCCCGGGACGCGAGTCAGCCAGCGAGGCTCCACAGGACAGCTTTAAGCAGCGATCTTCCTCATTCAGGGACATGAGGGGACGTGGCAGGTTGCGTCACCACGTGGTACAAACTGACTCACCCGGAAGTACGAGCTCCGGCCCCGCCACCCTCACGCCCTCCACCATTCTGGACGCCAACGCCGCCATACACAGAAGTCGGTCGGCCTCCTCCCTGGGGGCGGTCAGTCTTTTGTCGCCCCAGTCCTTGTACAGCTATGCACGAGTGCCAAAACCAACGTCCCCTTTGATATCTCGACACAAGACTCCGTCTGACCAACGTCCCCTTTGATACAAAAATCCATATGGGACATAGTTTATTTCTTGCCTCAGGAACATTTTTACAGCGGCCCTCAGAGTACGGTGGGTGGATCCAGTGGATCTGGTGGATCCAGTGGATTTGGTGGATCCAGTGGATTTGGGTTTTGTTGACCTATTGCAGCTGAAATCATTTAGTCTGTAAACTTTGACCTATGTACTTTGACCTATGTACACGGCGTAAATGCCACATATGGCATGAGGTTTGACACGTGATATGTACCACGTGTCGTATAGCACATGTGCAGCATGGTGTGAATGCACAGCTTTAATGAGAGAAGATTTCAGAATGTAAAGTGGCCGATAGAGGCGAACCCACTAGACATCCGGCAAAATTCTATCTTTGATTAACATATATTACATTGCTATTCTCAAATTATCCCCCCCCCCCTTTTTTCATCTTCGACACTGTCTGATAGTTTGGTTACGTCATCGTGATCACAAAGAAGCGTCTTGTCTTTTCACAGTCGGCCATCGTCTAGTCGGCCATCGTCCAGTCGGCCATCGCCCCAGTCGGCCATCGCCCAGTCGGCCATCGCAATGTCTGCCATCGCCCAGTCGGCCATCGCCCAGTCGGCCATCGCCCAGTCGGCCTTCGCCCAGTCTGCCATCGCCCAGTCGGCCATCGCCCAGAAGTAAGATCTAAACCTTGTGATATTTCATCCTAAGCAGCTGTGTAGCACGCAGAGTTGAATGAAAAGACCTTCACACAGCTGATGTTAGATCTACAGAAATTCTTGCCAAACTTCACACAGCTGATGTTAGATCTACAGAAATTCTTGCCAAACTTCACACAGCTGATGTTAGATCTACAGAAATTCTTGCCAAACTTCACACAGCCGTTTTCACATCTCTAATTCATTCATCCATTGGGAGAACGACCTCTGCAATAAGAGAGCATCATTAGCTTTCATTTTTATTTATTTCACCAAGAATTGTATTAAATATGTTCTGATGGCGGTGATGTTCTGATGGCCGTGATGTTCTGATGGCGGTGATGTTCTGATGGCCGTGATGTTCTGATGGCGGTGATGTTCTGATGGCCGTGATGTTCTGATGGCGGTGATGTTCTGATGGCGGTGATGTTCTGATGGCGGTGATGTTCTGATGGCCGTGATGTTCTGATGGCCGTGATGTTCTGATGGCCGTGATGTTCTGATGGCCGTGATGTTCTGATGGCGGTGATGTTCTGATGGCCGTGATGTTCTGATGGCCGTGATGTTCTGATGGCCGTGATGTTCTGATGGCCGTGATGTTCTGATGGCCGTGATGTTCTGATGGCCGTGATGTTCTGATGGCCGTGATGTTCTGATGGCAGTGATGTTCTGATGACCGTGATGTTCTGATGGCAGTGATGGCCGTGATGTTCTGATGGCAGTGATGTTCTAATGGCCGTGATGTTCTGATGGCAGTGATGTTCTGATGGCCGTGATGTTCTGATGGCCGTGATGTTCTGATGACCGTGATGGCCGTGATGTTCTGATGGCCGTGATGGCTGTGATGTTCTGATGGCCGTGATGTTCTGATGGCGGTGATGTTGTGATCATGTTGTGATACTGACAAAACGTTGTGTGAATGTGTGCACCACAAATTGTTGTAGGCGAGAGATCTAACCACTTCCAACTTTAGAATTTCTGGGTTTTTATGTTTATTGTAAATAGCAAAGTATCTTTGTAACATTACACACTTATGTAAGATCCCTGAAGACCAAGTCAGACCGCAACATATTTCACAAGTTATTTGATGACAGGCCCACACAATTACCTTGTTACATGATATAAGACCACACAATTACCTTGTTATATTATGACAGGCCCACACAATTACCTTGTTACATGATATAAGACCACACAATTACCTTGTTATATTTATGACAGGCCCACAGTTGTTACGAGCAGCCCACGGCCCACCGAACGTGCTGAGACGGGTCTAAAGGCCCGAGAGATTGCCTGAATGCCATTTGCCTGAATGTCATTTGCCTGAATGCCATTTGCCCGAATGCTATTTGCCTGAATGCCATTTGCCTGAATGCCATTTGCCCGAATGCCATTTGCATGATGGATTTTACTCGACAGCAAATTGCCAAATACAAAAGTCCCCGAAAACATTTATTTAATAAACCGATCTCCCCTAAACTTTCTCGAATATTCTTATATAAAACAACAGGGGATGGTAACTCAGATATAGACATGATTTTTACAAGCTTTTATTTAACTCACTTCCTCGACAGTCTGTCTCTCGTCATCTGTCTAGATCGAAACGCCGGAGCGAAAATTCGGAGACTTCTACTTGAGAGATACGGTTCACAGTTGACACGTGAGTCAAGACATGAAGACAATGCATCGTGAATTTCAATTTGACTTAATTGGATGCCTAATTAATTTTTTATGAATTAATTAAAATTTTGACCAAATTAGTAGGCATTTCTATCCAACCACACCACACGCGTCATGACGTTCAATAGCGCATCATCACGTCCAATAGGCGCGCAATGGTTTTTTGTCATGAAACTATATTGTAAGTAAAAACATGTAGAGTGCTAAAAGAAAATTCATAAAAAACGTTTTAATAACAAACTTTTACGTACTAATGCACTAAAAAGTAGAAAATAGACACTAAAGTAACCTACGCTTTTCTTCATAGTTATTTAAAAATAATATATAAAGTTCAATTCTGTATGTATGTATGTTTGCAAAATGTTTGTCGTGAATTACTAAGGAATATATAAGAAAAATCAAAAAAATAAAAGATACTTCCATGGTTTCAATTGATAGATTATTAAAGTGTTCATGGTCTAAATTTATGAGTTTAAAAAATTAATATTGAAAGTCTTTAAAAACAATGTTCATTTTATATACTTAGAATAATAATTTTCAATTATGAATATTACAAACATTTTTTTTAAAAAGTGTATCAACGTTTATAAAATTTCTAAAATTGTGTCTAAAATGTATTTGCATTTTGTCCTTTAGCTTTCATTACGTCCCTTGATTTGGAAAACCCAGTTACTTCCCTTTAAAAAAACCCATTAAATTGGGGGGAGAAAGAATTTACTTTTTATTACTTTGTTTTGGTTTATGAAAAAAAATAATTACATAATTAGCGGGGGTTGATCAAGTGCAATGTTATTGGTATTTTTAATACTGCCTTTTATTTATTACATACACTGAACGTACTGTTTTCTTCTGATTATTTTTAATCAGTAACAGTTTATAAGCCAGGTCCTTCATGTCCTAAATGTTTATTTCTTTCCGTTTACGGATAAGCTTGGAGTATTATAATTGTTCACTAAATTGAAACAGGCGCGTCCGCCGACGCCGCAGCAGTGTTCGATTTGGCGCCCTCGGCTAACCTGTGAGCACTATGGTGCATACTTTCGCTTTAAACAGTGCGATAGACTATGGATAAGAAAGTTTATTATAGTCTTTAAGTGAATCGAATCCGAGCGTCCTCTGGTGCCCAGACAGGGTGCTATTTGGGACCCCGGGCCTCCCGTGTTCGGTTTGGCGCCTACGTTCGTTTTAATGAGTGCAAAAAACTATGAACAAGTTGGGGTACTATAGTCGTTTATTAAGCTGAAATAGGCGATTCCGCCGGCGTCCCAGTACGGTGCGATTTGGCGCCCCGGGCTAGACTGTGAGCGCTTTGCGTTTATGTTTGCGTTAGTGTTTTCTATGTGTTTAGGTTGGGTTTGCGTTAGTGGTTGCGTTTTCGTTTTGATTTGGTTCGTTTTTGTTCTTTCTTTTTCGTTTTCGTTTGTATTTTTTTCTTTGGGTTTGTGTTTGTATTTGCGTTTGTGGTTGGTTTTGTGTTTTCGTTTTTGTTTGGGTTTGTGTTTGTGTTATCGTTAGTATTTTTGTTTGCGTTTATGTTATGTTTGCTTGTTTGTGTTTTGGTTTTGGTTGGTTGTGGTTTGGGTGGGCAATGCCGGGTATATGCTGATTAATAAACACACATGTCATGTTCCTTTACAGATAGGTTTTAGAAAGCTATTTTATAGACACCTTCACCAAACTACAAGAAGATTAACAATTTTATATAATACTAGCCTTCCCGGTTTGTGTTGTGTTGTGTTTGCGTTGGGTTGTCTTGTGGTTCTGTTGTGTTAATGTTGTGTTTGTTTGTGTTATGTTTGCGGTTCTTTTTATGTGTGTGTTTTGGTTTTGGTTGATTGTGGTTAGGGTGGGCAATGCCGGGTATATGCTGATCACCTAACACACATGCCATGGTCATTTACAGATAGGTTTTTAACAGAGGTCAGTGCAGGGCCTGGCCGGGACGGCTAGTAGTAGTCTATAATTTATTTTCTACTTTTTAGTGCATTATTATATGAAAGCTTGTTATTAAAACGTTTTTTATGAAATTTTTTTAATCAATTTTAAATACTTCAACTTTTTAAAAATAGAATAGAATCTCGTAGAAAAAAAGAATTGCACACCAAGTGAACACAAAACAAAATATGTACAATATGTACAAACATCTTAAATAATATTTTCGCTTATACGCCTAGAACAAAATGTGAATGCTAATTGCGCGTACGTCCGTGATAGCATAATACACGGCCGTTTGTTTGATAAAGCCATTTGATAAAGCGTTTGTGTTTGCTTTTGTGTTTTCGTTTTCGTGTGTGTTTCTGTTTTCCGTTGCGTTTGCGTTTGGGTTTTCTTTTGTATTTGTGTTAGTGATAACGTGTTGCGTTTGTTTTTTTTTCGTTTGTATTTTGTTTGCTTTTGTGTTTGCGTTGTGTTTGTGTTTGCGTTGTGTTTGTTTTAGCGTTTGTGTTTGTGATTGCATGTTGTGTTAGCGTTTTTGTTTGCGCTTTCGTTTGTATTTGTTTGCTTTTGAGTTTACGTTTAGTAGGAGTTTGCGTTGAGTTTGTGTTTGCGTCTGAATTTGAATTTTCTTTTGTGTTTGGTTTTGTTTGTTGCCAAGTGGTATATTAATTAAAAATAGATTCAATAGTGGCGGAGCACGGGTATGCAGTTAGTATTATATAATATATTATTATATATGACGACAGATAGATAGACTGATGACGAACAGAGGAATCAGATAAAAGCTTAAGAAAATGATGGATAAAAAGGTGAAAAGATTTTTAAATAAGTAATATCTGACCAGGCATAGGGGGTGTAGCGTTTATGTGTGTGTGTGTGTGATCTTTTGATGGGTGTTTAAGTGCGGTTTGTTTAATTATTTATATTTTTAAATTTTAAGTAAAGAGCACTTTCTTTTTATCAAAAGGTACATGTGATTTTCTTCATTCATTTTTTCTCAATCTATGGATTGATCCTACAGGCAAATAGTATTTAGGCAATTGCTTTTTGGGCAAACACCCGGCAACCATTACATATATACAAATACATACATATATATATATATATATATATATATATATATATATATATATATATATATATACATACATATATATATACATATATATATATATATATATATATATATATATATATATATATATATATATACATACATATATATAAACATATATACATATATATACTATATATACTATATTTATACTATATATACTATATATACTATATATATATATATATATATTTATTTATATATATACATATACATATATACAATCTTTAAAGGCAGTACACATCACTGATAGAAGCTGTTGACTTTAAAAGGCGTGTCCAAATATTTTTCTTTCCAATTGTTGATTGTTAGCTTTATCAGCTAACACCGAATACTTCATGGAAACATTGTAAGGGAAATAACCGATGAAATAATTAAGGTGATCCCTAGTTCTCCACCATTTCTTGTTATCCCCCCCCCTCCCTACCCCCCAGTAGTGGTCGGCTGGACCATTTGTTATAGCGATTTTGTGCAGATCACAACGACAAGTTTCTAAAAAGTATTTTTATCATGTTTTATCATGTTTGTGACAAGTATTTTTTATCATGTTTGTATTTTTATCATGTTTGTATTTTTATCATGTTTGTATTTTTATCATGTTTGTATGATATTAAACCCGTTTGTAAATATACAATGGTCACTTTTTCATAACGTAATGTTCCTGAATAAGATAATAACGTTTTTTTGTGTGCCAAATCTTGTTGCTCAATTAAAACCCATTTTCGAAATTGATTCGTCTCTGTGGTGACGCAAAATTCGGCAAGATTACAAACTTGGTCAAAGACAGACGAGAGTTTAGCGTGGGTCAGTTTGTCATTGGTCAAGCGTGGGTCAGTTTGTCATTGGTCAAGCGTGGGTCAGTTTGTCATTGGTCAAGCGTGGGTCAGTTTGTCATTGGTCAAGCGTGGGTCAGTTTGTCATTGGTCAAGCGTGGGTCAGTTTGTCATTGGTCAAGCGTGGGTCAGTTTGTCATTGGTCAATCTAAACCAAAAGAATTGCAGTGGAACAAAGGAATTCTACAGGCCTTCAAGAAAGCTAAGTAAAAAAAAAAGGTCGACCCCTTAAATAAAACCTTCTACTCCTGCTAGCAGATCTGGTGAGCTGCGGTTTCCTCTGCCTGCACGACGATATCAGCCAGATGTGGCTGTACAGACTACCAGTGAAACAGCCGAGTGACAATACATGACTTGGTTTTTGTAGTGGCTAAACCCAGTGTTGGACCAGGGCTTTGTCCGTCTGAAATTTGTTTCTTGTTTATTTATAGTAACACTAAACACACACGCACGCACGCACGCACACACACACACTTAAACATTAAATACATGCCTCCATTAAATGTATTCGTTCCTAGAGCTGAGCCAGAACTGCACCACATTCAGACAACCACAAGAACTGCACCACATTCAGACCACACAGACCACACATTTTAGATGCTACTAGACTACCCGTTACTTTTGTGTGTTTTGAGGATCATCCATAAATGACGTCATGTTTTTTGACGATTTTTATCTTTCCCCTTCCCTTCCTATTGTCACACATTTTCAGGAAAATTCAGACCCCACATTCAAAAAGAAGTCACACCTCAGGCCACATTGTTATTGTCTTTTAAAAAAAATCTATTTCAGCTGGGCATGGGTCTGACCACACTATCCCTTCATATGCAGGGTGACTCGTCAAAAGAGCGCACGACAAAAGAGCGCCGACATAAGGGGATATGCGCGGGAAAAAAAATCACAAAATTTCTTGTTTTTCGTCATGATGGGTTTCTTGCACTTTTGGATACTTTGTCCATTTTCGTATATAGAAAATAATAACTTTAAAGAGAAAAAAATATTTTATGTGTTTAAATTACGATTTTTATGACGCTATTAATTAAAAAATAATCAATTTTTTCCAATCTTACAAGCTCTCTATGAAAAGTTTTATATCCGTCATTATATTGTATTTGATATCATTGGAAAGCTGGATTTCTCATGTATCTAATAAACTTAATTTCCTACATCTCGGAAACACCCAAAGCTTACACTCGGCTTTGCAGTTAACACAGATATGGTACTTTCCTGACCTAGTTTTCGTTACTTTTGGCTGTTTTTCTCAGTTCGCAGGTTTTTAACACTAAAAAGCCTACTACTTTTTTTATTTATTAAACAATGCCAACCATATTTTCAGTAAATGTTCTTTATGCAAAAATACAACTTTTGTCAGGAGGGAATTGTGATTGCTTTCATAGAAAAAAAGTATTTGGTAATTAATATGCACATTTTGAAACTTTTGAATACTAAAAAGGGTACGATTTTTTAAACCTTGTAAAATTCTTACTAGTAATTATTTCAAAAAGTTGTCGTGACAAAAGTTTTAATATATACTGAAATATAAGCAGTTAAAATTTGATTGCTATAGGTGCATAAATAAAAAAGCCTTAGTATTTTTAAAAGTACCGAAAAATTCAAAATGGCTGAGGTTTTTTGGGTTTCCATGACAACCAAAATTGTTTTCGACCCTCTTTTTTGCTGTTTAATACTTACTTTTATATGCCAAATATGATAAAAGTAATCAAAAGGCTTTAGATCTTAAAGTGTAAAAAAATAGAAAAAAAAAACATAGCATATCCCCATAAGAGCGCCGACATAAGAGCGCCGACAAAAGAGCACCGACATAAGAGCGCAGTTAATTAAAAAAAACACATGGTGTACGCTAAACGAATATGACATGGTTAACACTTGTTTTAATTAAACACATGGTGTACGCTAAACGAATATGACATGGTTAACATTTGTTTTAATTAAACACATGGTGTACGCTAAACGAATATGACATGGTTAACATTTGTTTTAATTAAACACATGGTGTACGCTAAACGAATATCATATGACATGGTTAACATTTGTTTTAATTAAACACATGGTGTACGCTAAACGACTATGACATGGTTAACATTTGTTTTAATTAAACACATGGTGTACGCTAAACGAATATGACATGGTTAACACTTGTTTTAATTAAACACATGGTGTACGCTAAACGAATATGACATGGTTAACACTTGTTTTAATTAAACACATGGTGTACGCTAAACGAATATGACATGGTTAACATTTGTTTTAATTAAACACATGGTGTACGCTAAACGAATATGACATGGTTAACATTTGTTTTAATTAAACACATGGTGTACGCTAAACGAATATGACATGGTTAACACTTGTTTTAATTAAACACATGGTGTACGCTAAACGAATATCATATGACATGGTTAACACTTGTTTTAATTAAACACATGGTGTACGCTAAACGAATATCATATGACATGGTTAACATTTGTTTTAATTAAACACATGGTGTACGCTAAACGAATATCATATGACATGGTTAACACTTGTTTTAATTAAACACATGGTGTACGCTAAACGAATATCATATGACATGGTTAACATTTGTTTTAATTAAACACATGGTGTACGCTAAACGAATATCATATGACATGGTTAACATTTGTTTTAATTAAACACATGGTGTACGCTAAACGAATATGACATGGTTAACATTTGTTTTAATTAAACACATGGTGTACGCTAAACGAATATGACATGGTTAACACTTGTTTTAATTAAACACATGGTGTACGCTAAACGAATATGACATGGTTAACACTTGTTTTAATTAAACACATGGTGTACGCTAAACGAATATGACATGGTTAACATTTGTTTTAATTAAACACATGGTGTACGCTAAACGAATATGACATGGTTAACACTTGTTTTAATTAAACATATGGTGTACGCTAAACGAATATGACATGGTTAACATTTGTTTTAATTAAACACATGGTGTACGCTAAACGAATATGACATGGTTAACATTTGTTTTAATTAAACATATGGTGTACGCTAAACGAATATGACATGGTTAACACTTGTTTTAATTAAACATATGGTGTACGCTAAACGAATATGACATGGTTAACATTTGTTTTAATTAAACACATGGTGTACGCTAAACGAATATGACATGGTTAACACTTGTTTTAATTAAACACATGGTGTACGCTAAACGAATATGACATGGTTAACATTTGTTTTAATTAAACATATGGTGTACGCTAAACGAATATGACATGGTTAACATTTGTTTTAATTAAACATATGGTGTACGCTAAACGAATATGACATGGTTAACACTTGTTTTAATTAAACATATGGTGTACGCTAAACGAATATGACATGGTTAACATTTGTTTTAATTAAACACATGGTGTACGCTAAACGAATATGACATGGTTAACACTTGTTTTAATTAAACACATGGTGTACGCTAAACGAATATGACATGGTTAACATTTGTTTTAATTAAACATATGGTGTACGCTAAACGAATATGACATGGTTAACACTTGTTTTAATTAAACATATGGTGTACGCTAAACGAATATGACATGGTTAACATTTGTTTTAATTAAACACATGGTGTACGCTAAACGAATATGACATGGTTAACACTTGTTTTAATTAAACACATGGTGTACGCTAAACGAATATGACATGGTTAACATTTGTTTTAATTAAACATATGGTGTACGCTAAACGAATATGACATGGTTAACATTTGTTTTAATTAAACATATGGTGTACGCTAAACGAATATGACATGGTTAACACTTGTTTTAATTAAACATATGGTGTACGCTAAACGAATATGACATGGTTAACATTTGTTTTAATTAAACACATGGTGTACGCTAAACGAATATGACATGGTTAACACTTGTTTTAATTAAACACATGGTGTACGCTAAACGAATATGACATGGTTAACACTTGTTTTAATTAAACATATGGTGTACGCTAAACGAATATGACATGGTTAACACTTGTTTTAATTAAACATATGGTGTACGCTAAACGAATATGACATGGTTAACACTTGTTTTAATTAAACATATGGTGTACGCTAAACGAATATGACATGGTTAACACTTGTTTTAATTAAACACATGGTGTACGCTAAACGAATATGACATGGTTAACACTTGTTTTAATTAAACACATGGTGTACGCTAAACGAATATGACATGGTTAACATTTGTTTTAATTAAACACATGGTGTACGCTAAACGAATATGACATGGTTAACACTTGTTTTAATTAAACACATGGTGTACGCTAAACGAATATGACATGGTTAACACTTGTTTTAATTAAACACATGGTGTACGCTAAACGAATATGACATGGTTAACACTTGTTTTAATTAAACACATGGTGTACGCTAAACGAATATGACATGGTTAACACTTGTTTTAATTAAACACATGGTGTACGCTAAACGAATATGACATGGTTAACATTTGTTTTAATTAAACACATGGTGTACGCTAAACGAATATGACATGGTTAACACTTGTTTTAATTAAACACATGGTGTACGCTAAACGAATATGACATGGTTAACACTTGTTTTAATTAAACACATGGTGTACGCTAAACGAATATGACATGGTTAACACTTGTTTTAATTAAACACATGGTGTACGCTAAACGAATATGACATGGTTAACACTTGTTTTAATTAAACACATGGTGTACGCTAAACGAATATGACATGGTTAACACTTGTTTTAATTAAACACATGGTGTACGCTAAACGAATATGACATGGTTAACATTTGTTTTAATTAAACACATGGTGTACGCTAAACGAATATGACATGGTTAACACTTGTTTTAATTAAACACATGGTGTACGCTAAACGAATATGACATGGTTAACACTTGTTTTAATTAAACACATGGTGTACGCTAAACGAATATGACATGGTTAACACTTGTTTTAATTAAACACATGGTGTACGCTAAACGAATATCATATGACATGGTTAACACTTGTTTTAATTAAACACATGGTGTACGCTAAACGAATATCATATGACATGGTTAACATTTGTTTTAATTAAACACATGGTGTACGCTAAACGAATATCATATGACATGGTTAACACTTGTTTTAATTAAACACATGGTGTACGCTAAACGAATATGACATGGTTAACACTTGTTTTAATTAAACACATGGTGTACGCTAAACGAATATGACATGGTTAACACTTGTTTTAATTAAACACATGGTGTACGCTAAACGAATATGACATGGTTAACATTTGTTTTAATTAAACACATGGTGTACGCTAAACGAATATGACATGGTTAACACTTGTTTTAATTAAACACATGGTGTACGCTAAACGAATATGACATGGTTAACACTTGTTTTAATTAAACACATGGTGTACGCTAAACGAATATCATATGACATGGTTAACATTTGTTTTAATTAAACACATGGTGTACGCTAAACGAATATCATATGACATGGTTAACACTTGTTTTAATTAAACACATGGTGTACGCTAAACGAATATGACATGGTTAACACTTGTTTTAATTAAACACATGGTGTACGCTAAACGAATATGACATGGTTAACACTTGTTTTAATTAAACACATGGTGTACGCTAAACGAATATGACATGGTTAACACTTGTTTTAATTAAACACATGGTGTACGCTAAACGAATATGACATGGTTAACACTTGTTTTAATTAAACACATGGTGTACGCTAAACGAATATGACATGGTTAACACTTGTTTTAATTAAACACATGGTGTACGCTAAACGAATATGACATGGTTAACACTTGTTTTAATTAAACATATGCAGATAACACAGAAACAGGTGAACTCTACTTCACCTGCCCCGTGTCCCGCCAAGTTCCGACAGGCAATTTTATCATTCACACTTAAAAATAATAATAATTCAACATTGTCATGATGTGTCTCGAACCCGTACCACCCGCATTATAATTATTACACTATCAACTCGGCTATCTTGGATCTTTCGATTAGGTGCAAAATTAGTGGCATAGTTTACTTAGAGAATCCGGGTAAAAAACTTGAGTTAGACGAATAGGCCAATTATTTCAAATTAAATTATATCCCAAATTAGCCTATTCCATAGCTAATCAAATAAAACTTTATGTAAAATAATAAAGGCCTGAAATAGTTTAGTATAGAAACTCGCTATTGGCATAGATTCTAGATGTAGATAGATCTAGAATCTACGGCTGGCTAAAGTCTAGTTTTTCCGTAACTCTAGAAACTCTGTATCTAGATCTAGATACATTCATTTTATTCTCGAATGATAAGATCAGTGAAACTTACTGACTAAAATAGTTTAATAAATGTGTATTACTTATTGTTGTTGTATGTTTTTCTTTTTGACTAATTAGTTTTGCCGATAGTCTGTATTTTTCTGTAAAACTATTTTTGATTGGCCTTAACATCAAGTGACGTCACTAAGCCGGTGAAAGTTTTTAAGTTTTTGAGAAAACAATGTGTTTGTTCTGAACTTTTATAATTAAAGTTGTATTTCAATCAATGAATATATCAATACACTAATTAACGTATTTAAATAAATGTGTGATTAACAGTTTGGTAAATAAGAACATTCTTCTCTATATAAATACGAATTTCACAGCTCTACACATAGTGCAGAATATCTCCAGTAACCAAACAGACAAAAAAATTAATAAATATACAAAGATTTAAACAAACTTGAGTTTTAGTAGCCCTATATAGATAGATAGATTACTGCATTAGAACAGGTGGCAATCAGACCAATTGCAGAAAAACAATACTATAATGAGTGTAGGAAAGAAAGTCACAGAAAAAAAGTCACGTATTTAATTTTTTACTTTTTACTTTTCCCCCACCCCCCGCCACCGTGAAAGCAACCTTCCGTGACAACAGTTTACAGACAACAATGAAAAGAGGAAGCAGAACTTGTTACCTCCCATTAGCTTCAAATCGTTTAAAAAATAAACCACTCAGTCCCCTTCGATGGAATTGGATGAATAGATGATGCAATTTTATTAAAAATAAAGATGTCACTTAATTTTACGTTGCGGTTAAGAATAGCCTCCCTTCAAAGTTCGTACGGATGCTTAGTAAAATGTTTAGATACATTTTAGCCAAAAGCTGTATGACGTCGTAGCAGAGACAATCGGGACACCATCACCAAATGCGCACGCCTCTCTTCCCCCTCCCTCGCTCCCCAGGCATATCGCTACCACCCCCACACCATATAAATAAATATATATATATATATATATATATATATATATATATATATATATATATATATATATATATATATATATATATATATATATATATATATATATATATATATATATATATATATATATATATATATATATATATATACATAGGCCTATATAGTTGTTATTGGTGTCACGTCGTCGTCCCCCTCCTTATCATGTTGCCTAATGGAGTGAATTTTGCACACATTATTTTAATCCAACAATATTTCAAGTGGAAAAAAGCAACGTTTTGTAGTAAACTAACTGCATTCCCGTGCTCCGCCACGGTGAATCTTTTTACTTTCTCGTATATACGAAGTATAGAGAAAGTCTTGTAATCGTGCAAACAAAAAAATCGAGATTTTTGTAAATCTCGACGCTTTACACCTCCCTGAGTCGAAAAAAACATAGTTTTGCAATCTTGTCCGTATGTCTGTGTGTGTATGTGTGTCTCTGTGTGTGTGTGTGTTTGTGGGTGTCTGTAAACACGATAACTTGAGTACCGTTACAGCTAGGTTGATGAAATTTCATATTTAAGTATTTTATCACAATCGTAGAAACGTAAAAACTTTACAGCGATTTCCGATAACCGGAAGTGCAACTTTTTCTACTTGAATTTTTAAAAGCCTATACCTTGAGTACTATTTCAGATAGATAAATGAAATTTCACATATAAGTATTAGATCTAATTCTCTGCCTTATATCAAACTTTGAATAATTTCCGAATTCTCAAAAAAAAAAACGCATTTGAATTTATAAAGTCCTAATAATATTCCGCACTATTATGTACATTGGCGTGGTCGAGTAGGTAAAGCTCATGGTTGCTAAACCGAAAAGTCTCGAGTTTGAACCCCCGGGCAGATGATGCTTCTTAGCTGGGGACAACCACTGTTCTAGGAGAGACACCTCCAAAATTAAACAACTGCTGCCTTGTAGTTTTTCTTGGTTGGACAAAGGTTATGGAAGCAAATCCAAAAAGAAAAGCAGGCTGAAATCGGAGTCAATGGCCTATATTGCGCATAACCAGTTGACACGTAATCCTTAATTGTGATGGAGGCGTGGTCGAGTCGGTAAAAAAGTTCATGGTTGATAAATTCGAAAACAAAAGTCTCGAGTTCAAACCCACTGGCAGATAACTGATCACTTCCACACGAAAAAAAAATTATGAACGAAGAAGAAGAAGAAAGATGTACATTTAATTTGGCGTTCACTTGGTGTGCAATTCTTTTTTTCTATGATATTTTATTCTATTTTTAAAAAGTGTAATTATTTAAAATAGATTAAAAATTATGTCTATATCGCGAGTTGCCATCCTCTGTTGTTTCATATAAAAATATTCGAGAAAGTTTTGGGGAGATCACTCCCGGTTTATTTAAATGTACAAACTTTGGAACAGAACAAAGCTAAACACAAACACAAAAGAAAGCAAACAAACTCAAACAAACCACAAACACAACGCCAACACAAACACAAAAGAAAACACAAACAAAACACAAACACAAAAGAAGGAACAAACATATTGCAAATAAATACAATGCAAACACAAACTCAAACACAACGCAAACACAAAAGAAAACACAAACACAACACAAAGAAAACGCAAACACAAAAACAAGGCAAACACATGCAAAATGAAAAAACAGAAACGAAAATATAAACACAAACTCAGCACAAACAAAAACGCAACCCGCAAACACAAACACAAAAGAAAAAAAAACGCACGCACAAACACAAAAAAACGCAAACAAAACTCAAAAGAAAGCGCAAACTCAAAAAAACAAAAACAAAAATACAAACACAAACACAAACGCAACACAAATGCAACACTCAAACACAAACGCAACACTCAAAAAGAAACACAAAAGAAAACGCAAAAACGATGCTAAAATAAACGCAAATGCAAACACACAAAAAAAAAACACAAACGAAAATGCTAACGCAAATGAATAACATAAACACAACTTAAATATCAATCCATTCTAATTATAATATTCCAACAATAATGCCCTCTTGCTTATCCGTGGAATTAGCATTCACGTTTTTTTTTTATTAGCGTGAGTTGAATTTCTTTTCAATTACATCCCCTCGCAGAATTATTAAATATTTTTATTAGTTACTTTTTTCTACCCTACTGTTATTAAAATGTATCAATTTTTTCTTGGAATCTAAGCGAAAATATTATTTGACATTGGTCCTTTTAATATGTTTTAGCAATGTGCGCGTATTTTATATTTTCTTCAGGTTATGCGAAAGAGTAAAAACTGTGGCAACTATACAATAAATTTAATTCGTTATATAAACAAACCCTACTATAAGTGACAATTCGATACCATTTAAAAGCACTACAAAGTTTGATGTTTTCTTTTATGGTTCCAAAATCTATAGCGACGACGGAATGATTGAATGACACACACTACCAGCAGCGTTCTATAATAGATTGTTAGAGGTGGACTCATACTTTTTAACTTTTATTAATCATTTATTGAACAAATTAAACTAGGAATTTTTTAATTGGTGTCACCGTTGCGGTCCGCACCCTATCCTCGTGACGCCTCCTGATGTTAATGTTTGTTTTTTAAATCCTCCCACATAAAAAGTTCAGAGAGGGGAATCCCAACGCACGCCAGTGGTTACATAAAAAAAATTACATGAGCTCTGATGGTGTAGGCCTATTCATTCGTTATTTCTAGTACTGTTGGTTTCCAACAATACTATTCGATAGCACACAAATGACAGATCTTCCAGTCCGAGAATATGTAGAAATAAATGTTTTTTTCTGATCAGGGCAAGGATAGCACAAACAAAATTTTTTTTGGCAAAATGAAAGTTGAAGAGGGAAAAGTTAGTTTTAATTAATAGCGCGGTAAATAGTACTTCATATAGGAAATTTTAATGAATTTTTAAAAAATTAATGAAGATCCAATGAAGCCACATTTCCATTGTCATCCGGTCTTGAACCACGTGCCTGGTTTCAGAGAAATTGATTAGTTGGAAGTAGTAAAAATTTCCTTCACCTGTTTTGATCCAATAGTAGAGTATTATTATATATTTAAAGAAAATAATTTATATTCTCTTTTTAGTGCATTATTACATACTGATTTGTTATTAAAACGTTTTTATGCAATTTTTTATTACAAGCTACTATTTAACTTGCGTCCCCTGTCTGCTTGTCGTCATAGATCAAAACGGGCGAGCGAAATTTCGGGCACTTCTAACTGACAAATTCTTATCAAAGTTGGCACGTGGGTCAAGATTTGAAGACAATGCAATCTGGCATCAAATTTGACTTAATTGGATGCCTAATTAATTCTTTATGAATTAATTAAAATGTCTGAATTTAGTAGGCAGACTTATACTACTCTTTCCGCACTATTATGCGCGCATTATAATGTTCATTTGGTGCGTAATAGTTTTTAGTCATGCAACTCTATTGAATTAAAAAATTTTAAGTACTGAGAAAAGATGTATAAAAAGCTTTTATGTAATAATGCATTAAAAAGTATAAAATAAGTGACTTTCTTTAAATATATTATAATACACTACTATTTAAATAACTCTAAGGAAAAAAAAAATTTTAATCGACAACGTAGCCATGCACACCATGGAAGTTAACATTAAAGCATTTTCGCGAGTTGTATCATTAAATGTGTGTTTTTCAAATCTCAATATGTCATTAATTTATAAAAACATCTTTAAATAAATTTTTCTATGACATTTCCTGAAAATGGAAAACTTTTCTCCACTAGGTTTAGGTCTTTTAAAGCTAAGTAAACTATACAGATGTTCTAATCACGTGGTACCGACAAACTAACAAATGAATAGATACACAAACTTGTCAATTATTTTCAATGTTAGATGTCTATATGTGTGTGAAACTAAAAAAACATTACCACCACCCCACCCCATCCCACCCCCACCCCCACCCCACCCCACCCCACCCCACCCCCACCCCACCCCTCTTTCAAGCGTCTATAAAACTCTGTCGTCTCTACAACACCCACCCCCCTCCCCCCCTCTCGTTTTCAAAAGATGTCCCGGAGGGATTGGCGGGAGTTTGGGGATTCTATTGACCAGTGGAGCTGACATAGTGTTGACCAGTGGAGCTGACATAGTATTGACCTGTGGAGCTGACATAGTATTGACTAGGGGAGCTGACATAATGTTGACCAGTGGAGCTGACATAATGTTGACCAGTGGAGCTGACATACTGTTGACCAGTGGAGCTGACATACTGCTGACCAGTGGAGCTGACATACTGTTGACCAGTGGAGCTGACATAGTATTGACCTGTGGAGCTGACATAGTATTGACTAGGGGAGCTGACATACTGTTGACCAGTGGAGCTGACATAATGTTGACCAGTGGAGCTGACATACTGTTGACCAGTGGAGCTGACATACTGTTGACCAATGGTTGACCAGTGGAGCTGACATACTGTTGACCAGTGGAGCTGACATACTGTTGACCAGTGGAGCTGACATACTGTTGACCAGTGGAGCTGACATACTGTTGACCAGTGGAGCTGACATACTGTTGACCAGTGGAGCTGACATACTGTTGACCAGTGGAGCTGACATACTGTTGACCAGTGGAGCTGACATACTGTTGACCAGTGGAGCTGACATACTGTTGACCAATGGTTGACCAGTGGAGCTGACATACTGTTGACCAGTGGAGCTGACATACTGTTGACCAGTGGAGCTGACATACTGTTGACCAATGGTTGACCAGTGGAGCTGACATACTGTTGACCAGTGGAGCTGACATACTGTTGACCAGTGGAGCTGACATACTGTTGACCAGTGGAGCTGACATACTGTTGACCAGTGGAGCTGACATACTGTTGACCAGTGGAGCTGACATACTGTTGACCAGTGAAGCTGACATAGTATTGACCTGTGGAGCTGACATAGTATTGACCAGTGGAGCTGACATACTGTTGACCAGTGGTTGACCAGTGGAGCTGACAGTGTTGACCAGTGGAGCTGACATAGTATTGACCAGTGGAGCTGACATAGTATTGACCAGTGGAGCTGACATAGTATTGACCTGTGGAGCTGACATAGTATTGACCAGTGGAGCTGACATAATATTGACCAGTGGAGCTGACATATAGTTTTCCAACCATTTGAAAATGAAATGTGGCTAATCTAAAAATTTGAAAATAGTTTATTCAAGTTAGAATCAAAAATTGTGTACAACAATTGTTGTCTATTTACATCTGATCATTAAACTCTTTAATTGACGTAGGTTAATCCGATGTTTGATATCGGTGTGTGTCACCTTCACACACTAGATGTCAGTCACTAGATGTCACACACTAGATGTCATATAATAGATGTCAGTCGCTAGATGTCATTTACTAGATGTCACACACTAGATGTCAGTCACTAGATGTCACACACTAGATGTCATATAATAGATGTCAGTCGCTAGATGTCATTTACTAGATGTCACACACTAGATGTCAGTCACTAGATGTCACACACTAGATGTCATATAATAGATGTCAGTCGCTAGATGTCATTTACTAGATGTCACATATTAGATGTCACACACTAGATGTCACACACTAGATGTCGTATACTAGATGTCAGTTGCTAGATGTCACACACTAGATGTCACACAATAGATGTCATATAATAGATGTCAGTCGCTAGATGTCATTTACTAGATGTCACACACGAGATGTCAGTAACTAGATGTCAGTCACTAGATGTCACACACTAGATGTCACACACTAGATGTCACACACTAGATGTCACACACTAGATGTCATATACTAGATGTCAGTTACTAGATGTCACACACTAGATGTCATTTACTAGATGTCACACACGAGATGTCACACATTAGATGTCACACACGAGATGTCATATACTAGATGTCAGTCACTTGATGTCATATACTAGATGTCAGTAACTAGATGTCACACACTAGATGTCACACACTAGATGTCATATACTAGATGTCAGTCGCTAGATGTCATTTACTAGATGTCACACACGAGATGTCACACATTAGATGTCACACACTAGATGTCACACACTAGATGTCACACATTAGATGTCACACACTAGATGTCAGTCACTAGATGTCACACACTAGATGTCATATAATAGATGTCACACACTAGATGTCACACATTAGATGTCACACACTAGATGTCACACACTAGATGTCAGTCACTAGATGTCACACACTAGATGTCAGTCGCTAGATGTCATTTACTAGATGTCACATATTAGATGTCATATACTAGATGTCAGTCACTAGATGTCACCCACTAGATGTCACACACTAGATGTCACACACTAGATGTCATATACTAGATGTCAGTCGCTAGATGTCATTTACTAGATGTCACACACGAGATGTCACACATTAGATGTCACACACTAGATGTAACACACTAGATGTCACACATTAGATGTCACACACTAGATGTCACACACTAGATGTCATATAATAGATGTCACACACTAGATGTCACACATTAGATGTCACACACTAGATGTCACACACTAGATGTCAGTCACTAGATGTCATTTACTAGATGTCACATATTAGATGTCATATACTAGATGTCAGTCACTAGATGTCACACATTAGATGTCAGTCACTAGATGTCACACACTAGATGCCTACTGTTGTATGTCTTACATACAGTTATGCTCGAATGCACAAGTCAATTTTCTGACAATTTGGCAAATGGCAACAGAAAAGAAAATTGTCTTTACATTTTTTCAAATATTTTTTTGGGGCAACCCCAAAAATAATAATTACATTTTCCCTGAACACGGGAACATAAAGAGAACATTTTGACAGCAGATACTTTAGCTTCTAACACAAGGCAGATCATTCAATTTACCAGGTACAACTAAAATTAATGAAAACAATTTTTTAAAATAAATGTGTGAATAGTATTATTAGTAGCCCTGAGTTAATTAGCTAATAATTAGCTACTAATTAGATGGATGATAAACTTGCTTGTCATCAAGGTAAAAAAAAATCAAAAGAAATAATTTCATTTAAAAAACTAAGAAAAAAAATCAAGAATAAGTAAAATATACTTTGGCATAAATTGTGTAATTTTGCAACACTTTCAAGTTTAGATTTTGTCATGGGGATGGTACCATCCATGAGGTGTCTACTTTCTGTGTCGGTCTGTCGGTCTGTCGTTCTACGACTGTGTCGGTCTGTCGGTCTGTCGTTCTACGACTGTGTCGGTCTGTCGGTCTGTCGTTCTACGACTGTGTCGGTCTGTCGGTCTGTCGTTCTACGACTGTGTCGGTCTGTCGGTCTGTCGTTCTATGACTGTGTCAGTCTGTCGGTCTGTCGTTCTATGACTGTGTCGGTCTGTCATTATATGACTGCAGCTAGGTTGAACTCAACAGTAAGAAGGAAGCTACAAATTCATAAAACACATTTTTAAATGTTATACTTTAAAAGGATTGAGCTTATATTTACAGGAACAAAATTTAGCTTTAGATACCACTATATATATATATATATATATATATATATATATATATATATATATATATATATATATATATATATATATATATATATATATATATATATATATATATATACAGTTTTAACACTTTCTCAGTATTGTTAAGATATCTGATATGGCCCAAATATGACCTGGTATAAAAAAAGTATTTAACAATGTCATAGAAAAAACAACAAGGTGTTATGAATGAAAATATTTTGGCAGAGGAGGCCTTGGTTGTGTCAATAGTCCAGGGAGCCATTGATCGTGTCAATAGTCCAGCGAGCCATTGATCGTGTCAATAGTCCAGTGAGCCCACTATTTTTCCTGCAGCTCGATGACCTCGACGTACTCGACGTTCTGCTTCTGGCCACGTTTCCTCTTCATCTCGTCCAGCTTGCTCCTCAGCTGGACGCCCTGCCGCTCCTTGTCTTGATTTAACCTGCAGGTAGAAGGTCAAAGGTCAGGGTCAGGGGTCACAGGGTCAGGGGATGCTTTGAGGGTATTCATGATTCATAAGGTTCGTGTCAGAGATAATTTAAAGGTCAAGGTTAGGGACTTAAAACAATACCTCTCTACTCTGGCAGATGGAGGGGGGGGGCTGTGTACTTACACTCTGTCCATCTCTAGAGCTCTACTCTGGCAGGTGGGGGGGGACGTGTGTACTTACACTCTGTGCATGTCTAGAGCTCTACTCTGGCAGGTGGGGGGGGGGGGCCTGTGTACTTACACTCTGTCCATCTCTAGAGCTCTACTCTGGCAGGTGGGGGGGGGGGGGACCTGTGTACTTACACTCTGTCCATCTCTAGAGCTCTACTCTGGCAGGTGGGGGGGGGGGACCTGTGTACTTACACTCTGTCCATCTCTAGAGCTCTACTCTGGCAGGTGGGGGGGGGGGGGGGGGGGACGACCTGTGTACTTACACTCTGTCCATTTCTAGAGCTTTCTCCAGCAGCTGCAGGGCCTGCTGGGTCCTGTCCTCTGCCAGGAACCTTTTCTGTCGTCTGATCCTGTCCAGCCGCTCCTGCTGCCTCTCCCGTTCTCTCTCGGCCTGGCTCTCACGTGTGTTCATAGTTTGTAGGATGGCTCGGCTCTCCTGGGGGGGGGGGGGGGGCGGGCATAAGTAATGCACATGTCATAGGTTTTTTTTTACTTTTATATCAACCATGATTAATGATCAGCCCCCACCCCCCAACCATGTCTACCTTCACCCCCACACTTGTCTACCCCCACCCCCAAACATTTCTACCCCCACCCCCAAACTTGTCTACCCTTGTCTACCCCCACGCCCGAACATGTCTACCCCCCACCCCAAAATATGTGTACCTTCACCCCCAAACATGTCTACCCCCCACCCCCAAACATGTCTACCTTCACCCCAAGCTTTTGTACCCCCCACCCCCAAACTTTTCTACCACACACCCCAAACTTGTCTACCCCCCACCCCCAAACATGTCTACCTTCACCCCAAGCTTTTGTACCCCCCACCCCCAAACTTTTCTACCACACACCCCAAACTTGTCTACCCCCCACCCCCAAACATGTCTACCCCCCACCCCCAAACATGTCTACCTTCACCCCAAGCTTTTGTACCCCCCACCCCCAAACTTGTCTACCCCCCACCCCCAAACTTGTCTACCACCCACCCCCAAACATGTCTACCTTCACCCCAAGCTTTTGTACCCCCCACCCCCAAACTTTTCTACCACACACCCCAAACTTGTCTACCCCCCACCCCAAACATGTCTACCCCCCACCCCCAAACATGTGTACCCTCCACCCCCAAACATGTCTACCCCCCACCCCCAAACATGTGTACCCCCACCCCCAAACTTTTCTACCACACACCCCAAACTTGTCTACCCCACCCCCAAACATGTCTACCCCCCCACCCCCAAACATGTCTACCCCCACCCCCAAACATGTGTACCCTCCACCCCCCAAACATGTCTACCCCACCCCCAAACATGTCTACCTTCACCCCCACACTTGTCTACCCCCACCCCCAAACATTTCTACCCCCCACCCCCAAACTTGTCTACCCCACCCCCAAACATGTCTACCCCCCACCCCCAAACATGTCTACCCTCCACCCCCAAACATGTCTACCCCCCACCCCCAAACATGTGTACCCCCCACCCCCAAACTTTTCTACCACACACCCCCAAACATGTCTACCCCCCCCACCCCCAAACATGTCTACCCCCACCCCCAAACATGTGTACCCTCCACCCCCAAACATGTCTACCCCACCCCCAAACATGTCTACCTTCACCCCCACACTTGTCTACCCCCACCCCCAAACATTTCTACCCCCCACCCCCAAACTTGTCTACCCCACCCCCAAACATGTCTACCCCCCACCCCCAAACATGTGTACCCTCCACCCCCAAACATGTCTACCCCCCACCCCCAAACATGTGTACCCCCCACCCCCAAACTTTTCTACCACACACCCCCAAACATGTCTACCCCCCCACCCCCAAACTTGTCTACCCCCACCCCCAAACATGTCTACCTTCACCCCAAGCTTTTGTACCCCCCCACCCCCAAACTATTAAGATAGCAGTAAATATCCCCCACCCCCAAACTTACTTCGTGCATTTTTTTGTTTCTTTCCTCTTCGTCCACCTCACCAGGGATAGTGGGGGTCATCGGCAGTGTGGGGGTCATCGGCACTGTGGGGGTCACAGGTAGGCTTCGGGTTGTTCTCGCACTGGGCGTGGTCATGCGACCGTTGCCCAGGACGGGGAGGGACGGGACACTGAGGGAGGAGGCGCACCTGTGAGGGAGGATGTGACACGTGAGGGAGGGAGGGTGTGTGAGGGAGGGTGTGGTGTGAGGTTGGCGTTTGGTGCGGGGGTGATGTGTAGTGTGTGTAGTGTTTGTGGGTGTGTGGGTGTGTGGTTGTGTGTGGGTGTGTGGGTGTGTGGGTGTGTGGGTGTGTGGTTGTGTGATTGGGTGTGTGGGTGTGTGGGTGTGTGGGTGTGTGGGTGTGTGTGTGGGTGTGTGGGTGTGTGGGTGGGTGTGTGGGTGTGTGGGTGTGTGGTTGTGTGTGTGGGTGTGTGGGTGTGTGGTTGTGTGTGTGTGGGTGTGTGGGTGTGTGGGTGTGTGGTTGTGTGATTGGGTGTGTTGGTGTGTGGGTGTTACCTGCTGGCGAGGTCGGCCTCTGACGGAGACCTACACCCATCCTCATCTGACGTCATAATCCGCCGACGCCTTTGACGTAGTCTGGTGGCCAGCACCGACTCCGGTATGCCTTCCGGCGTCCGGCGATCTTTGCTGTACGACAGCCGGCTTGGGGCAGAGACACGTGATACTGATCTCTTTGGTGATTGGTCCGGAGATTCTCGCTTTTCTTCTGCAAAAAGCAAGGGTGGGGGGGGGGAGGGGCTGATTTGAAATCTAGTACACAGACAAGGCAAGGTAGAATGGAGCAGAAGTCATACGGCGAGAAATGATAGACTGTGAAGTTAATACTTTAAATTAGTCGAAAAATGTGTTGCTAGTTAAAAACTTCAAAGCTAATACTTCAGACTACCAAAATATCATATGGAGACCAATTACTAATAAACGTCTCAAATGGTTACATGTTCTGATTCTTCAAATCCTTAGTAAATAGATTGACATGAGGAAATTCCATGAAAATAAATGTTTGACTTTTTTTCTGTGACTTTTTTTCTGTGACGTGTTTCTGTGAGGGGAAAAGTTTCTTGTCGCTAGATATTTTTTTGTTTTTCATCGTCATGAAAAGGCGCTTCTCTTTGGTCAATCCCACAACCCCCCCCCCCCCCTCTACCCCCGTCCCCCCACACTCACTTCAACCCACCCACCCCCACTAACCGCTGGTTATCGGGACATCTTGTTTGGAGGGGAGCGGCGACGAGTACTGGAAAACACTCGAGATTTACAAACGAGTTGTAAATAAACAATTGTGTGCCCGGTCTAGTTTTTACAGCATGTCGTTACCACGGCAACGTGCTGAGTAGCTTTAGCACTGTATGTTGTACCGTTATATACCATGGCCATTGAAGGTTGTACCATGTAGTACCATGGCCATTGAAGGTTGTATGATGTAGTACCATGGCCATTGAAGGTTGTACCATGGCCATTGAAGGTTGTACCATGGCCATTGAAGGTTGTATGATGTAGTACCATGGCCATTGAAGGTTGTATGATGTAGTACCATGGCCATTGAAGGTTGTACCATGGCCATTGAAGGTTGTACCATGGCCATTGAAAGTTTTACTGTGGCCAATGAAGGCCGTAAGATCGATCAAATATACGGACATGACTGGTTAAAATCAATACATGTCTTTGTTGTTTGCCTCTCAACCTGATCATATTGATCGGGTTATCGATGTGCTATTGACGTTGTATTCTCTCATTAGACACGAGACACCTCGCTGGCTACTTTCTTTAAAGCCTCCCCCCCCGTCACTATCTTCAAGCCCCGCCCACCCACTCCCCCCCCCACACACACACACACTTAGCCTCATCCCCCTCCCCATTGATAAAATACACCTATACTACCAATACTGGGGGGGGGGTGCTCACGCCTGCACTAGAATCCTCTGATGACCCAACTAAGCTCTTGTTTATAGGCGGACAGTGTCAGGTAGGACGGTAGTGAGGGGAGGGGGAGTGGGGGACACTTTTGTTGGACGGAAGGGGGGGGGGAGTGGGGACGGAAGCTGTGCGTCCAACTGATAAGACACATGTATTGACGTGACAGTGTTGTTGGCATCCATAGACACAAGTATCTATGGTAGATGGGACAAGTATCTGTGGTAGATGGGACAAGTATCTGTGGTAGATGGGACAAAATCTGTGGTAGATGGGACAAGTATCTGTGGTAGATGGGACAAGTATCTGTGGTAGATGGGACAAGTATCTGTGGTAGATGGGACAAAATCTGTGGTAGATGGGACAAGTATCTGTGGTAGATGGGACAAGTATCTGTGGTAGATGGGACAAGTATCTGTGGTAGATGGGACAAGTATCTATGGTAGATGGGACAAGTATCTGTGGTAGATGGGACAAGGGGACAAGTATCTGTGGTAGATGGGACAAATATCTGTGGTAGATGGGACAAGTATCTGTGGTAGATGGGACAAGTATCTGTGGTAGATGGGACAAGTATCTGTGGTAGATGGGACAAGGGGACAAGTATCTGTGGTAGATGGGACAAGTATCTGTGGTAGATGGGACAAGTATCTGTGGTAGATGGGACAAGTATCTGTGGTAGATGGGACAAGTATCTGTGGTAGATGGGACAAGTATCTGTGGTAGATGGGACAAGTATCTGTGGTAGATGGGACAAGTATCTGTGGTAGATGGGACAAGTATCTGTGGTAGATGGGACAAGGGGACAAGTATCTGTGGTAGATGGGACAAATATCTGTGGTAGATGGGACAAGTATCTGTGGTAGAAGGGACAAGTATCTGTGATAGATGGGACAAGTATCTGTGGTAGATGGGACAAGTATCTGTGGTAGATGGGACAAGTATCTGTGGTAGATGGGACAAGTATCTGTGGTAGATGGGACAAGGGGACAAGTATCTGTGGTAGATGGGACAAGTATCTGTGGTAGATGGGACAAGTATCTGTGGTAGATGGGACAAGTATCTGTGGTAGATGGGACAAGGGGACAAGTATCTGTGGTAGATGGGACAAATATCTGTGGTAGATGGGACAAGTATCTGTGGTAGAAGGGACAAGTATCTGTGGTAGATGGGACAAGTATCTGTGATAGATGGGACAAGTATCTGTGGTAGATGGGACAAGTATCTGTGGTAGATGGGACAAGTATCTGTGGTAGATGGGACAAGGGGACAAGTATCTGTGGTAGATGGGACAAATATCTGTGGTAGATGGGACAAGTATCTGTGGTAGAAGGGACAAGTATCTGTGGTAGATGGGACAAGGGGACAAGTATCTGTGGTAGATGGGACAAGGGGACAAGTATCTGTGGTAGATGGGACAAATATCTGTGGTAGATGGGACAAGTATCTGTGGTAGAAGGGACAAGTATCTGTGGTAGATGGGACAAGTATCTGTGATAGATGGGACAAGTATCTGTGGTAGATGGGACAAGTATCTGTGGTAGATGGGACAAGTATCTGTGGTAGATGGGACAAGTATCTGTGGTAGATGGGACAAATATCTGTGGTAGATGGGACAAATATCTGTGGTAGATGGGACAAGTATCTGTGGTAGAAGGGACAAGTATCTGTGGTAGATGGGACAAGTATCTGTGATAGATGGGACAAGTATCTGTGGTAGAAGGGACAAGTATCTGTGGTAGAAGGGACAAGTATCTGTGGTAGAAGGGACAACTATCTGTGGTAGATGGGAAAAGTATCTGTGGTAGATGGGACAAGTATCTGTGGTAGAAGGGACAAGTATCTGTGGTAGATGGGACAAGTATCTGTGGTAGATGGGACAAGTATCTGTGGTAGAAGGGACAACTATCTGTGGTAGATGGGAAAAGTATCTGTGGTAGATGGGACAAGTATCTGTGGTAGAAGGGACAAGTATCTGTGGTAGATGGGACAAGTATCTGTGGTAGAAGGGACAACTATCTGTGGTAGATGGGAAAAGTATCTGTGGTAGATGGGACAAGTATCTGTGGTAGAAGGGACAAGTATCTGTGGTAGATGGGACAAGTATCTGTGGTAGATGGGACAACTATCTGTGGTAGATGGGACAAGTATCTGTGGTAGATGGGACAAGTATCTGTGGTAAATGGGACAAATATCTGTGGTAGATGGGACAAGTATCTGTGGTAGATGGGACAAATATCTGTGGTAGATGGGACAAGTATCTCTGGTAGATGGGACAAGTATCTGTGGTAGATGGGACAAGTATCTGTGGTAGATGGGACAACTATCTGTGGTAGATGGGACAAGTATCTGTGGTAGATAGGACAAGGGGACAAGTATCTGTGGTAGATGGGACAAATATCTGTGGTAGATGGGACAAGTATCTGTGGTAGAAGGGACAAGTATCTGTGGTAGATGGGACAAGTATCTGTGGTAGATGGGACAAGTATCTGTGGTAGAAGGGACAAGTATCTGTGGTAGATGGGACAAGTATCTGTGGTAGATGGGACAACTATCTGTGGTAGATGGGACAAGTATCTGTTACTCACGTAACAGCCGTGACGCCGCCCTCAGCTGTTCCGCCTCATCTCTGTATCTGTCTGCCGTCTCTCTCATCTCCTCCCTGCAATCCTCGATCACGTCGATCACAAACTCTGACTCTTGATCGAACAGATCGATCAGCGACTCGATAAACCATCGCTGGGGACAAACGACATTTACTTGAGTGGACACATGACATTTACTTGAGTGGACACATGACATTTGAGTGGACATATGACATTTACTTGAGTGGACACATGACATTTGAGTGGACATACGACATTTACTTGAGTGGACATATGACATTTACTTGAGTGGACACATGACATTTACTTGAGTGGACAAATGACATTTGAGTGGACACATGACATTTACTTGAGTGGACACATGACATTTACGTGAGTGGACACATGACACTTACTTGAGTGGACACACGACATTTGAGTGGACACATGACATTTAGTTGAGTGGACACATGACATTTGAGTGGACACACGACATTTACTTGAGCGGACACATGACATTTGAGTGGACACACGACATTTACTTGAGTGGACATATGACATTTACTTGAGTGGACACATGACATTTGAGTGGACACACGACATTTACTTGAGCGGACACATGACATTTGAGTGGACACACGACATTTACTTGAGTGGACATATGACATTTACTTGAGTGGACACATGACATTTACGTGAGTGGACACATGACATTTACTTGAGTGGACACATGACATTTACTTGAGTGGACACATGACATTTACTTGAGTGGACACATGACATTTGAGTGGACACATGAAATTTACTTGAGTGGACACACGACATTTGAGTGGACACATGAAATTTACTTGAGTGGACACATGACATTTGAGTGGACACACGACATTTGAGTGGACACATGAAATTTACTTGAGTGGACACACGACATTTGAGTGGACACATGAAATTTACTTGAGTGGACACATGACATTTGAGTGGACACACGACATTTACTTGAGTGGACACATGACATTTGAGTGGACACATGACATTTACTTGAGTGGACACATGACATTTGAGTGGACACATGACACTTACTTGAGTGGACACACGACATTTGAGCGGACACATGACATTTAGTTGAGTGGACACATGACATTTGAGTGGACACACGACATTTACTTGAGTGGACACATGACATTTGAGTGGACACACGACATTTACTTGAGTGGACATATGACATTTACCTGAGTGGACACATGACATTTACGTGAGTGGACACATGACATTTACTTGAGTGGACACATGACATTTACCTGAGTGGACACATGACATTTACTTGAGTGGACACACGACATTTGAGTGGACACATGAAATTTACTTGTGTGGACACATGACATTTACTTGAGTGGACACATGACATTTACTTGAGTGGACACATGACATTTACTTAAGTGGACACATGACATTTACTTGAGTGGACACATGACATTTGAGTGGACACATGACATTTACTTGAGTGGACACATGACATTTACTTGAGTGAACACATGACATTTACTTGAGTGGACACATGACATTTGAGTGGACACACGACATTTACTTGTGTGGACACATGACATTTACTTGAGTGGACACATGACATTTACTTGAGTGGACACATGACATTTAGTTCAGTGGACACATGACATTTGAGTGGACACACGACATTTACTTGAGTGGACACATGACATTTGAGTGGACACATGACATTTACTTGAGTGGACACATGACATTTGAGTGGACACATGACACTTACTTGAGTGGACACACGACATTTGAGCGGACACATGACATTTAGTTGAGTGGACACATGACATTTGAGTGGACACACGACATTTACTTGAGTGGACACATGACATTTGAGTGGACACACGACATTTACTTGAGTGGACATATGACATTTACCTGAGTGGACACATGACATTTACGTGAGTGGACACATGACATTTACTTGAGTGGACACATGACATTTGAGTGGACACATGAAATTTACTTGAGTGGACACACGACATTTGAGTGGACACATGAAATTTACTTGAGTGGACACATGACACTTGAGTGGACACACGACATTTGAGTGGACACATGACATTTACTTGAGTGGACACATGACATTTACTTGAGTGGACACATGACATTTGAGTGGACACATGAAATTTACTTGAGTGGACACACGACGTTTGAGTGGACACATGAAATTTACTTGAGTGGACACATGACATTTGAGTGGACACACGACATTTACTTGAGTGGACACATGACATTTATTTGAGTGGACACATGACATTTACTTGAGTGGACACATGACATTTACTTGAGTGGACACATGACATTTAAGTGGACACATGACATTTACTTGAGTGGACACATGACATTTGAGTGGACACATGACATTTACTTGAGCGGACACATGACATTTACTTGAGTGAACACATGACATTTGAATGGACACAAGACATTTACTTGTGTGGACACATGACATTTACTTGAGTGGACACATGACATTTACTTGAGTGGACACATGACATTTACTTAAGTGGACACATGGCATTTACTTGAGTGGACACATTACATTTGAGTGGACACATGACATTTACTTGAGTGGACACATGACATTTACTTGAGTGAACACATGACATTTGAATGGACACAAGACATTTACTTGTGTGGACACATGACATTTACTTGAGTGGACACATGACATTTACTTGAGTGGACACATGACATTTACTTGAGTGGACACGTGACATTTACTTGAGTGGACACATGACATTTACTTGAGTGGACACATGACATTCACTTGAGAAAATTTCAAGTGCCCCTTGGGTGGGCTTGTGAGCGAATGGAATTTTAAGGTAGATTTTCAACCCCTTTTTAATGCGGGAATCGGCCAACGACTAAACTGATTGTGAAGGCTGTAGATATTTATTCGTTTATTCAATGACGGTAACAACACATGTCCATCGCATCACTTACAACATTTGACAGCTTTGTGTTGAACACGATTGTACCAGCAGATCTCTTTGATGTTTTCAAATAAAAATCACCAAGCTGTGACGTCACGCGACATTGATCCCGTGACGTCACGAAAAAAAATTGATCCCGTGACGTCACGAAACGTTGATCCCGTGACGTCACGAAACATTGATCCCGTGACGTCACGAAAAAAATTGATCCCGTGACGTCACGAAACATTGATCCCGTGACGTCACGAAAAAAATGTATCCCGTGACGTCACGAAACATTGATCCCGTGACGTCACGAGACATTCATCCCGTGACGTCACGGAAAACTAATCCCGTGACGTCACGAAAAAATTGATCCCGTGAGGTCACGAAAAAAATTGATCCGGTGACGTCACGAAAAATTGATCCCGTGACGTCACGAAAAAAATTGATCCCGTGACGTCACGAAAAAATTTATCCCGTGACACATTTAAAGTAATCACTTCCGGTTATTGACTGATGGATGGCTGGACAAACTATCTCAGTCAAACTATCTCAGAAATAATTTTTGAGACAAAATATATGAGAGAAATATCTCAGAGAAAATGTCTGGGACCTTGTGAGCCGATCTGTCGGCTTTTGAACTGGTCGGGTCATGTACAGGTCACTTCATGGCCGGAGTTCTTCATTTCTTGGTCAATCACTTTGTCACGTGATTGCCACAAATTTATTAAGGTCAAGGCCACTCGACGATAAATTTTAGCGGAATTCTCCCCACCTCCCATCCCCCACCCCCTGACAAGATCCGCATCAGATGTGTCAGAAGTTTATTTAAAATTCACGACTGACTTTTGAAAACTTAAGATCTAGAATGTGTCAGAAGTTTTCTTCTTAAGTTCAAGACTGACATTTGAAAAACTTAAGATCTAGAATGTCAGAAGTTTTCTAAAGTTCAAGACTGACTTTTGAAAACTTAAGATCTAGAATGTGTCAGAAGTTTTCTAAAGTTCAAGACTGACTTTTGAAAACTTGGACTGTCGAGCTATTGAGGAAGCTACAACCAGTAGTTAGTGAACACTGCGATTCTCGGCTTAAAATGTAGTGCAAGTACAGCAACTAGCAAAACGATTCCTGAAATAACGGTATCGATTATTGAAATAACGTCATTGATTACTGAGAAAACAATACACTGCGGCTAGTAATAGGGTGGGGATGGGATGGGGTGGGGGGGGGGGGGGGGGGGTGGGGGGTTTCATGTACAGCCTGCTTCAACCTATCGATTTACAAAGCTCAAAAAACAATCAATTTTTTAGTTCTTGAGTTTTAAACAAAGGCAGGCTGATTGTAGGTCAATTTATAATTGATAGGACGCCATTTTTGTCAGCTTCAAATTAGCGACGGTCTGTTGGGATAAAGGAGAAGGTCTGTTGGGCTAAAGGAGAAGGTCTGTTGGGCTAAAGGAGAAGGTCTGTTGGGCTAAAGGAGAAGGTCTGTTGGGCTAAAGGAGAAGGTCTGTTGGGCTAAAGGAGAAGGTCTGTTGGGCTAGCTAAAGGAGAAGGTCTGTTGGGCTAAAGGAGAAGGTCTGTTGGGCTAAAGGAGAAGGTCTGTTGGGCTAGCTAAAAGAGAAGGTCTGTTGGGCTAAAGGAGAAGGTCTGTTGGGATAAAGGAGAAGGTCTGTTGGGCTAGCTAAAGGAGAAGGTCTGTTGGGCTAAAGGAGAAGGTCTGTTGGGCTAAAGGAGAAGGTCTGTTGGGCTAGCTAAAGGAGAAGGTCTGTTGGGCTAAAGGAGAAGGTCTGTTGGGATAAAGGAGAAGGTCTGTTGGGCAAGCTAAAGGAGAAGGTCTGTTGGGCTAAAGGAGAAGGTCTGTTGGGCTAAAGGAGAAGGTCTGTTGGGCTAAAGGAGAAGGTCTGTTGGGCTAGCTAAAGGAGAAGGTCTGTTGGGCTAAAGGAGAAGGTCTGTTGGGCTAAAGGAGAAGGTCTGTTGGGCTAGCTAAAGGAGAAGGTCTGTTGGGCTAAAGGAGAAGGTCTGTTGGGCTAAAGGAGAAGGTCTGTTGGGCTAAAGGAGAAGGTCTGTTGGGCTAAAGGAGAAGGTCTGTTGGGCTAAAGGAGAAGGTCTGTTGGGCTAAAGGAGAAGGTCTGTTGGGCTAAAGGAGAAGGTCTGTTGGGCTAGCTAAAGGAGAAGGTCTGTTGGGCTAAAGGAGAAGGTCTGTTGGGCTAAAGGAGAAGGTCTGTTGGGCTAGCTAAAGGAGAAGGTCTGTTGGGCTAAAGGAGAAGGTCTGTTGGGCTAAAGGAGAAGGTCTGTTGGGCTAAAGGAGAAGGTCTGTTGGGCTAAAGGAGAAGGTCTGTTGGGCTAAAGGAGAAGGTCTGTTGGGCTAAAGGAGAAGGTCTGTTGGGCTAGCTAAAGGAGAAGGTCTGTTGGGCTAAAGGAGAAGGTCTGTTGGGCTAAAGGAGAAGGTCTGTTGGGCTAGCTAAAGGAGAAGGTCTGTTGGGCTAAAGGAGAAGGTCTGTTGGGATAAAGGAGAAGGTCTGTTGGGCTAGCTAAAGGAGAAGGTCTGTTGGGCTAAAGGAGAAGGTCTGTTGGGCTAAAGGAGAAGGTCTGTTGGGCTAGCTAAAGGAGAAGGTCTGTTGGGCTAAAGGAGAAGGTCTGTTGGGATAAAGGAGAAGGTCTGTTGGGCAAGCTAAAGGAGAAGGTCTGTTGGGCTAAAGGAGAAGGTCTGTTGGGCTAAAGGAGAAGGTCTGTTGGGCTAAAGGAGAAGGTCTGTTGGGCTAGCTAAAGGAGAAGGTCTGTTGGGCTAAAGGAGAAGGTCTGTTGGGCTAAAGGAGAAGGTCTGTTGGGCTAGCTAAAGAGAAGGTCTGTTGGGCTAAAGGAGAAGGTCTGTTGGGCTAGCTAAAGGAGAAGGTCTGTTGGGCTAAAGGAGAAGGTCTGTTGGGCTAGCTAAAGGAGAAGGTCTGTTGGGCTAGCTAAAGGAGAATATCTGTTGGGCTAAAGGAGAAGGTCTGTTGGGCTAAAGGAGAAGGTCTGTTGGGCTAAAGGAGAAGGTCTGTTGGGCTAAAGGAGAAGGTCTGTTGGGCTAAAGGAGAAGGTCTGTTGGGCTAAAGGAGAAGGTCTGTTGGGCTAGCTAAAGGAGAAGGTCTGTTGGGCTAAAGGAGAAGGTCTGTTGGGCTAAAGGAGAAGGTCTGTTGGGCTAGCTAAAGGAGAAGGTCTGTTGGGCTAAAGGAGAAGGTCTGTTGGGATAAAGGAGAAGGTCTGTTGGGCTAGCTAAAGGAGAAGGTCTGTTGGGCTAAAGGAGAAGGTCTGTTGGGCTAAAGGAGAAGGTCTGTTGGGCTAGCTAAAGGAGAAGGTCTGTTGGGCTAAAGGAGAAGGTCTGTTGGGATAAAGGAGAAGGTCTGTTGGGCAAGCTAAAGGAGAAGGTCTGTTGGGCTAAAGGAGAAGGTCTGTTGGGCTAAAGGAGAAGGTCTGTTGGGCTAAAGGAGAAGGTCTGTTGGGCTAGCTAAAGGAGAAGGTCTGTTGGGCTAAAGGAGAAGGTCTGTTGGGCTAAAGGAGAAGGTCTGTTGGGCTAGCTAAAGGAGAAGGTCTGTTGGGCTAAAGGAGAAGGTCTGTTGGGCTAGCTAAAGGAGAAGGTCTGTTGGGCTAAAGGAGAAGGTCTGTTGGGCTAGCTAAAGGAGAAGGTCTGTTGGGCTAAAGGAGAAGGTCTGTTGTGCTAAAGGAGAAGGTCTGTTGGGCTAAAGGAGAAGGTCTGTTGGGCTAAAGGAGAAGGTCTGTTGGGCTAGCTAAAGGAGAAGGTCTGTTGGACTAAAGGAGAAGGTCTGTTGGGCTAAAGGAGAAGGTCTGTTGGGCTAAAGGAGAAGGTCTGTTGGGCTAGCTAAAGGAGAAGGTCTGTTTGGCTAAAGGAGAAGGTCTGTTGGGCTTGCTAAAGTAGAAGGTCTGTTGGGCTAGCTAAAGGAGAAGGTCTGTTGGGCTAGCTAAAGGAGAAGGTCTGTTGGGCTAGCTAAAGGAGAAGGTCTGTTGGGCTAGCTAAAGGAGAAGGTCTGTTGGGCTAAAGGAGAAGGTCTGTTGGGCTAAAGGAGAAGGTCTGTTGGGCTAAAGGAGAAGGTCTGTTGGGCTAAAGGAGAAGGTCTGTTGGGCTAAAGGAGAAGGTCTGTTGGGCTAAAGGAGAAGGTCTGTTGGGCTAGCTAAAGGAGAAGGTCTGTTAGGCTAAAGGAGAAGGTCTGTTGGGCTAGCTAAAGGAGAAGGTCTGTTGGGCTAGCTAAAGGAGAAGGTCTGTTGTGCTAAAGGAGAAGGTCTGTTGGGCTAAAGGAGAAGGTCTGTTGGGCTAGCTAAAGGAGAAGGTCTGTTGGGCTAAAGGAGAAGGTCTGTTGGGCTAAAGGAGAAGGTATGTTGGGCTAAAGGAGAAGGTCTGTTGGGCTAAAGGAGAAGGTCTGTTGGGCTAGCTAAAGGAGAAGGTCTGTTGGGCTAAAGGAGAAGGTCTGTTGGGCTAAAGGAGAAGGTCTGTTGGGCTAAAGGAGAAGGTCTGTTGGGCTAAAGGAGAAGGTCTGTTGGGCTAGCTAAAGGAGAAGGTCTGTTGGGCTAAAGGAGAAGGTCTGTTGGGCTAGCTAAAGGAGAAGGTCTGTTGGGCTAGCTAAAGGAGAAGGTCTGTTGTGCTAAAGGAGAAGGTCTGTTGGGCTAAAGGAGAAGGTCTGTTGGGCTAGCTAAAGGAGAAGGTCTGTTGGGCTAGCTAAAGGAGAAGGTCTGTTGGGCTAAAGGAGAAGGTCTGTTGGGCTAAAGGAGAAGGTCTGTTGGGCTAAAGGAGAAGGTCTGTTGGGCTAAAGGAGAAGGTCTGTTGGGCTAGCTAAAGGAGAAGGTCTGTTGGGCTAAAGGAGAAGGTCTGTTGGGCTAAAGGAGAAGGTCTGTTGGGCTAGCTAAAGGAGAAGGTCTGTTGGGCTAGCTAAAGGAGAAGGTCTGTTGGGCTAGCTAAAGGAGAAGGTCTGTTGGGCTAAAGGAGGAGGTCTGTTGGGCTAGCTAAAGGAGAAGGTCTGTTGGGCTAGCTAAAGGAGAAGGTCTGTTGGGCTAAAGGAGGAGGTCTGTTGGGCTAAAGGAGGAGGTCTGTTGGGCTAAAGGAGAAGGTCTGTTGGGCTAGCTAAAGGAGAAGGTCTGTTGGGCTAGCTAAAGGAGAAGGTCTGTTGGGCTAAAGGAGAAGGTCTGTTGGGCTAGCTAAAGGAGAAGGTCTGTTGGGCTAAAGGAGAAGGTCTGTTGGGCTAAAGGAGGAGGTCTGTTGGGCTAAAGGAGAAGGTCTGTTGGGCTAGCTAAAGGAGAAGGTCTGTTGGGCTAGCTAAAGGAGAAGGTCTGTTGGGCTAGCTGAAGGAGAAGGTCTGTTGGGCTAAAGGAGAAGGTCTGTTGGGCTAAAGGAGAAGGTCTGTTGGGCTAAAGGAGAAGGTCTGTTGGGCTAGCTAAAGGAGAAGGTCTGTTAAGCTAAAGGAGAAGGTCTGTTGGGCTAAAGGAGAAGGTCTGTTGGGCTAAAGGAGAAGGTCTGTTGGGCTAAAGGAGAAGGTCTGTTGGGCTAGCTAAAGGAGAAGGTCTGTTGGGCTAAAGGAGAAGGTCTGTTGGGCTAGCTAAAGGAGAAGGTCTGTTGGGCTAAAGGAGAAGGTCTGTTGGGCTAAAGGAGAAGGTCTGTTGGGCTAAAGGAGAAGGTCTGTTGGGCTAAAGGAGAAGGTCTGTTGGGTTACCTACCCCACTGACTAAATGAGTTACCTACCCTAAAGACTGAATGAGTTACCTACCCTAGTGACTGAATGAGTTACCTACCCTAATGACTGAATGAGTTACCTACCCTAATGACTGAATGAGTTAGTTACCCTAGTGAATGGACTGAATGAGTTACCTACCCTAATGACTGAATGAGTTACCTACCCTAATGACTGAATGAGTTACCTACCCTAATGACTGAATGAGTTACCTACCCTAATGACTGAATTAGTTACCTACCCTAATGACTGAATGAGTTAGTTACCCTATTGACTGAATGAGTTACCTACCCTAATGACTGAATGAGTTACCTACCCTACTGATTGAATGAGTTACCTACCCTAATGACTGAATGAGTAACCTACCCTAATGAGTGAATGAGTTAGTTACCCTAATGACTGAATGAGTTATCTACCCTAGTGACTGAATGAGTTACCTACCCTAATGACTGAATGAGTTAGTTACCCTAGTGAATGGACTGAATGAGTTACCTACCCTAATGACTGAATGAGTTACCTACCCTAATGACTGAATGAGTTACCTACCCTAATGACTGAATTAGTTACCTACCCTAATGACTGAATGAGTTAGTTACCCTATTGACTGAATGAGTTACCTACCCTAATGACTGAATGAGTTAGCTACCCTACTGATTGAATGAGTTACCTACCCTAATGACTGAATGAGTAACCTACCCTAATGAGTGAATGAGTTACTTACCCTAATGACTGAATGAGTTACCTACCCTAATGACTGAATGAGTTAGTTACCCTAATGACTGAATGAGTTATCTACCCTAGTGACTGAATGAGTTACCTACCCTAATTACTGAGTGAGTTACCTACCCTAATGACTGAATGAGTTACCTACCCTAATGACTGAGTGAGTTACCTACAATAATGACTGAATGAGTTACCTACCCTAATGACTGAATGAGTTACCTACCCTAATGACTGAATGAGTTACCTACCCTAATGACTGAATGAGTTACTTACCCTAATGACTGAATGAGTTACCTACCCTAATGACTGAATGAGTTACTTACCATAATGACTGCATGAGTTACCTACCCTAGTCACTGAATGAGTTACCTACCCTAGATAATGGACTGAATAAGTTACCTACCCTAATGACTGAATGAGTTACTTACCTTAATGACTGAATGAGTTACCTACCCTAGTGACTGAATGAGTTACCTACCCTAATGACTGAATGAGTTACAGATTCTAGTGACTGAATGAGTTACCTACCATAATGACTGAATGAGTTACCGATTCTAGTGACTGAATGAGTTACCTACCATAATGACTGAATGAGTTACCTACCCTAATGACTGAATGAGTTACCTATTCTAGTCACTGAATGAGTTACCTACCATAATGACTGAATGAGTTACCTACCATAATGACTGAATGAGTTACCTACCCTAATGACTGAATGAGTTACCTACCCTAATGACTGAATGAGTTACCTACCCTAGTGATTGAATGAGTTACCTACCCTAATGGCAGAATAAGTTACCTACCGTAATGACTGAGTGAGTTACCTACCCTAATGACTGAATGAGTTACCTACCCTAATGACTGAATGAGTTACTTACCCTAGTGAATGGACTGCATGAGTTACCTACCCTAATGACTGAATGAGTTACCTATTCTAGTCACTGGATGAGTTACCTACCCTACTGACTGAATGAGTTACCTACCCTAATGACTGAATGAGTTACTTACCCTAATGACTGAATGAGTTACATACCCTAATGACTGAATGAGTTACCTACCCTAATGACTGAATGAGTTAGTTACCCTAATGGCAGAATAAGTTACCTACCGTAATGACTGAGTGAGTTACCTACCCTAATGACTGAATGAGTTACCTACCCTAATGACTGAATGAGTTACTTACACTAGTGAATGGACTGCATGAGTTACCTACCCTAATGACTGAATGAGTTACCTATTCTAGTCACTGAATGAGTTACCTACCCTACTGACTGAATGAGTTACCTACCCTAATGACTGAATGAGTTACTTACCCTACTGACTGAATGAGTTACCTACCCTAATGACTGAATGAGTTACTTACCCTAATGACTGAATGAGTTACATACCCTAATGACTGAATGAGTTACCTACCCTAATGACTGAATGAGTTACCTACCCTAATGACTGAATGAGTTAGTTACCCTAATGACTGAATGAGTTACTTACCCTAGTGAATGGACTGAATGAGTTACTTACCCTAGTGACTGAGTGAGTTACCTACCCTAATGACTGAATGAGTTAGTTACCTTAATGACTGAATGAGTTACCTACCCTGATGACTGAATGAGTTACCAACCCTGATGACTGAATGAGTTAGTTACCCTAATGACTGAATAAGTTACCTACCATAATGACTGAATGAGTTACCTACCCTTGTTGTTGGACTTAAACTTTTCATCTTCATTTGGAACACGGGGTTTTGTAGAAGTACCTCCATGGTGTCAACCGATGGTGTCACCCGATGGCGTCACCCTAAGGTGTCTTCTGATGGTGTATCCAAAAGGTGTCTAAATGTTGATCACTAAAAAATTCTCCAGCACAGCCTGTGTGTGTAGCACAAGATCTCTACACGACGTCAACGAAATTTGTTTCTGTATTGGAAAACGCTGTAGACGCAGGCGATGGCCATGTAGGAAGATAGACCTGGTGTTAGGAGTGGGGGGACAAACACCGGGAGCATCTTGATGTCATGTGACCTTCACATCCAAGTCTAGTTGCTGGCCAGTGTCATGTGACCTTCACATCCAAGTCTAGTTGCTGGCCAGTGTCATGTGACCTTCACATCCAAGTCTAGTTGCTAGCCAGTGTCATGTGACCTTCACATCCAAGTCTAGTTGCTAGCCAGTGACTAGAACTTAAAACGGACGAAGCGAGCTGTGAGCACGACCCAAACAATTTCTATCCATGGAACACACCAGACAGCGGGTTGTGACCACGACACAAGACACACAGAGAACACACCAGTGGCAGGCCGAGTTGATGGTTGCCTAGCAACTGTCAGCCGACGACACAGCAGCTGACAAGAGAAGCATAAGTCCAGCAGAGAAAGGTCCTCTGTCCAGCGTCCTGCAAACACTGGATGTTGGACGGGACTGTCCTGTCGACTGGCGGACCCTGGGTGCCGCTCTCGCGCCGCTCTCGCGCCCTCTCGCGCCGTCTCACAGCCGGATGTTGTTCAGTCGTGCGTCACCGAGTGCACACACTGCGATATAGATAGCTGATGTAGCCAGTAGCTATTGATAGTTAATGTAGTCAGTAGCTTTGACTACCTGAAGTAGCCAACAGCTAGCTGATGTAGCCAACAGCTAGCTGGTGTAGACAGCAGCTAGCATATAACTAACAGCTAGCTGATGTAGAGAGCAGCTACCATATAACCATTAGCTAGCTGATGTAGAGAGCAGCTAGCATATAACCATTAGCTAGCTGATGTAGAGAGCAGCTAGCATATAACCAACAGCTAGCTGATGTAGAGAGCAGCTAGCATATAACCATTAGCTAGCTGATGTAGAGAGCAGCTAGCATATAACTAACAGCTAGCTGATGTAGAGAGCAGCTAGCATATAACCATTAGCTAGCTGATGTAGAGAGCAGCTACCAAATAACCATTAGCTAGCTGATGTAGAGAGCAGCTACCATATAACCATTAGCTAGCTGATGTAGAGAGCAGCTAGCATATAACCATTAGCTAGCTGATGTAGAGAGCAGCTACCATATAACCATTAGCTAGCTGATGTAGAGAGCAGCTACCATATAACCATTAGCTAGCTGATGTAGAGAGCAGCTAGCATATAACCATTAGCTAGCTGATGTAGAGAGCAGCTAGCATATAACTAACAGCTAGCTGATGTAGAGAGCAGCTAGCATATAACCATTAGCTAGCTGATGTAGAGAGCAGCTACCATATAACCATTAGCTAGCTGATAAATCCAACGGGGGGCGGGTGCTACAAGATTCTGAAATCGATAATGTGACGTCACTAGTATTGAAATGAAACTTCGATTTTCTCTGTGATTGATTTGCCTGCGATCGTCAGGTGACTCGATGAGACAAAAAAAGAGAAAAATTGACTTGATGAAAAACATTCATAAAAAATTGTTTTAAGCTTTTATGTAATTAAAAGACCACCTTTTAGCCCTTGGACGACTGAGGGGTCATTCATAAATAACGTCACGCTTGTTTGACAAGTTTTATCTTTCTCCACTGTTAACATCGACACTAAAAGTCAGTCCACTAAGACACATCACACCTCAGTCAAAAGGTTTTTGTCTTCTAAAAACACTGATTTCTACCGAGCTGTAGTTGTTCTTCATACAAAAATAAAACTTTTCTCGCGAGGGAATTATGATGGCTTTCATGGGGAAACAAGTTTATGGTAACTAAAATGCAAATTTTGAAACTTTTGCATACTAAAAAGGGTGCGATTTTTCAGACCTTGTAGAATTCTGACCAGTAGCTCTTCCAAAAAGTTGTTGTGACAAAAGTTTCAATACATACTGAAATATAACCTTTTAAATGTGATTGCCATATGTGCATAAACACACAAAAAAGCCTTAGCGTTTTTAAAAGTACCAAAAAGTTCAAAATGGCGGATGTTTTTTCGGGTTTCCATGACAACCAAAATTGTTTTCAACCCTTTTTTTGGCTGTTTAATACTTACTTTTATATGCCAAAAACATGGTAACATTATTCAAAGGGCTTTAGATTCTACATTGTAAAAAAAATATAGAAATAAACTGAGCATATCCCTTAACTTGCTTCCGCTGTCTTAATCCAGTCTGTCTAGATGGAAACAGGAGAGGGAAATTTCGGGTACATCTGCTATTGTATTAAAATTTTTAAAGTACTGAAAAGAATACAAAAAAACGTTTAAATAACAAGGTTTTATGTAATAAATGTTTTTCTTTAAACAGTTAAATACACTACTTTTTAAATAACTATAAAGAAAAGCGTGGGTCGCTTCCTAAACATTAGTAAAAGTATACAATAGATAATTTAGCGACCCATGCTTGACTGTCTGTTTGTCTGTCTGTTGCATTTTGGACTTGGCGTGATATGGGGCCGGTGAAGTAGGGCAGTAGAGTTCACCTGTTTCTGTGACCTCAGCTTATGAGCGCATAGAGTCAGACCCAAGCTCCGCTGAAATCGGTGATTTTAAAAGACAAAATTTGTTGGCTGAGGTGTGACGTTTTTTTCAATGTGGGGTCTAACTTTTTGTCTAACTTTTTGTCTAACTTTTTGTCTAACTTTTTGTGACGATGTGTGACAGTGGCGAGAGGAGGGGAAAGATAAAAATCGTCAAACAAACGTGACCTCATTTATGGATGACCCCCGAAACCTTCAGTTATCCGAAGATGACGGGTAGTCTAGTAATTATATAAAAAGCTTGTTATTATGGATGTTTGCAATGCTCTAAAATATTTAATACAATAGGCTTGAAAAGCTGGTTCCAAATGGTTCCAAATGGTTTCAAATGGTTTCAAATGGTTTCAAATGGTTTCAAATGGTTTCAAATGGTTCCAAATGGTTTCAAATGGTTGTTGCCATAAAGTATTTTTAACGAAAATTGATCATTTTATAACATTGGTGAAATGCGTACAAAATGTCTTCCTGCTTATTACGGCTAGATATATTCAAACAATTTCTAGTAATGTACTAGACATTTTGTTAACACTTTTGTTTATTAATTTGGATAAGTATAATCAGGGGTTTGTGCAGTGGCGAAGCTAGGATTTTTGGGCCCCTATGCAAAAAGTGTTAGTGGGCCCCTCAGAGGCGTAGCGACCCTTCCCGGCGACCGGGGACAAACTTTCGATTTGCACCCCCCCCCTCAGACTTTCGACTTGCACCCCCCCTCAGACTTTCGATTTGCACCCCCACCCCCTCAGACTTTCGATTTGCACACCCCCCCTCCCTTAGACTTTCGATTTGCACCCCCCCTCTCAGACTTTCGATTTGCACACCACCCCCCCCCCCCCTTAGACTTTCGATTTGCACCCCTCCCCCTCAAACTTTCGAAAAAGGGCCCCTATTTGCCTTGGGCCCCTATGCCTTGCTTACGCTAGCTTTACGGTAGCTACGACACTGGGTTTGTGGTGACAGTGGATATCATATTATTTGATAGAAATAAATTACTGTGGACCGCTATTGTGTATTTTATCATGGAAAACATTTATTATGAATTTCGTTGTTTTACTTTCCCTGGCCATTCCAATTGAGGACGTATTTCTAAAAATATTTAAATAAAATAATAGTAAACGACTTTTCAATGGCTTATATTCAATACAATAATAGTAAACGACTTTTCAATGGCTTATATTCAATACAATAATAGTAAACGACCTTTCAATGGCTTATATTCATGGTTCTCAAACAGCTTTCATTTTAAAAAATGCAGCCATAATTTAATCGATTGCCATATTTAAAAAAAAAATTAGTATGATAACATAGACTTTTCAAGTCTTATTTAATTGCTTGACTAAAAACAATTGCACACAAATTGAAAATATGCTGGGGGTCGGCGTGGTCGAGTTGGTAAAGCTCATGGTTGCTAAACCGAAAAGTCTCGAGTTCGAACCCTCGGGCAGATGAGGCTCGTTGGCTGGGGACAGCCATTCTTCTAGGAGATACAACTCCAAAATCAAACAACTGCTGCCTTGTAGTTTGTTCTTGGTTGGACAAAGGCTATGGAAGCAAATCCAAAAAGAAAAGCAGGCTGAAATCGGAGTCAATTGCCTCAATGGCGCATAACCAGTTGACACGTAATCCTTAATTGTGATGGAAGCATGGTCGAGTCGGCAAAAAGCTCATATTTGATAAATTCGCAAAAAGTCTCGAGTTCAAACCCTCTGGCAGATAAAGCTCGATCCCTCTCAACACTAAAAATTAAGAACGAAGAAGAAGAAGAAAATATGCTTATAAAAGTACTTTGTATTGGAAACTGTAATTGTTTCTTTAAGAATTAATTAGTCATCCAATCAAGCCAAATTTTAGATCAGATTGCGTTGCCATCGAGTCTTGACCCACATGCTAAATTTGAAACGAATCAGTCCGTTAGAAGTGGTCGAAATTTCGGTAGACAGTTTCGATTCATGACGAAGCACGAAGAGGAAGCAAGATAAATTAAAGCTCGTAAAAATAGATTTGATATGAAAGAAAAATGGACTTGATATTAGAGAGAATTAGAACGATATTATAAAGTGAATTATGGGGTAAAAGTTTTGTTCCGGTGCTAGATCAAAAAGTTATAAAATGCTACAGCTCTCTTTCATACTGGCGCACAATATAGGGTTGGTCGGCTGGCTGCAAGCTTTTTACGCTTTTGTTTGTTCGGGGCGAAACAAAGTTCTAGTTTAATTAAGGTGAAAGTTAACAGTTGAACAAAAGAAAGTTCTAATTACAAGAGTCAAGAGTTTTACTAGCCGAGTTTAATAGCACCAACACCAAGTGTCCAGGACTGACCAACAGATGACGTCACTCGAGAGCTGACGTCACTAAATGAAATTGGTTCTCATGTTCTTATCAAAATAATAGAAGCGGTCCCCTGCGGTCCTGTAGATGGTCCGCATGACTTGTTGGCGGAGTGGGTCCTGGTGGAAGTCCTCGGTCCTGTGGGCCAGCTGGACCACGCTGGGTAGGACAGTCCTCTGGCCCAGGTACAGGGCCGGGTAGTAGGGGTAGATCTTATCCTTGACCTTCTCAGGGTCGATCGTGGTCTCTCTGGGAGAGGAGGGGCAGATATGTAAGGAGGGGCAGATATGTAAGGAGGGGCAGATATGTAAGGAGGGGCAGATATGTAAGGAGGGGCAGATATGTAAGGAGGGGCAGATATGTAAGGAGGGGCAGATATGTAAGGAGGGGCAGATATGTAAGGAGGGGCAGATATGTAAGGAGGGGCAGATATGTAAGGAGGCTCTCTGGGTGAGGAGTGGCAGATATGTAAGGAGGGGCAGATATGTAAGGAGGGGCAGATATGTAAGGAGGGGCAGATATGTAAGGAGGGGCAGATATGTAAGGAGGCTCTCTGGGTGAGGAGGGGCAGATATGTAAGGAGGGGCAGATATGTAAGGAGGCTCTCTGGGTGAGGAGGGGCAGATATGTAAGGAGGGGCAGATATGTAAGGAGGGGCAGATATGTAAGGAGGGGCAGATATGTAAGGAGGGGCAGATATGTAAGGAGGGGCAGATATGTAAGGAGGGGCAGATATGTAAGGAGGCACTCTGGGAGAGGAGGGGCAGATATGTAAGGAGGCTCTCTGGGAGAGGAGGGGCAGATATGTAAGGAGGCTCTCTGGGAGAGGAGGGGCAGATATGTAAGGAGGCTCTCTGGGAGAGGAGGGGCAGATATGTAAGGAGGCTCTCTGGGAGAGGAGGGGCAGATATGTAAGGAGGCTCTCTGGGAGAGGAGGGGCAGATATGTAAGGAGGCTCTCTGGGAGAGGAGGGGCAGATATGTAAGGAGGCTCTCTGGGAGAGGAGGGGCAGATATGTAAGGAGTCTCCCCCCACCACATCTGTCAGTCCCTCACCACCGCCACTACCCTCGCCCAAACACACCCACACACACCCACACACACCCACACACCTGCCAGTTAAAGACCGTGTGGACTCTTCAAGTTGAATGCAATCTTCCCAGTCCTTGACCCCCATCTGCCGGAAGTCGTGAGCGCCACTGGCGGCCAACTTTTTGCCGTCTATGTTCAACTGGCCAAACATGTTTTTAAACCTGCAGACAGCAAGATCGTGACGTAAGACGGCAGAATAATGACGTAACAGTACGATAGTGACGTAATGGTTCAGAAAGTTTCTGCCCTTGTCTCTGGTCTAGAGCATGAATTACCTGCCTTGTCTCTGGTCTAGAGCATGAATTACCTGCCTTGTCTCTGGTCTAGAGCATGAATTACCTGCCTTGTCTCTGGTCTAGAGCATGAATTACCTGCCTTGTCTCTGGTCTAGAGCATGAATTACCTGCCCTTGTCTCTAGCATGAATTACCTGCCTTGTCCACTCCTTTCAAGCCAATCACCAACCTCGGCCTTCGACCAACTCTCGCACTGGCTGGGACATATCGGTTCGTGCCCGCTCGACTGCTGGAAGTAGTTAAACTTGGGGATCACGTGATGTGTACCTTGTGTGCATGGTAATCTGAAATCAGTGGATACAACATTAAGGCGTGACAGATGTTACATAACATTCGAATACTCTTTAAATTGTACACACCAACCACCTCTAAAGCCCACCACTACCACCCCTAAAGCCCACCACTACCACCCCTAAAGCCCACCACCCCTAAAGCCCACCACCCCTAAAGCCCACCACTACCACCCCTAAAGCCCACCACTACCACCCCTAAAGCCCACCACTACCACCCCTAAAGCCCACCACTACCACCCCTAAAGCCCACCACTACCACCTCTAAAGCCCACCACTACCACCCCTAAAGCCCACCACTACCACCCCTAAAGCCCACCACTACCACCCCTAAAGCCCACCACTACCACCCCTAAAGCCCACCACCCCTAAAGCCCACCACTACCACCCCTAAAGCCCACCACTACCACCCCTAAAGCCCACCACTACCACCCCTAAAGCCCACCACTACCACCCCTAAAGCCCACCACTACCACCCCTAAAGCCCACCACTACCACCCCTAAAGCCCACCACCCCTAAAGCCCACCACTACCACCCCTAAAGCCCACCACTACCACCCCTAAAGCCCACCACTACCACCCCTAAAGCCCACCACTACCACCCCTAAAGCCCACCACTACCACCTCTAAAGCCCATCTTACTCTTGACTGTAGTGCTTGTCTTGCTAAAGCCCACCACTACCACCCCTAAAGCCCACCACCCCTAAAGCCCACCACTACCACCCCTAAAGCCCACCACTACCACCCCTAAAGCCCACCACTACCACCCCTAAAGCCCACCACTACCACCCCTAAAGCCCACCACTACCACCTCTAAAGCCCACCACTACCACCCCTAACGCCCACCACTACCACCCCTAACGCCCACCACTACCACCCCTAAAGCCCACCACTACCACCCCTAAAGCCCACCACTACCACCCCTAAAGCCCACCACTACCACCCCTAAAGCCCACCACTACCACCCCTAAAGCCCACCACTACCACCTCTAAAGCCCACCACTACCACCCCTAAAGCCCACCACTACCACCCCTAAAGCCCACCACTACCACCCCTAAAGCCCACCACTACCACCTCTAAAGCCCACCACTACCACCCCTAACGCCCACCACTACCACCCCTAACGCCCACCACTACCACCCCTAAAGCCCACCACTACCACCCCTAAAGCCCACCACTACCACCTCTAAAGCCCACCACTACCACCCCTAACGCCCACCACTACCACCCCTAAAGCCCACCACTACCACCCCTAAAGCCCACCACTACCACCCCTAAAGCCCACCACTACCACCTCTAAAGCCCATCTTACTCTTGACTGTAGTGCTTGTCTTGCTAAAGCCCACCACTACCACCCCTAAAGCCCACCACCCCTAAAGCCCACCACTACCACCCCTAAAGCCCACCACTACCACCCCTAAAGCCCACCACTACCACCCCTAAAGCCCACCACTACCACCCCTAAAGCCCACCACTACCACCTCTAAAGCCCATCTTACTCTTGACTGTAGTGCTTGTCTTGCTAAAGCCCACCACTACCACCCCTAAAGCCCACCACCCCTAAAGCCCACCACCTCTAAAGCCCATCTTACTCTTGACTGTAGTGCTTGTCTTGCTAAAGCCCACCACTACCACCCCTAAAGCCCACCACCTCTAAAGCCCATCTTACTCTTGACTGTAGCGCTTGTCTTGCTAAAGCCCACCACTACCACCCCTAAAGCCCACCACTACCACCTCTAAAGCCCACCACCACCACCACTACCACCCCTAAAGCCCACCACCCCTAAAGCCCACCACCTCTAAAGCCCACCACTACCACCCCTAAAGCCCACCACCCCTAAAGCCCACCACCTCTAAAGCCCACCACTACCACCCCTAAAGCCCACCACCACCACTACCACCCCTAAAGCCCACCACCTCTAAAGCCCACCACCTCTAAAGCCCACCACTACCACCCCTAAAGCCCACCACCCCTAAAGCCCACCACCTCTAAAGCCCATCTTACTCTTGACTGTAGTGCTTGTCTTGAAGCTCATGAAGTTTTGCTGCCAACCTTTTAGGCGGGTCTTGACAGAAGCAATGGCTCGACATGGTGGCACAAAGATGGCGACTAGCAGGACGTGACGTCACTCACTGCTGAAAAAACATTTTCTATTTTTAAGGAAAATAAAATCTTTGATAAAAGGATAAAATAAATAAACCGGGGGTGATCTCCCCTAAACTTTCTCGAATATTCTTATATAAAACTATAGGGGATGGCAACTTGGGATATAGACATGATTTTTAATCCATTTTAAATACTTAAACTTTTAAAAATAGAATAAAATCTCGTAGAAAAATGAATTGCACCTCAAGTGAGCGCCTAATAAAAAGTGCATAATATTGCGGAATATTATTAGTACTTTAAAAATTCACATGCGTTTTTTTTTTGAGAAATCAGAAATAGCGTAAATTACTACTTCCGGTCAACGGAAATTACTCAAAATTTGACAGAAGGCAGAGAATTAGATCTTTTACTTTCTTGTGAAATTTCATTCATCTATCTGAAAGAGTATTCAAGTTATAGGCTTTTGAAAAATTGAAAGTAGAAAAAGTTCCGCTGAAAAGTTGAAACTTATCTACAAATTTGATATAATACTTAAATATGAAATTTCATCAACCTAGCTGTACCGGTACTCAAGTTATCGTGTTTACAGACACACACACACACACACACACACAGACAGACACACATTCACACACAGACAGACACACATTCACACACAGACATACGGACAAGATTGCAAAACTATGTTTTTCCGACACAGGGAGCCCTAACGCGTCGAGATTTGTAAAAATCTCGAATTTTTTTCCCCCCACCATTACAACTTTCTCTATACTTTGTATATACGAGCAAGTAAAAAGGTATGATAAAAAAAGAAGAAAACTTTAATGGAATAATTAAAAACATTTATCTATTTTTATCTAGCTCTTTTTTTTACGATCCAAGCGTGCGCAAATTTCTACAACAGCTGAGTACACCGTTATGCACATCTAGAGATTACAAGTCTGGTACGGCAACATGTCCGCTAGTAGGTTTGTGTGTTTTCAAGTCAGATAGTAGGTTTGTGTGTTCAAGTCAGCTAGTAGGTTTGTGTGTTCAAGTCAGATAGTAGGTTTGTGTGTTCAAGTCAGATAGTAGGTTTGTGTGTTCAAGTCAGCTAGTAGGTTTGTGTGTTCAAGTCAGATAGTAGGTTTGTGTGTTCAAGTCAGATAGTAGGTTTGTGTGTTCAAGTCAGATAGTAGGTTTGTGTTTTCAAGTCAGCTAGTAGGTTTGTGTGTTCAAGTCAGATAGTAGGTTTGTGTGTTCAAGTCAGATAGTAGGTTTGTGTGTTCACGTCAGCTAGTAGGTTTGTGTGTTCAAGTCAGCTAGTAGGTTTGTGTGTTCAAGTCAGCTAGTAGGTTTGTGTGTTCAAGACAACAAAGAGGTTTGTGTGTTCAAGTCAGCTAGTAGGTTTGTATGTTCAAGTCAGCTAGTAGGTTTGTGTGTTCAAGTCAGCTAGTAGGTTTGTATGTTCAAGTCAGCTAGTAGGTTTGTGTGTTCAAGACAACAAAGAGGTTTGTGTGTTCAAGTCAGCTAGTAGGTTTGTATGTTCAAGTCAGATAGTAGGTTTGTGTGTTCAAGTCAGATAGTAGGTTTGTGTGTTCAAGTCAGCTAGTAGGTTTGTGTGTTCAAGACAACAAAGAGGTTTGTGTGTTCAAGTCAGCTAGTAGGTTTGTGTGTTCAAGTCAGCTAGTAGGTTTGTGTGTTCAAGTCAGATAGTAGGTTTGTGTGTTCAAGTCAGATAGTAGGTTTGTGTGTTCAAGTCAGATAGTAGGTTTGTGTGTTCAAGTCAGATAGTAGGTTTGTGTGTTCACGTCAGCTAGTAGGTTTGTGTGTTCAAGTCAGCTAGTAGGTTTGTGTGTTCAAGTCAGCTAGTAGGTTTGTGTGTTCAAGACAACAAAGAGGTTTGTGTGTTCAAGTCAGCTAGTAGGTTTGTATGTTCAAGTCAGCTAGTAGGTTTGTGTGTTCAAGACAACAAAGAGGTTTGTGTGTTCAAGTCAGCTAGTAGGTTTGTATGTTCAAGTCAGCTAGTAGGTTTGTGTGTTCAAGTCAGATAGTAGGTTTGTGTGTTCAAGTCAGATAGTAGGTTTGTGTGTTCAAGTCAGATAGTAGGTTTGTGTGTTCAAGTCAGATAGTAGGTTTGTGTGTTCAAGTCAGATAGTAGGTTTGTGTGTTCACGTCAGCTAGTAGGTTTGTGTGTTCAAGTCAGCTAGTAGGTTTGTGTGTTCAAGTCAGCTAGTAGGTTTGTATGTTCAAGTCAGCTAGTAGGTTTGTATGTTCAAGTCAGATAGTAGGTTTGTGTGTTCACGTCAGCTAGTAGGTTTGTGTGTTCAAGTCAGATAGTAGGTTTGTGTGTTCACGTCAGCTAGTAGGTTTGTATGTTCAAGTCAGCTAGTAGGTTTGTGTGTTCAAGACAACAAAGAGGTTTGTGTGTTCAAGTCAGCTAGTAGGTTTGTATGTTCAAGTCAGATAGTAGGTTTGTGTGTTCAAGTCAGATAGTAGGTTTGTGTGTTCAAGTCAGCTAGTAGGTTTGTGTGTTCAAGACAACAAAGAGGTTTGTGTGTTCAAGTCAGCTAGTAGGTTTGTATGTTCAAGTCAGCTAGTAGGTTTGTGTGTTCAAGACAACAAAGAGGTTTGTGTGTTCAAGTCAGCTAGTAGGTTTGTATGTTCAAGTCAGATAGTAGGTTTGTGTGTTCAAGTCAGATAGTAGGTTTGTGTGTTCAAGTCAGATAGTAGGTTTGTGTGTTCAAGTCAGCTAGTAGGTTTGTATGTTCAAGTCAGCTAGTAGGTTTGTGTGTTCAAGACAACAAAGAGGTTTGTGTGTTCAAGTCAGCTAGTAGGTTTGTATGTTCAAGTCAGATAGTAGGTTTGTGTGTTCAAGTCAGATAGTAGGTTTGTGTGTTCAAGTCAGCTAGTAGGTTTGTGTGTTCAAGACAACAAAGAGGTTTGTGTGTTCAAGTCAGCTAGTAGGTTTGTATGTTCAAGTCAGCTAGTAGGTTTGTGTGTTCAAGACAACAAAGAGGTTTGTGTGTTCAAGTCAGCTAGTAGGTTTGTATGTTCAAGTCAGATAGTAGGTTTGTGTGTTCAAGTCAGATAGTAGGTTTGTGTGTTCAAGTCAGATAGTAGGTTTGTGTGTTCACGTCAGCTAGTAGGTTTGTATGTTCAAGTCAGATAGTAGGTTTGTGTGTTCAAGTCAGATAGTAGGTTTGTGTGTTCAAGTCAGATAGTAGGTTTGTGTGTTCACGTCAGATAGTAGGTTTATGTGTTCACGTCAGCTAGTAGGTTTGTGTGTTCAAGTCAGATAGTAGGTTTGTGTGTTCACGTCAGATAGTAGGTTTGTGTGTTCACGTCAGATAGTAGGTTTGTGTGTTCAAGTTAACAAGGAGGTTTCAGTCGGATTAAGATGTACCCATAGATTTAAGTCAATAAGTTGTTGGTGTATGTCTTTTATATGTCCATCAGCAACCTACGTCACAGATGGATTCATGACATACACACCATGACATACACACTATGTAACTAAACAATGACATACACACTATGTAACTAAACAATGACATACACACTATGTAACTAAACAATGACATACACACTATGTAACTAAACATTTTTTTTTGTCCCCTGAAACCCTCCCCCCCCCCCCGCCAGATGTGCGGCGTATAGTTTCTCCACTGCGGTCTATACCCCCCCCCCCCCCCACCACTGCTAGAACTACTATCTCGTATTTCTATCCTATTATGACGTAGGTCACCTGTGGGCAGAAATCAGAAGTTGGACGGCAATGTTTTATTTTCTTCCAATCTGATTGGTCCAGTGTTGTGAGATCTGATTGGTCCAGTGTTGTGAGATCTGATTAATCCAGTGTTTAATATGGCCGGCCAACCCTTCCTACCCGTCTACCAGTCAGACAACGCCAGCCCAGTGGAGCTCAGGCTACTGGAACCTCCGTACTCAGAGGCCGTCTGCTACTCCTGGGGTGCTGACGTCATAGACAGCTGGTTGGTTGAGACAGGCTTTGGCAGGTAAGTGGTTGGCTTTTGGTGGTTGCTGCAGTGTAATTGGAACTGTAATTGGAACTGTAATTGGAACTGTATTTGGAACTAGGTGTCAAATGGACGTTTTTGAGTCCAGCTTAGAGGGGACTGGATACGCCATGTCTGTAGATGTATCGATACCTACAGGTATCGAGCGATGTTTCGCCATGTCTGTAGATGTATCGATACCTACAGGTATCGAGCGATGTTTCGCCATGTCTGTAGATGTATCGATACCTACAGGTATCGAGCGATGTTTCGCCATGTCTGTAGATGTATCGATACCTACAGGTACCGAGCGATGTTTCGCCATGTCTGTAGATGTATCGATACCTACAGGTATCGAGCGATGTTTCGCCATGTCTGTAGATGTATCGATACCTACAGGTACAGAGCGATGTTTCGCCATGTCTGTAGATGTATCGATACCTACAGGTACAGAGCGATGTTTCGCCATGTCTGTAGATGTATCGATACCTACAGGTACAGAGCGATGTTTCGCCATGTCTGTAGATGTATCGATACCTACAGGTACAGAGCGATGTTTCGCCATGTCTGTAGATGTATCGATACCTACAGGTACCGAGCGATGTTTCGCCATGTCTGTAGATGTATCGATACCTACAGGTACAGAGCGATGTTTCGCCATGTCTGTAGATGTATCGATACCTACAGGTACCTAGCGATGTTTCGCCATGTCTGTAGATGTATCGATACCTACAGGTATCGAGCGATGTTTCGCCATGTCTGTAGATGTATCGATACCTACAGGTACCGAGCGATGTTTCGCCATGTCTGTAGATGTATCGATACCTACAGGTATCGAGCGATGTTTCGCCATGTCTGTAGATGTATCGATACCTACAGGTACAGAGCGATGTTTCGCCATGTCTGTAGATGTATCGATACCTACAGGTACAGAGCGATGTTTCGCCATGTCTGTAGATGTATCGATACCTACAGGTACAGAGCGATGTTTCGCCATGTCTGTAGATGTATCGATACCTACAGGTACAGAGCGATGTTTCGCCATGTCTGTAGATGTATCGATACCTACAGGTACCGAGCGATGTTTCGCCATGTCTGTAGATGTATCGATACCTACAGGTACAGAGCGATGTTTCGCCATGTCTGTAGATGTATCGATACCTACAGGTACCTAGCGATGTTTCGCCATGTCTGTAGATGTATCGATACCTACAGGTACCGAGCGATGTTTCGCCATGTCTGTAGATGTATCGATACTTACAGGTACCGAGCAATGTTTCGACATGTCTGTAGATGTATCGATACTTACAGGTACCGAGCGATGTTTCGCCATGTCTGTAGATCTATCGATACCTACAGGTACCGAGCGATGTTTCGCCATGTCTGTAGATGTATCGATACCTACAGGTATCGAGCCATGTTTCGCCATGTCTGTAGATGTATCGATACCTACAGGTACCGAGCGATGTTTCGACATGTCTGTAGATGTATCGATACCTACAGGTACCGAGCGATGTTTCGCCATGTCTGTAGATGTATCGATACCTACAGGTACCGAGCGATGTTTCGCCATGTCTGTAGATGTATCGATACCTACAGGTACCGAGCGATGTTTCGCCATGTCTGTAGATGTATCGATACCTACAGGTATCGAGCCATGTTTCGACAGAACGGGATAGACGGACGCAAGCTGCTGACGCTGGACGAGGCGGGGCTCAGGAGGATGGGCGTATTCGACTCCCAGGACGCGCGTCAGATTGTCGCGAACATCAGCGTCATGCGTCACATTCACAGGCATCTGGAGTCTTCTGAGCTGCCCGGACTACCTTACACCTACTACAGGTTAGTGGTCTTACGTCTTCAGTAGGCTAGTGGTCTTACGTCTTCAGTAGGCTAGTGGTCTTACGTCTACAGTAGGCTAGTGGTCTTACGTCTACAGTAGGCTAGTGGTCTTACGTCTACAGTAGGCTAGTGGTCTTACGTCTACAGTAGGCTAGTGGTCTTACGTCTACAGTAGGCTAGTAGTCTTACGTCTACAGTAGGCTAGTGGTCTTACGTCTACAGTAGGCTAGTGGTCTTACGTCTACAGTAGGCTAGTGGTCTTACGTCTACAGTAGGCTAGTGGTAGTAGTCTTACGTCTACTTAAGGCTAGTGGTCTTACGTCTACTGTAGGCTAGTGGTGGTGGTCTTACGTCTACAGTAGGCTAGTGGTCTTACGTCTACAGTAGGCTAGTGGTCTTACGTCTACAGTAGGCTAGTGGTCTTACGTCTACAGTAGGCTAGTGGTCTTACGTCTACAGTAGGCTAGTGGTCTTACGTCTACAGTAGGCTAGTGGTAGTAGTCTTACGTCTACTTAAGGCTAGTGGTCTTACGTCTACTGTAGGCTAGTGGTCTTACGTCTACAGTAGGCTAGTGGTCTTACGTCTACAGTAGGCTAGTGGTCTTACGTCTACAGTAGGCTAGTGGTCTTACGTCTACAGTAGGCTAGTGGTCTTACGTCTACAGTAGGCTAATGGTCTTACGTCTACAGTAGGCTAGTGGTCTTACGTCTACAGTAGACTAGTGGTCTTACGTCTACAGTAGGCTAGTGGTCTTACGTCTACAGTAGGCTAGTGGTCTTACGTCTACAGTAGGCTAGTGGTCTTACGTCTACAGTAGGCTAGTGGTCTTACGTCTACAGTAGGCTAGTGGTCTTACGTCTACAGTAGGCTAGTGGTCTTACGTCTACAGTAGGCTAGTGGTCTTACGTCTACAGTAGGCTAGTGGTCTTACGTCTACAGTAGGCTAGTGGTCTTACGTCTACAGTAGGCTAGTGGTCTTACGTCTAAAGTAGGCTAGTGGTCTTACGTCTTCAGTAGGCTAGTGGTCTTACGTCTACTGTAGGCTACTGGTCTTACGTCTACAGTAGGCTAGTGGTCTTACGTCTACTACAGTTTATGACAAAGACTTAGTGACGTAGAATTAGACGTAGTTTGTGTTTTAGACTGTGATGTAGACTTTCAATCGTAGATTGTGACGAAAACTTTGAGACGTAGAGTGTGACCTTGACCCTTGTTCGGGTGACTCTCCCACCACAGGGCCCTCTGTTTCGGCAAAAAGTCGACCTTGACCTCGCCGTTGCTACAGGAGAACATGTGCTACACCACGTGGTCAGTGCCAGACCAAGTCACCCTCCGGCGTATCAACAGTCTGTCCGGTGGGGAGGACACTTTTGGCTGGTTCGCTCGAAATCGTCCCCACCCCACCATCTAGGGCTACGTGACCAGGCGGTGCCTAAATCTTTGGAAGTGTGGTGTCCGTCTTCAAGTTATGTCATAAAAATCTGGCTTGCATCAAATATGCCACAGGTGAAATTAGGGAGCAGGGCTAACACGGCAGCCGCCGAGGGTCCTAATTTTGGCATATTTCTTACAACCGCTTTTAATCTCTTATAATCTCTTACACGGTAAAACAAATTTCACAAGCATCGTGGGTGGTTTTTTTAAATAAAAGTCTGAGTGTTAAATTACAAGTTTGTTTTTAATTGGGATCAATTTTTGAAAAAAATTATTCTGTTATAATAGTTTTCAGATCTGATCCTTAGATGTATATAAATTCGGATATAAATATAAACTATCTTCTTTTTATTTTTAGACGCAAGTAAATGATAAAATAATTCACTTAGTTTGGTCAAATAAAAATGACGAGAAGAAATTTCTTTTTACCAACTTTATTTTTTTCAAACAATAGATTTTTTTTTGTAAACTAAAATAAAATTATTTCTCACGAGCTTAGGTATTATTCTTCTTATTTTTTTCTGAGTAAATAATAATGGTATTTTGGACAAGTATAAATTATTATTTTTGACATTGTAAGCTTTCAGAGAAAATGAAAGGCAAGATTAAATTTTCGAAACAAAAATTAAGACAAGTAACACATTTTTGCAGATTACCTTAGCAGCTTTACCTTTTTGTTCTACACAATAGCTATCAAATAGTTGCAACCATATTGCTTGCCATATTGCCATATACAGTTAATTCTTATAAATTTATATATATATATATATATATATATATATATATATATATATATATATATATATATATATATATATATATTCTATATATATAATTCTCTTCTTAGATACCCTAGAAAACACCAAGCTGTAAGCGCGCCTAGCAGCTCCCTCTCTTCCTCTCTATCACTATCCCTACCACTCCCACCCCACATGATCTGGTGAGCTATGGTTCACGCTAAATGTTTACAATCGTAGAGCCGGGTTTAGTAACGCTATTAGGGGCAGGTAATTTAGTTTAAACGATTTTAAACTTAGGGGAGGTAACTAAGAGGAGGCTGCTTTCACGGGGGGGGGGTGTAGGGTAGGGGTTAGAGTTGGGGGAAAGGAGGGCAGGGGGTGGGGTTATCGTCCTTAACGAACTACTGATAGTGTTTTAAAGCAAATATTTTCAGTGGCAGCATTGGTACTGTCGAATTCACTAATTATGAATTACTGAAAAGTAGAAAATAAAACAACTAAATAGCGGCATATGATACGCCGCGGGTCGGCTTATATAAATATAAATTTGATATAGCGACCTCTAAATTTGATATAGCGACCTCTAAATTTGATATGGCAACCTCTAAATTTGATATTTTCTCCCCATATTTTGATTGGAAGGTTTTTATACTAAAAAGGAATAAAAAAAAAACAAAAGAAACTAACAGAACACAAGCGTATGTTAGAAAACTAGAATGTAAATATTTCTAGAACGTTCTGGGATTTTATTTTTAAGATATTTAATATTTTTAACATGGATTGAGATTTTTAAGAACAAAATTTTCTCTTGAAATGTCACTTATGTAATCTGTCACACGGTTAAATCTGTCACAGATGTAAATCTGTCAAAGTGTTGACGTCACCGACGGCGAACCCGCAGGTAAAAATGGTCGTGTAGGCCGCCTGGGTCAGCTGCTTGTACTGGACCAAGTCTGGATCGGTGCGGAAAGCTTGCCTGTACTGGACGCTGTCTTGCACGCTTGGCCACTGGACGTAAACCATCGTCAGCTCCTCACTTTTGGCGGGAAACTCCGACCAATCTCCGCTGAGGAAGGTCACGTTAGCAGACGATAACACAGTTTTCCCGCCAAATCTTTTTTTGGTCGGGTTCAAACTTTGTTTGAGCAGACGTTGCCTGAGTTCCGTGTAGTTCCTGTCTGGCCTGAAGGCAAGATGGCGCCGCATGAGCACCAGAGAGGCCGCGGTGTAGTCCTGCAGGCGACCCGGCGAGCCAAGGTCAAGCTTGTTCTCTCCCAACATGACCCACCAGCGCGAGGTCAAGGCCGGGTCATACAGCTTCATGTTCTGAAACCAGCTTAAACCGGTCGGCGCAGATTGGAAGTGCAGGAAGATGGCAGACGTAGATGAGGGCGGGAGAACCTGCAACTAAAGACCGAGCTTACGGTCAGAGGTCATCTATTTATAACGTCCACACATAACATGAGGACGGTAAGGGGGGGGCATCTTTTTATAACGTCCATACATAATATGAGGACGGTAAGGGGGGGGCATCTATTTATAACGTCCATACATCATATGAGGACGGTAGGGGGGCATCTATTTATAACGTCCATACATAATATGAGGACGGTAGGGGGGGGCATCTATTTATAACGTCCACACATAATATGAGGACGGTAGGGGGGGCATCTATTTATAACGTCCACACATAACATGAGGGGGGGGCATCTATTTATAACGTCCACACATAATATGAGGACGGTAGGGGGGGGGGCATCTATTTATAACGTCCACACATAACATGAGGGGGGGGCATCTATTTATAACGTCCACACATAATTCGAGGGCGGTAGGGGGGGGGGAGCATCTATTGATAACGTCCACACATAATATGAGGACGGTAGGGTGGGGGGCATCTATTTATAACGTCCACACATAACATGAGGGGGGGCATCTATAACGTCCACACATAATATGAGGACGGTAGGGGGGGGGGGGCATCTATTTATAACGTCCACACATAACATGAGGGGGGGGGCATCTATTTATAACGTCCACACATAATATGAGGACGGTAGGGGGGGCATCTATTTATAACGTCCACACATAACATGAGGACGGTAAGGGGGGGGGGCATCTATTTATAACATCCACACATAACATGAGGACGGTAGGGGGGGGGGGCATCTATTTATAACATCCACACATAACATGAGGACGGTAGGGGGGGGGGGGCATCTATTTATAACATCCACACATAACATGAGGACGGTAGGGGGGCATCTATTTATAACGTCCACACATAACATGAGGGGGGGGGCATCTATTTATAACATCCACACATAACATGAGGACGGTAGGGGGGCATCTATTTATAACATCCACACATAATATGAGGACGGTAGGGGGGCATCTATTTATAACGTCCACACATAACATGAGGACGGTAGGGGGGGGGGGGGCATCTATTTATAACGTCCACACATAACATGAGGACGGTAGGGGGGGGGGGCATCTATTTATAACGTCCACACATAATATGAGGACGGTAGGGGGGCATCTATTTATAACGTCCACACATAACATGAGGACGGTAGGGGGGGGCATCTATTTATAACATCCACACATAACATGAGGACGGTAGGGGGGGGGGGCATCTATTTATAACGTCCACACATAACATGAGGACGGTAGGGGGGGGAGCATCTACCTGTAGGCTGTAGGAAAGAATTGTCCCCTTGTGCAGCATCAAGTTCGGGAGGTTCTGTCTGAAACATTGCCTGACCTGCTCGGCGTCCGTCTCCTGGAAGACAAGCATCAACACGCACCCCTTTCCGGGCTGGTGTAAGTAGGGCGTCAGGGCGCTGGCTACTGCCTGCTCGTAGGTCGGGGGAGCCGCACCTCCGTTGTTTAAAGGCGGTGCTGTTGGACAAAGGTTCGTTGTGGCGGCTTCAGCGCCTTTAGTTGTGGCGGCTTCATCTCTAGCTGCAGCTAAAAGGCTGTCACTTGTGTTCATGTTATGGGGAGGTGCACAACTGGGCGTGGTCTGGAGAGCAGCTGCGCCCCCCCTAGCGGCGGATTTCTGGTCGACATACACTGTCATGGGAGCGTGACGACTGAGGTAAACAAACGGCCCGTGGCTCTGGTCAAATGTCTGGAACAATCAAAGCTCAAGTCTCATTGTTGGGAGGGGGGGGGATGAAGGGGGTGGTGGGGAGAGAATCAAGATTGTGTGGGGATGGTTGGGGAGAGAATCAAGATTGTGTGGGGGGGGGGGGGGTGGTGGGGAGAGAATCAAGATTGTGTGGGGATGGTTGGGGAGAGAATCAAGATTGTGTGGGGATGGTGGGGAGAGAATCAAGATTGTGTGGGGGTGGTGGGGAGAGAATCAAGATTGTGTGGGGGTGGTGGGGAGAGAATCAAGATTGTGTGGGGATGGTTGGGGAGAGAATCAAGATTGTGTGGGGGTGGTGGGGAGAGAATCAAGATTGTGTGGGGATGGTTGGGGAGAGAATCAAGATTGTGTGGGGGGGGGGGGGGGGGTGGTGGGGAGAGAATCAAGATTGTGTGGGGATGGTTGGGGAGAGAATCAAGATTGTGTGGGGATGGTGGGGAGAGAATCAAGATTGTGTGGGGGTGGTGGGGAGAGAATCAAGATTGTGTGGGGGTGGTGGGGAGAGAATCAAGATTGTGTGTGGGGTGGTGGGGAGAGAATCAAGATTGTGTGGGGGTGGTGGGGAGAGAATCAAGATTGTGTGGGGGTGGTGGGGAGAGAATCAAGATTGTGTGTGGGTGGTGGGGAGAGAATCAAGATTGTGTGTGGGTGGTGGGGAGAGAATCAAGATTGTGTGGGGGGGGGGTGGTGGGGAGAGAATCAAGATTGTGTGTGGGTGGTGGGGAGAGAATCAAGATTGTGTGGGGGTGGTGGGGAGAGAATCAAGATCGTGTGTGTGTGGGGAGGGGGGGTAGGGAGAGAATCAAGATCGTGTGTGTGGGGGGGGGGGAGAATCAAGATTGTGGGGGGGGGGGGAATCAAGACTGTGTGGGGGTGGTGGGGAGAGAATCAAGATCGTGTGTGTGTGGGGAGGGGGGGTAGGGAGAGAATCAAGATTGTGTGTGTGTGGGGAGAGAATCAAGATTGTGTGTGTGTGGGGAGAGAATCAAGATTGTGTGGGGGTGGTGGGGAGAGAATCAAGATTGTGTGGGGGTGGTGGGGAGAGAATCAAGATCGTGTGTGTGTGGGGAGGGGGGGGTAGGGAGAGAATCAAGATTGTGTGTGTGTGTGGGGAGAGAATCAAGATTGTGTGTGTGTGGGGAGAGAATCAAGATTGTGTGGGGGTGGTGGGGAGAGAATCAAGATTGTGTGTGTGTGGGGAGAGAATCAAGATTGTGTGGGGGTGGTGGGGAGAGAATCAAGATTGTGTGTGTGTGTGGGGAGAGAATCAATATTGTGTGTGGGGGGGGGAGAGAATCAAGATTGTGTGTGTGGGGAGAGAATCAAGATTGTGTGGGGGTGGTGGGGAGAGAATCAAGATTGTGTGTGTGTGGGGAGAGAATCAAGATTGTGTGGGGGTGGTGGGGAGAGAATCAAGATTGTGTGGGGGTGGTGGGGAGAGAATCAAGATTGTGTGTGTGTGGGGAGAGAATCAAGATTGTGTGGGGGTGGTGGGGAGAGAATCAATATCGTGTGTGTGTGGGGAGAGAATCAATATTGTGTGTGGGGGGGAGAGAATCAAGATTGTGTGTGGGGAGAGAATCAAGATTGTGTGCAACTTGCCTGGAGGCCAGCCTGACAGGGGACGTAACACAGGGCCCTGGAGGGGGCGGCCTGGCGCTGCCCCGGGTCTCTGGGTGTGGTCGGGTCGGGGAGAGAGACTCCCAGTGGGACGGTTCCCAGTTTAATGGGCAGGGTCAAGGTCAGGTCCAGACCTAAGGGCACCTCAATACACACCACCAGGGCATAGGTCACCTGCAGAAATACACCACAAGTCACTCAAGTCACTCAAGTCACTCAAGTCACTCAAGTCACTCAAGTCACTCATCTCAAGTCACTCATCACAAGTCACTCATCTCAAGTCACTCATCACAAGTCACTCATCTCAAGTCACTCATCACAAGTCACTCATCTCAAGTCACTCATCACAAGTCACTCATCTCAAGTCACTCATCACAAGTCACTCATCTCAAGTCACTCATCACAAGTCACTCATCTCAAGTCACTCAAGTCACTCAAGTCACTCATCTCAAGTCACTCAAGTCACTCATCTCAAGTCACTCATCACAAGTCACTCATCACAAGTCACTCATCTCAAGTCACTCATCACAAGTCACTCATCTCATCATCACAAGTCACTCATCTCAAGTCACTCAAGTCACTCATCTCAAGTCACTCATCACAAGTCACTCATCACAAGTCACTCATCACAAGTCACTCATCACAAGTCACTCATCACAAGTCACTCATCTCAAGTCACTCATCACAAGTCACTCATCTCAAGTCACTCATCACAAGTCACTCATCTCAAGTCACTCAAGTCACTCATCTCAAGTCACTCAAGTCACTCAAGTCACTCATCTCAAGTCACTCATCACAAGTCACTCATCTCAAGTCACTCAAGTCACTCAAGTCACTCATCTCAAGTCACTCAAGTCACTCATCTCAAGTCATTCATCTCAAGTCACTCAAGTCACTCAAGTCACTCATCTCAAGTCACTCAAGTCACTCATCACAAGTCACTCATCACAAGTCACTCAAGTCACTCAAGTCACTCAAGTCACTCATCTCAAGTCACTCAAGTCACTCATCACAAGTCACTCATCACAAGTCACTCATCACAAGTCACTCATCACAAGTCACTCAAGTCACTCATCTCAAGTCACTCATCACAAGTCACTCATCACAAGTCACTCATCACAAGTCACTCATCACAAGTCACTCATCACAAGTCACTCATCACAAGTCACTCATCACAAGTCACTCATCACAAGTCACTCAAGTCACTCATCTCAAGTCACTCATCACAAGTCACTCATCACAAGTCACTCATCACAAGTCACTCAAGTCACTCATCTCAAGTCACTCATCTCATCATCTCAAGTCACTCATCACAAGTCACTCATCACAAGTCACTGATCACGTTAAGTTAAACATCACTTGACAACATCTAACAACTGAAGTGGAAACCTTCATATGAGTTTATACTTTATATTGTCACGTCACGTGAAAGGTGTCACGTTACAGGTCAGTAGATCACGTGATGAGGTTAAGCAGGTGACAACCAAGACTCACCTTGATGTTTTGACAGGTCAGCTGTTTGCTACTGGGTGGGACAGCATCAACAAACACCGGCTGTTGCTGCCACACAACTTTGCTGTCTTTTGCTGTCAAGTATTAGTCAGAGTTGAGACATTTGTGGGAGGTGTGGGATGGGAGGTGTGGGATGGGAGGTGTGGGGTGGGAGGTGTGGGGTAGGGTAGGAGGTATGGGGTGGGGTGGGAGGTGTGGGGTGGGGTGGGACGTGTGGGGTAGGGTGGGAGGTATGGGGTGGGGTGGGACGTGTGGGGTAGGGTGGGAGGTATGGGGTGGGGTGGGTGGGAGGTGTGGGGTGGGGTGGGGTGGGAGGTGTGGGGTGGGGTGGGAGGTGTGGGATGGGAGGTGTGGGGTGGGAGGTGTGGGATGGGAGGTGTGGGGTGGAAGGTGTGGGAGGGGTGGTGTGGGAGGTGTGGGGTGGGAAGTGTGGGATGGGAGGTGTAGGGTGGGGTGGGGTGGGGTGGAAGGTGTGGGGTGGGAGGTGTGGGGTGGACACCCCTGCCACTCACCAAGTCTGGCACCAAGAACGCAGCGTATGACCGTGGTGCTGGTCTTGCTCTCGCTGCTGGCTGTGAATCTGACCAACTGCACCAAACTGGCTTTCACTAGGCCGCAGTCTTTTGTACTTTCATTACTGGCTTCAAGATTGACAAAAATCTGGCCATAAAATGATGGAAACAATGGAGACAACCGACAAAAGCCTCGAAATTACTGGAAAGGCCCATAAAAATTTTTAAAATCATGTACAATGTACATATGAAATATGATTATAAAATCTGAATTTTGTTAGACTTTACTAAAGATTGGATACATTCGATGTTTTTGGTATTTTCGTTAGCTATAGAAAATAAAAAATAATAAGCCAAAATCAATTTGTTTATATTTTTATCACAGAAAATTTAAACAAAACTGGCAGAATTAAATAATTTTATCAAAAACTTTATCGGCATAGTTTTTAGAACAAATTACTAAGAAGTGGGGTTTTCAGAATATCTATCACGGAGTTCCTGTACAGCCAATCAATGTTTGTGACCCACCTATGACCCACCTATGACCCACCTGTGACCCACCTATGACCCACCTGTGACCCACCTATGACCCACCTATGACCCACCTGTGACCCACCTATGACCCACCTATGACCCACCTGTGACCCACCTGTGACCCACCTATGACCCACCTGTGACCCACCTGTGACCCACCTGTGACCCACCTGTGACCCACCTATGACCCACCTGTGACCCACCTGTGACCCACGTATGACCCACCTGTGACCCACCTGTGACCCACCTATGACCCACCTGTGACCCACCTGTGACCCACCTGTGACTCACCTGTGACCCACCTGTGACCCACCTGTGACCCACCTGTTCCCCGGGGCAGTAGCCCGACCTGTCCAGCGATGCAGCCAGACGGAGATGACCCGCGGTGCCGAGACCTAAAGCTTTGCTCAGACTTTTCTCTACTCGGCCACTCACGCTTTTCTGTTCTTGGGAGAAATTCAACACTATACAGACACACATACAGACACACATACAGACACACATACAGACACACATACAGACACACGTACAGACACACATACAGACACACGTACAGACACACGTACAGACACACATACAGACACACATACAGACACACATACAGACACACATACAGACACACATACAGACACACATACAGACACACATACAGACACACGTAGCAGACACACATACAGACACACATACAGACACACGTACAGACACACGTACAGACACACATACAGACACACATACAGACACACATACAGACACACGTAGCAGACACACATACAGACACACATACAGACACACATACAGACACACGTACAGACACACATACAGACACACATACAGACACACATACAGACACACATACAGACACACATACAGACACACATACAGACACACATACAGACACACGTACAGACACACATACAGACACACATACAGACACACGTACAGACACACGTACAGACACACGTACAGACACACGTACAGACACACATACAGACACACATACAGACACACATACAGACACACATACAGACACACGTAGCAGACACACATACAGACACACTTACAGACACACATACAGACACACATACAGACACACATACAGACACACATACAGACACACGTACAGACACACATACAGACACACATACAGACACACATACAGACACACATACAGACACACGTAGCAGACACACATACAGACACACATACAGACACACATACAGACACACGTACAGACACACATACAGACACACGTACAGACACACATACAGACACACATACAGACACACATACAGACACACATACAGACACACATACAGACACACGTAGCAGACACACATACAGACACACATACAGACACACATACAGACACACGTACAGACACACATACAGACACACATACAGACACACATACAGACACACATACAGACACACATACAGACACACATACAGACACACATACAGACACACATACAGACACACATACAGACACACATACAGACACACATACAGACACACGTAGCAGACACACATACAGACACACATACAGACACACATACAGACACACGTACAGACACACATACAGACACACATACAGACACACATACAGACACACATACAGACACACATACAGACACACGTAGCAGACACACATACAGACACACATACAGACACACATACAGACACACGTACAGACACACGTAGCAGACACACATACAGACACACATATAGACACACATACAGACACACGTACAGACACACAAACAGACACACATACAGACACACATACAGACACACATACAGACACACATACAGACACACATACAGACACACGTAGCAGACACACATACAGACACACGTAGCAGACACACATACAGACACACATACAGACACACATACAGACACACGTACAGACACACATAAAGACACACGTACAGACACACATACAGACACACATACAGACACACATACAGACACACTTACAGACACACATACAGACACACATACAGACACACATACAGACACACGTAGCAGACACACATACAGACACACATACAGACACACATACAGACACACGTACAGACACACATACAGACACACGTACAGACACACATACAGACACACATACAGACACACATACAGACACACATACAGACACACATACAGACACACGTAGCAGACACACATACAGACACACATACAGACACACATACAGACACACGTACAGACACACATACAGACACACATACAGACACACATACAGACACACATACAGACACAAATACAGACACACATACAGACACACATACAGACACACATACAGACACACATACAGACACACATACAGACACACATACAGACACACATACAGACACACGTAGCAGACACACATACAGACACACATACAGACACACATACAGACACACGTACAGACACACATACAGACACACATACAGACACACATACAGACACACATACAGACACACATACAGACACACGTAGCAGACACACATACAGACACACATACAGACACACATACAGACACACATACAGACACACGTACAGACACACATACAGACACACGTACAGACACACGTAGCAGACACACATACAGACACACATACAGACACACATACAGACACACGTACAGACACACATACAGACACACATACAGACACACATACAGACACACATACAGACACACATACAGACACACATACAGACACACGTAGCAGACACACATACAGACACACGTAGCAGACACACATACAGACACACATACAGACACACATACAGACACACGTACAGACACACATACAGACACACGTACAGACACACATACAGACACACATACAGACACACTTACAGACACACGTAGCAGACACACATACAGACACACATACAGACACACGTACAGACACACGTACAGACACACATACAGACACACATACACATAAACAGGCACGTTTATAAAACTGAAAGCCTTGAGCACATTTTAACTGCTGCATTGACCAATGGAAACAAAGACTTGCGTATGTATAGATGACAAACGTAAAAGACGTGCGTATGTATAGATGACAAACGTAAAAGACTTGCGTATGTATAGATGACAAACTTAAAAGACTTGCGTATCTATAGATGACAAACTTAAAAGACTTGCGTATGTATAGATGACAAACGTAAAAGACTTGCGTATGTATAGATGACAAACGTAAAAGACTTGCGTATGTATAGATGACAAGCTGACTGTTGTGATAGACGCGAACGAGGTGGTACTCACGCGGTAGATGACGTCATTGACGTTGATGTATGCCAGCACCGTGAAGCAGGTGTAATAGCGGTCGTTGATGGCAGGAAACGGTTTGTCCAGCTCCAACTTGATGAAGTAGCGGATGGCACCAAACTCTCCCTCAAACGACGAGGGCAGGCCTTGTGAGGGCAGGGGGAAGCTGAACTTGTACCGGGCTTCACCTGCATCCAGCACGGCTGTGGAGAGGACAGGGGTCAGTGGGTCTAGGTCAGGGGTCAATGGGTCTAGGTCAGGGGTCAATGGGTCTAGGTCAGGGGTCAATGGGCCTAGGACAGGGGTCAATGGGTCTAGGACAGGGGTCAATGGGTCTAGGACAGGGGTCAGTGGGTCTAGGACAGGGGTCAATGGGTCTAGGACAGGGGTCAGTGGGTCTAGGACAGGGGTCGGCACGGGTCATCTGTCTGTCACGGGTTGTCTGTCTTGTGTACGGGTTGTCCGTGTGTGTACGGGTTGTCCGTGTGTGTACGGGTTGTCCGTGTGTGTACGGGTTGTCCGTCTTGTGTACGGGTTGTCCATCTTGTTTACGGGTTGTCCGTGTGTGTACGGGTTGTCCGTGTGTGTACGGGTTGTCCGTGTGTGTACGGGTTGTCCGTGTGTGTGTACTCACTGTTCTGGTCAACTACCCGGATGTTTCTGCTGACGTATGTCTCTAAGGTCATGCTGTCCTCCTCTGTTGACCTCTGGAACAACCTTGACCATTTAGTTAAGGACAGGCCGTAGCAGCCAATGTAAACGCCCTTGACATTGATTTGACCTTCAACCTTAATCACGGCTTGTCCTGAAACCGTTTCTCCAGGTCGGTAAACTTTTTGGTTGCCGTCAAATACAATCGACCAACCCGTGACCTTTCCCATCTGTAGTGGGTAGCACATAGACAAGAGTGGGTAGCACATAGACAAGAGTGGGTAGCACATAGACAAGAGTGGGTAGCACATAGACAAGAGTGGGTAGCACATAGACAAGAGTGGGTAGCACATAGACAAGAGTGGGTAGCACATAGACAAGAGTGGGTAGCACATAGACAAGAGTGGGTAGCACATAGACAAGAGTGGGTAGCACATAGACAAGAGTGGGTAGCACATAAACAAGAGTGGGTAGCACATAGACAAGAGTGGGCAGCACATAGACAAGAGTGGGTAGCACATAGACAAGAGTGGGTAGCACATAGACAAGAGTGGGTAGCACATAGACAAGAGTGGGTAGCACATAGACAAGAGTGGGTAGCACATAGACAAGAGTGGCATCACATAGACAAGAGTGGGTAGCACAAAGACAAGAGTGGGTAGCACATAGACAAGAGTGGGTAGCACATAGACAAGAGTGGTTAGCATAAAAACGTTTTAATAACAAGCTTTTATGTAATAATGCACTAAAAAGTAGAAAATAATTTCCTTTAAATATATAATAATACACGACTATTTAAATAACCGTAAAGAAAAGCGTGGGTCGCATTAGTATCTATTGAATACCTTTACTAATATCTAATACTTAGGAAGATACCCACGCTTTTCTTTATAGTTATTTAAATTGTCGTGTATTATTATATATTTAAAGGAAATTGTTTACCTTTTGCTTTTTAGTGCATTATAACATGAAAGCTTGTTATAAAAACGTTTTTTATGACTTTTTTTTCAGTATTTAAAATTTTTTAAAATTTACAATAGAGTAGCATGACTAAAAACCATTGCGCACCTAATGAACTTGATGACACGTGTTTAAACTATAACAGTGCCGAATAGTTTGATGAGACAGCCTACTAATTTGGACTAAATTGTAATTAATTCATCAAAAATTAATCGGGCAACTAATTAAGTCAAATTTAAGGTCTTGTTGCACTGTCTTTATGTCTTGACCCATGTACAAAATATGAACCAAATCTGTCAGTTAGAAGTGCCCGAAATTTCGATCGGGCGTTTCGATCTAGACAGACAGACTGACGACTGACATGGACAGTGAGTTAAATTTTTTTTCATAAAAAACGTTTTAATAACAAGCTTTTATGTTATAATGCACTAAAAAGTAGAAAGTAAATTATACACTACTATTTAAATTACTATAAAGAAAAGATACTAAAGTGACCCACGCTTTTCTTAAAAGTAATTTAAATAGTAGTGCATAATTTATTTTCTACTTTTTAGTGCATTATTACATAAAAGCTTCTTATTAAAACGTTTTTTATGAAATTTTTTAGTAGGCTACTTTATGTTTTATTTACACTAGAGTTGCATGACTAAAAACCATTTCGCACCTATTGTACGTGTTGACGCATGTCTAATAGCGCGGAATAGTTTCATGAGACAGCCTACTAATTTGGAAAAAAATAATTAATTCATAAAAAATTAATCAGGCAACCAATTAAGTCCAATGTAATGTCATGTTGCATTGTCTTCATGTCTTGACGCACGTACCAACTACGAACCGTATCTGTTCGTTAGAAGTACCTGCAATTTCGCTCGGGCGTTTCGATCTAGACAGACAGAATGACGACAGAGGAAGTGAGTTAAATAAAGGCTTGTAATAAAAGCTTGTAATAAAAAATCAACCGGGAGTGATTTCCCCTAAACTTTCTCGAATATTCTTATATAAAACAACAACAGGGGATGGGAACACGGGCTATAGACATGATTTTTAATCCATTTTAAATACTTAAAGTTTTTAAAATAGAATAAAATCTCGTAGAAAAAAAGAATTGCACAGCAAGTGAACGCCAAATAAATATGCATAATAGTGCGCAATATTATTAGTACTTTATAAATTTACATTAGTTTTTTTGAGAAATGGGAAATAGCGTAAATAAGTACTTCCGGTCAACGGAAATCACTCAAAATTTAACAGAAGGTAGAAAATTATATCTTTTACTTTTGTGTGAAATTTCATGTATCTATCTGAAATAGTACTCAAGTTATAGGCTTTTGAAAAATTCAATGTAGAAAAAGTACCACTTCCGGTTATAGGAAATCGCTCAAAATTTTATACGCATCTACGATTTTGATAAAATACTTATATATCAAATTTCATCAGTCTAGATGTAACGGTACTCAAGTTATCGTGTTTACAGACACACAGACAGACACACACACAGACATACGGACACGATTGCAAAAATATTTTTTTCCGACTCAGGGAGCGATAAAGCGTCGAGATTTATAAAAATCTCGATTTTTTATTTTTGCACGGTTACAAGACTTTCTCTATACTTCGTATATACGAGAAAGTAAAAATCATATAATACGTTTTGATAACAAGCTTTTGTGTAATAATGCACTAAGAGTAGAAAATAAATAATTTCCTTTAAATATATAATACACGACTATTTAAATAACTAATAAAGAAAAGCGTGGGTGAGTTTAGTATCTTTTGGATACCTTTACTAATATCTAATATTTATGAATATTGTCTTCATGTCTTGACCCACGTACCAACTTTGAACTGGATCTGTCAGTAAGAAGTGCCCGTAATTTCGCTTGGGCGTTTCGATCTAAACAGACTGACGACAGACATTTTCTGGACATCCCGTGTTTGCTAACTAACATGATTTGACCGTAGTATTCAACATTTTTGTAAAAATGTAGGCTACCTCTAGCTTACCCCAGTCTTACCTTTGTAACGTATCCTTCACCTGGCGAGAACAATGTTGAACAGAAGTTGAGTCATGGTCTAGATATCACCACACATCTATCTTTATCAGCTGATTAGCCGTGGGCTTCTGATATCTGTCTCTGATATCTGTCGCGAACATTGCGTCGAGACACCTGACACACGCCAGCACGTCGTCATCAATCTTGTCTATGTGTGCTCATCTGAACTAGGTCTTGTGGTCATCTGAACAAGGTCTTGTGGTCATCTGAACTAGGTCTTGTGGTCATCTGAACTAGGTCTTGTGGTCATCTGAACTAGGTCTTGTGGTCATCTGAACTAGGTCTTGTGGTCATCTGAACTAGGTCTTTAGGTCTTGTGGTCATCTGAACTAGGTCTTGTGGTCTGTATGTGTGGTCATCTGAACAAGATCTTGTGGTCATCTGAACTAGGTCTTGTGGTCATCTGAACAAGGTCTTGTGGTCATCTGAACTAGGTCTTTAGGTCTTGTGGTCATCTGAACAAGGTCTTGTGGTCATCTGAACTAGGTCTTGTGGTCATCTGAACAAGGTCTTGTGGTCATCTGAACAAGATCTTGTGGTCATCTGAACTAGGTCTTGTGGTCATCTGAACAAGATCTTGTGGTCATCTGAACTAGGTCTTGTGGTCATCTGAACAAGGTCTTGTGGTCATCTGAACAAGATCTTGTGGTCATCTGAACTAGGTCTTGTGGTCATCTGAACAAGATCTTGTGGTCATCTGAACTAGGTCTTGTGGTCATCTGAACTAGGTCTTGTGGTCATCTGAACAAGACAGTATAGATGACCAGACACTAAAGATGAGAACTACGGCGTTGATGTAATCAAAGTAGGGCGTGTATCGTCCATTAAAACTGATATAAAAGTTTTAGAAAATGTAACTAATGTAACATTTATAAGAATTTAGAAGGGCAAGGTGGCACTTCCTGTAACATGACGTCATTTTTCGATCTAGCAATTTTCAAAATAAAAACTACTTTAAAACAAAGAAAATCAAGAAATTTGTGACAAAACCGCTCGATAATTGATAAGAATATGATACGAAAATTCATAAAAACCTTTTAATAACAAGCTTTTATGTAAAAATGCACTAAAAAGGAGAAAATAAATTATACACTACTATTTAAATAACTATAAAGAAAAGCGTGGGTCACTTTAGTATCTTTTGGATACCTTTACTAATATTTAGGAAGACACCCACGCTTTTCTTTCTAGTTATTTAAATAGTAGTGTATAATTTATTTTCTCCTTTTTACTTTCTCGTATATACGAAGTATAGAGAAAGTCTTGTAATCGTGCAAAAAAAAAAAAAAAAAATCGAGATTTTTGCAAATCTCGACGTTTTACATCTCACTGATACGGAAAAACATAATTTTGCAATCTTGTCCGTATGTCTGTGTCCGTGTGTAAACACGATAACTTGAGTACCGTTACAGCTAGGTTGATGAAATTTCATATATAAGTATTTTATCAACATTGTAGATCTGTATAAACTTTTGCGCGATTTCCGATAACCAGAAGTGGTACTTTTTCTACTTTGAATTTGACCGGAAGTACTAATTTACGCTATTTCCGATTTCTAAAAAAAAAACGCATGTAAATTTATAAAGTACTAATAATATTGCGCACTATTATGCACATTTCATTGGCGTTCACTTGGTGTGCAATCCTTTTGTTCTACGAGATTTTATTATATTTTAAAAACTTTAAGTATTTAAAATGGAGTTACCATCCCCTGTTGTTTTATATAAGAATATTCGAGAAAGTTTAGGGGAGATCACTCCAGGTTTATTTTAATGTGTTTCCATAGCCTTTGCCCAACCAAGAACAAACTACAGCAGATGTTTGATTTTGGAGTTGTCTCTCCTAGAAGAGTGGCTATCCCCAGCTAACGAGCCTCATTTGCCCGAGGATTTGAACTCGAGACATTTCAGTTAAGCATCCACGAGCTTTACCGACTCGACCACGCCGATCCCCTAACATGTAACCAATATGTACTCATTTTTATCATGATTATATGTTGTCCCCACCCACTACCACGACACACACACTAACAAAACACAGGCGAGATCCATTCGCTACGTCAGTAGCACTAAATATATGACTGTTTAGTTTAGGCTTGTAGAAGTTCCCGACCTCTGCCCCGCGATCTAGCCGGGTACCAGACGGTAAGACGACGTCCTGCGTCTGGTGGTGGGGGAAGTAAAGCCTGGATAGAGCCCACGGATGGATAAGCGACCATCATGTAGTGTTTCAAACCAACATCTCAGTGAGACTGATTCAGTCCACAATTGGCCATTTAGTTGGAGTTCACTACGTCGAGACCTCCCTGGCTAATGGGAGTCAAACTCCTGAGCCTGTATATCCGTGTCACGATAGTTATTGAACTGTAATTCAAGTTTTTATTTGGGCATGAGAAAGCTGGAAATGCAGACTAACCTTGAACAAACGTAAATATCCATGAGAATATTATAATGTCGTTACAGTGCTGACGATAAAGACTGGTGGCACTTGTTTGATTATAGACTCAAAAAGAAAACAAAGAATATCAAACCACATTATGTAGGAAATTATCAATAACATACGGAGGTTAAACTAGGCCCAATTAAAACAGTAAGAACGGTAAAAGCGTACAAAACAACAGACCCCCACCTCCATCCTCTTAGGTGTCATTCATTTATGAGGCCCACAAAAAGTTGGATTTCCACAGGCGTCCATTTAAAGAACGTCATCCCTGGCCTGTAAACCCGATATTAACGTTCACTAAAAGTAAAGGCCTATAAATGTTTTTAAAAGTTTGAATCATACAGTATTCAAACCAAATGCATGTCATTTAGATCTGTGTCAGAATTCGACCACTGTTTGTGTTTTTAACTCTAAAATCAACCCAATTTATTGTTATAAGCAAACGCTGTCCGGGCTGGTATTTATACTAAAGTGTGTGCTCGAGTTTGATATTTTGATCAAAAATTGAAATAAACTTGTCATTCAGATATTAAAACATTGGCTTTTACTTTTATAGTAAAACAAAAAACCCAAAGGTTTCACTTTAAAGGGAAATTTACTATGATTGAAAAAAAATATTTGGGGGACCCTAAAAATCGGGGGCCACTGGCCACAGGTCTAATGACAAGTCACATGTCAACTTTCTGCCACAGGTCTAATGACAAGTCACATGTCAACTTTCTGCCACAGGTCTAATGACAAGTCACATGTCAACTTTCTGCCACAGGTCTAATGACAAGTCACATGTCAACTTCCTGTCACAGATCTAATGACAAGTCACATGTCAACTTCCTGCCACAAAGGAAAGAGCAGCCCCCCCCCCCCCAATGCCAATGTCCAGAGATGTAAGATGCGATTTCTGTCAGCCACTAACACAAACATGGAATTCACTTGTTTATTATCTACAATTGTTAAAATACAAAACAGGTTGTGCCATAAAAAAAGATTTGCGTTGAATTATGTATTGTTAAGTACATGCTTTAGAGAAGTTCTCTACAGCCTCAGCTTGATAGAGTTATAGACATGCAAAGAATACATTTAATAGACTTGTTAATGTCACATTATTACACTGTGTTATCACTCGTTTATTTGTTGTGGGTAGGTGTGGATACAGTGGGTAGGTGTGGATACAGTGGGTAGGTGTGGTGTGGACACAGTGGGTAGGTGTGGATACAGTGGGTAGGTGTGGTGTGGACACAGTGGGTAGGTGTGGATACAGTGGGTAGGTGTGGTGTGGACACAGTGGGTAGGTGTGGGTAACTTTTGGGAAAGTTAACTATTTACACTGCTGTCATGGACTTACTAAATGCTATGAAAGAAAATTACTTGAAAATGTAAGCCAGCCTAGCGACGTGTCAGTCCAGAAAAAAAAACAACAACAGCTACAAAGATATTTACAAGAACACATTCAGATTGCACAATTATGTGGCATTAATCAGACATGATGGAATTGACTAGAGAAAATATTGGTCTTAGTGACTTAACACTAGCAGCACTGACTCAACACTACCAGCACTGACTCAACACTACCAGCGCTGACTCAACACTAGCAGCGCTGACTCAACACTACCAGCACTGACTCAACACTAGCAGCACTGACTCAACACTAGCAGCACTGACTCAACACTAGCAGCACTGACTCAACACTAGCAGCACTGACTCAACACTACCAGCGCTGACTCAACACTAGCAGCACTGACTCAACACTACCAGCACTGACTCAACACTAGCAGCACTGACTCAACACTAGCAGCACTGACTCAACACTAGCAGCACTGACTCAACACTAGCAGCACTGACTCAAGCATCAAATATTTACAAAAATACCAGAAGCTCTACATGTGGCTTTATCAGGAAACTTTTTTTTCCTACAATAAAACACGTGGCAGTTTTAATAACAATTTTCTTCATAATTTTTTTTTGTCAAAACAAGTCGCTTGCTTGTGTCATCAACAGATGGTAGAATTCTGCTCAGACGAATGCCGTTTGCTTCGGTATTCTTTTCCTTCTTTGCTGAAAAAAAGAATTGAAATCAACTCAACCTAAAGGTAACAATTACTTTTATGAACTGCATTAGAAAGTTGACTCTTGTCACAATCAGCCTGTTGGACCAATGACTCTTGTCACAATCAGACTGTTAGACCAATGACTCTTGTCACAGACTGTTGGACCAATGACTCTTGTCACAATCAGACTGTTGGACCAATGACTCTTGTCACAGACTGTTGGACCAATGACTCTTGTCACAATCAGCCTGTTGGACCAATGACTCTTGTCACAATCAGACTGTTGGACCAATGACTCTTGTCACAGACTGTTGGACCAATGACTCTTGTCACAATCAGCCTGTTGGACCAATGACTCTTGTCACAATCAGACTGTTGGACCAATGACTCTTGTCACAATCAGACTGTTGGACCAATGACTCTTGTCACAGACTGTTGGACCAATGACTCTTGTCACAATCAGACTGTTGGAGCAATGACTCTTGTCACAGACTGTTGGACCAATGACTCTTGTCACAATCAGACTGTTGGACCAATGACTCTTGTCACAGACTGTTGGACCAATGACTCTTGTCACAATCAGCCTGTTGGACCAATGACTCTTGTCACAGACTGTTGGACCAATGACTCTTGTCACAGACTGTTGGACCAATGACTCTTGTCACAATCAGACTGTTGGAGCAATGACTCTTGTCACAGACTGTTGGGCCAATGACTCTTGTCACAATCAGACTGTTGGAGCAATGACTCTTGTCACAGACTGTTGGACCAATGACTCTTGTCACAATCAGCCTGTTGGACCAATGACTCTTGTCACAGACTGTTGGACCAATGACTCTTGTCACAGACTGTTGGACCAATGACTCTTGTCACAATCAGACTGTTGGAGCAATGACTCTTGTCACAGACTGTTGGACCAATGACTCTTGTCACAATCAGACTGTTGGAGCAATGACTCTTGTCACAGACTGTTGGACCAATGACTCTTGTCACAATCAGCCTGTTGGAGCAATGACTCTTGTCACAGACTGTTGGACCAATGACTCTTGTCACAATCAGACTGTTGGACCAATGACTCTTGTCACAATCAGACTGTTGGACCAATGACTCTTGTCACAATCAGACTGTTGGACCAATGACTCTTGTCACAATCAGACTGTTGGACCAATGACTCTTGTCACAATCAGACTGTTGGACCAATGACTCTTGTCACAATCAGACTGTTGGACCAATGACTCTTGTCACAATCAGACTGTTGGACCAATGACTCTTGTCACAATCAGCCTGTTGGACCAATGACTCTTGTCACAATCAGACTGTTAGACCAATGACTCTTGTCACAATCAGACTGTTGGACCAATGACTCTTGTCACAATCAGACTGACTGACCAATGACTCTTGTCAGACTGACTGACCTCTTGTGATGGCGGGGTTTCCTTAGTGTGGTAGTTGAGATCATGGGACTGATTTTGTCCCTAAAGGTGTGGTAGTTCCTCTCTAGCTCGCGCTGGTATTCCTTTTGTTCATGGGATATCAGAGACTTGTTCTTCTGGAGGGCGTCCCCACACCTAAGTAACAAATGTCACCTTGGTGTTAAACATGTCATCAGATACTAAACAAATGTCACCTTGGTGTTAAACATGTCATCAGATACTAAACAAATGTCATCTTGGTGTTAAACATGTCATCAGATACTAAACAAATGTCATCTTGGTGTTAAACATGTCATCAGATACTAAACAAATGTCACCTTGTTGTTAAACATGTCATCAGATACTAAACAAATGTCACCTTGGTGTTAAACATGTCATCAGATACTAAACAAATGTCACCTTGGTGTTAAACATGTCATCAGATACTAAACAAATGTCACCTTGGTGTTAAACATGTCATCAGATACTAAACAAATGTCACCTTGGTGTTAAACATGTCATCAGATACTAAACAAATGTCATCTTGGTGTTAAACATGTCATCAGATACTAAACAAATGTCACCTTAGTGTTAAACACATCAACAGATACTAAACCCATCTAAATCTATAATGGGCCACGTTCGCACATCTCTCTCTCTCTCTGTCTGTCCGCAAAATATTTTCGTCGGACATCACGTCAGAATCGGCAGCGATATATGAAGAACTTTTTACGGACTTTTGTTGAAAATAATATGTTAGATGTTTTAAATGTATAACCACAATTTTATTTATAGAAGAAAAATAAAAAATAAAGGCGTATTCGAATATAGAGAAACAGTATTATTTATGCAACCGGAAAAGTGTATAAACTTGGGGGTGTGGGGAAATTGCGAGACGCGAAAAGCGAAATGGCGAGGCGGGAAAATGCAAGAAGGGCGCGAAAACGGTCGGTCACGTGACTTTTTTGTCTCGCATTTTACCACAACCCGATACTTACGCTGGGTGGTGTTGAAATGCGAAGATTTCTGCGAAAAATTTACCGCACCCGATTTTCAGTGGTATTTGGTCCAGACTTCAAAGACGTTTCGTTTACATTGTTAAAACTTCCGATTTTTCCGTCGCTTGACATACTGATGATTTGTCAACTCCCCCCCCCCCCCCCATCTTTTGTGTCGACTTAGAATACCACCTTGTTCGAAACCGACGGAAATACCGCCGCCGAAACCGTCTTTGAAGATCGCCGTGCCGCCGCAAACATATTTTGTATTGTTGCATAGAAATGTGTGACGTCACACTATAAAAAAGCAATGTTAGAAAAAGAATTTTAGACGTTTTTCGCGTTTTACAAAACTGTTTTCATAAATTGTAATAGGAATTGATTAAAATACAGAAATAAGACAAGATTTTGGGAAAATATCAATGTTTTAAAAAAAATTCAACTGCAATTTTGAGGGGGGTTGTAGACTGAGGTGTGACGTCATTTTAGTGGGAGGGGGGGGGGTCTGGATTTTTGTGAAAATGTGTGACGGAGGGGAGGGGGTTAAAAATCGTCATTTATGGATGACCCCTTTTAGCTATTAAATGGTAGTTTTGTCCATAGCGGACTTTATTCAGATTATCTACAGACGCACTTTTAAAAAAATTCTGTTCATATTCGTGTTCTGTGTTAGCACAGTATAAATGGGAGTCTAATGAACTGGTGAGTTGGATGTACTATGTGTGAAAGATGGTGTGACGAGGTGTGTTTGATTAATGCTAGGACTGTTTCAGAGGATTTTGTTTGTAAATTTTGTTTGTAATTAAAATTACATAATAAAAAATAAATTACACTTTTAAGAATTGTTTATACTTTTACACTTTTTGCAAGTACAACAATCCATGAATACATGTTGCAGAATATCTCTCCTGCTGACAAAATTATACCAATTCACAATGACACAGCTCACGTTTGTATACACATGAGCGGGCTAGATTTTTAAAATTAATGCCGACTGAAACGAGATTTTCCTCTCGCTAACGAGAGCGGGCGATGACAGTAACGATGTTAGGATTTTTTAATAGATCTAGATCTATCTATCTTCTTAGTATCTATCTATCTATATATATATAATAAAATCTAGATAAAAAATAACAACATACAACACTCGTGTTAAAGGGTATGGCTACATGCTAGTTTATTTTAAAACAAAAAAAAAATAATTTAAATAAATTAAGATGAAATAAGCATGAAAAAAAAAACTTTTTTTTCGCAAAAAGTGTCTCGCTATTTACCCTTGATTCCGCAGGTATGTCTCGCATGATCTTCTCGCATTTTCCCGCCTCGCCATTTCGCTTTTCGCGTCTCGCAATTTCCCCACACCCTTGGGACAAGAACGCATTTAACAATGACGTCGCTTATTGTTTAGACTAAAACAATAAAACAAGAGCACGAACTGATGACGTCGTCTTCCGAGTTTAGAATTTTAAAAAATGAACTATTTCATTCAAATATGATTTAGAAGAGCTATGTACGCTATGAAATGTATACAATACGATTTTCTCGGCCTAAACTTAAAAAAAATTATTTTATCTATTTGGATTCTAGATCTAGAGATTCTAGATCTAGATATTGATCTAGATCTAGATGTTCTAGATCATCTAGATCTAGAGATTCTAGATCATATAGATCTAGAGATTCTAGATCTAGATCTAGATGATCTATAAAGCTAAGTTGTCGGGTGCCCGATAGGGCACTTCCCGGCGCCGCAGGCGCTTCAAATTTGACAGGATCTTGCCTTGGGGCGACAGAACACAGGGGCCGGTTGGCCGAAAAGTCTACGATCTGACCTCGACTGACCGGCGCCTTATATGGGCGAATTAACTAAGCATTCAAATTCTCAATGTTTTCGAAAGCCTAAGCGAAGCTGGGCAGCATGCCTAGTCTCTAATAACCTACTTGCTGTGATAACTAAGATCTAAACTTGAGCAAAATACATGCATTTATCACAGAAATTGTGGTTTTTCTTCTTTCTTTATTATTTCCTTACTGGATCAGTTGCAAATATCAATCAGCATATTCAGTCAAAACAAAGGCCTTTTTCCCCCCATGTTTAACAGATCCCTAAATGTTTTCTAAGCAAGAAACACTTTCAAAAGCACATAAGAGTACTTTTGAATGGGTGGTAGCAAATAGTTCTAAAGCTCCCAGCCCAAATACTTGTGCATGACTAGAGTTAGAGAACTTACTTTTTGAGGAAATCTTTAAAGCACAGTCTAAGCTTGGTGTGGGCCTTAGATGGCAGCTGTTTGCCTTCTGTGATGTCACTCAGAAATACTAGAGCCACCTCAAGTGGTCCCTGTGGGCAGAGAAGGTCAAGGTGAGCACAATTAGGGTAGAGAAGGTCAAGGTGAGGCCAAGGAGGACAGAGAAGGTCAAGGTGAGGACAAGTAGGGCAGAGAAGGTCAAGGTGAGGACAAGTAGGGCAGAGAAGGTCAAGGTGAGGACAAGGAGGGCAGAGAAGGTCAAGGTGAGCACAAGAAGGTCAAGGTGAGCACAAGTAGGGCACTTGAATATGTTAATATATTACATCAATCATTGACTGTTGTACCAATACATCACTCACCTGACTGACTGTTGTACCAATACATCACTCACCTGACTGACTGTTGTACCAATACATCACTCACCTGATTGACTGTTGTACCAATACATCACTCACCTGATTGACTGTTGTACCAATATATCACTCACCTGGTTGACTGTTGTACCAATACATCACTCACCTGGTTGACTGTTGTACCAATACATCACTCACCTGACTGACTGTTGTACCAATACATCACTCACCTGATTGACTGTTGTACCAATACATCACTCACCTGGTTGACTGTTGTACCAATACATCACTCACCTGATTGACTGTTGTACCAATACATCACTCACCTGGTTGACTGTTGTACCAATACATCACTCACCTGGTTGACTGTTGTACCAATACATCACTCACCTGGTTGACTGTTGTACCAATACATCACTCACCTGACTGACTGTTGTACCAATACATCACTCACCTGACTGACTGTTGTACCAATACATCACTCACCTGGTTGACTGTTGTACCAATACATCACTCACCTGGTTGACTGTTGTACCAATACATCACTCACCTGACTGACTGTTGTACCAATACATCACTCACCTGACTGACTGTTGTACCAATACATCACTCACCTGGTTGACTGTTGTACCAATACATCCTTGTAGAACCATCTGTAAAATCTTTGGGTCTGGAGGCTCCTGAGACATGGCTAAAGCAAGTTCTCTTGTCTTCTTCTGGATGTCTTCAATGGCCACCTCTACAGGGGTCAGGATGACCTGACACAACAAAAGGACACACAACTGATATAACTTGCTGCTGCATTCATTCATCATTACATCCTTAGTAGTCTTTACTAGTGGTTTTAACAATTGCATTCAGTGGTGTAGTGTTGCATGCATCCTTGTGGGTGCATCAGTTCACCAGTATTCTATCAATGTTAAAACATGGTGTACCATGTGGACACCAGACCATGTGGACACAAGGGCTGACCATGTGGACACCAGACCATGTGGACACTAAGTTACCTGTTGCCTCTCAATGACATTGACTCTAGTCTTGATGTAGGGAAAGAAATGGTTGGTGGTCAGGATTGTCTTGCGCTTGTATTGTTCATGCAGTTCACCATGAGCTCTGCCGTCCAGTGTGAAGGGTGTGGCATAAATAAACCTCTCTGGAAGAGAAAAATGTTTGACATGACAGTGTGACATGAGAGTATGACATGACAGTTTGACATGACAGTGTGACATGACAGTTTGACATGACAGTGTGCTAAAACCATTACTTCCTTTAAACCTTTCTTGTTTGAAAGCTAGAAAAGCACTCACTCAGCTTATAGTTTTTATCAAAGTAAGTTATTCTTTCTTTGTACTCATACATGTCAAAGTAGGGCTCCACATAGGTGATCTGGATGTAAGCCTGGGGACAGGAAAACTTTTTACAGCAAACAGCAGACAAGGTTTGACTAGCTTGAGACACACAAGCAAACTTGGCTGACATGGATGGGATGACATTTGACTGTTGGATGTCAGGACATTTGTATGCTTGATGTGATGACATTTGTATGCTTGATGTGATGACATTTGTATGCTTGATGTGATGACATTTGTATGCTTGATGTGATGACATTTGTATGCTTGATGTGATGACATTTGTATGCTTGATGTGATGACCATGACGACCATTGCTTAAGACATGGGTTCCCAAACTGGGGGTCATATGAGGGATTCTGGGGGGGGGGGGGGGGGTCGCCAACTGGTAGGCTAAACCCTGGTAATGGAAAACAAAAGAAATATTTAGAAGAATATCAGTAATTCGGCTTTATTAACATCACTGGAAATGGATTAAAGAAGAAACAATGTGCACTGTGCTAGGTTGTTTTCAGTCATGAATCTATGAAACCTTCAAAACTGCAATGTCATCTTGAGACGAGTCAATCCGAACACTTTTGTCGGCATGAACCTAGTTGCAAATGTCAGAGGCCTGATCGAATAGGAAGTTTCTCAACAAATCCAGCATGTTGAAGATGGTAAAATTAATTCTTGGGGATTCTAGTGCAGTAAAGTGCAACAGATATCTCTACCTAATAATACTATTCAGCAGCTTATAGCAGACATGTCCGTAGATGTTAAAGAACAATTTTTTAATGAAATCAAGCTTTCACCATTGTTTGCTTTTTAAGTTGATGAATCAACAGACGATAGTTCGTGTATGCGGTTGCTTGTCTTTGTGAAATATATCAATTCGGATGATAGCAAAGAAGAGATGCTATTTTGTGAAGATATCATGGAGAAAATAAAAAAGTTTTTTGAAACTGGATGATTAAAACGGGAAAACAACTGCAGGGTTTGTTTGGATGGTGCACCATCTATGTTTAGGTCATACCAAAACGTGAAATTGGTTGCCTTTTGAGTTTTAGTTCCTTTTGTGTCTACATATCTTTGTGAGTATAGATTTTGGACACTATTCTCCAATTGAAAACAAAGAAACAAATTAAACGTTGAGAATGCCATGAGGTTGGTGTTAACAAAACCTCAACCGCCAGTGCTCAGACGGTTAATAGCATGTCATTTTACTCATCGTATTCAAACAATTATCAAGAATAGTTCATATTGAAAGTCTACTAGAAAATCTTATTTTAGTGCTTATTAATGTCCTTACTAATTTCGACTTTTAAATTCTATGGGGGTCCCAGGTCATTTACTTTTTATAAAAGGGGGTCGCCACTCAAAAATGTTTGGGAACCACTGGCTTAAGATAACTGGTTGGACTGCTGGCTTCAACTAACCTTCTCTGGATCCAGTTTGTCTTTCTCCACTGTGTTCGAGTCTTTAACAATCTCGACAAACTCATGACCAAACCTCTCACCATAGAAACTCTGAAAACACATCTTAATTCATGACCAAACCTCTCACTGTGATGACGCAATGTTGCGTCGAAGCCAGGTAGATAGCAGAAATAGGCTTTAGCGTGTTGGTCAGAGGTAGACCAATGAAAATTCAGAGACTGACCGGTCACGTGGTATGGTCAGCTGACCACTGAGGCGTGGGGCAGTAGAGCGATAGGCAGAGGGTTGTTAGGTAGCGGCAGAGACGGCCGAGGAATGTAGACAGTTAGGAGTTCATGATTAGCTAGCGAGGTAGAAGGTGTGAGATTGTAGAATGTAGAGAACAGTTAGTGTTAGGATTGGTCGTAGTAGTAGGTAGCATGTGGTATGAACAGTCAGTAGTAGTAATAAATAGTACAGTGTAGATCAGTTAGGTAGAAACTTGAACATATATATCATTTTAATAAAGAACAATTATAGTTGAACTTGAACTGTGTGTTGTTGGATACATTCGTTACCGCCTTCTTAAAAATCCACCCTCACAACTGGTGGAGCGCGGGTCGAGTGAGGGAAAGAACGCATATCAGCTATTCATGACGGAGTACGACTGGTGTGCGGCTTTCTTCAACTCAACACAACAGCGGGTCTCTTCAACCGGAGCGAGTTTGGATTAACAACACAAGGAAACAGTCAACATGTCCAAAAAGATAAGTACCTTCCAAAAATTTTTTAAACGTTTGGGTTTAGACTTGTGCTGGATATTTGGTGCCAGCGGTTTTTCTGCCTCCTTCTTATCTATTTCTTCAACCACACTACCCTTAAAAATGCCTCCATTGTACGAAGTGGGCACTAAAACTGAGCTCAAGTCAGGCCTAGAAGAGTCAGGTAGAATTGATGACTTGTTGCTATACACAAATGTTCAGAATACAGTTAAAATGGAACACAAAACAAGAACTATTGAGGATCCAGATATTCTGGATGAATTGATTATTAGGCTTGGACGATACACGACAACAGAAAATCGAGACTGGTTATTAACTGTTAAAGAATTTGACGTAAAAACTCTAGATGATCCAGATGCTATGGAAGATTTGATCAATAGAATTGTAGATTACAAGGTATTCGGAGATCCAGATTCCTTGTTGACTGAAGAAGAATATGATGCAAAGATAGATGCCGAGTTAGCAGAGAAACAAAGAGAAGCAGAAACATATATTGCCGGACTTAAAGAAGAAACAGAAAGAATTCGTAAAGAAAGAGAAAAATTGAGAGAACTTTGCCAAGCCAAACAAGAAACGGTGCAAAGTTTAGATACGAATAATAACAACCAGATAGCCGAAACAACATTTTACTATTCCTACGATTCAGATTCAGATGACACGTTCAGTGAAGCAAGCGAAATACCTACTACAAAAAGTGAAACACCACATACACTCCAAAAACATTATACGGCAAATCACACCATTCAGATTAACTACAGTCAACAAAAACACAATTACAGTGTCAGATGCTACTATTGTAATAGAACAGGCCACAAACAAATAAATTGCAGAATACGATATTATGATAGACGCCAACAAGATGCACAACGCAACAGACCAAAATATAGACAGATAAATAGAAAAGCTTTTATGTCATCGTTTACAGAAGCCAGTAGAAGAACAGACATATTTACATCAAAAGTCAATAACAGATACGCCACATCAATTAGGGATACACTATGCTCCACAGTGGCAGTACGTAACACATTCGTACAACACCATCAATACACAGGCAGAACACAACTTGTCCACAGCTCAAGAGGCAGCACATATGTTTGGCCAACAGCCATAGTAACCATAGCCACACCCTCAGCGTGTAAAACAGTTGAAGCAGCTGTTTTCAAAAACGGGCCATACGATATGATATTAGGCAACATTACAGGAGTGAAGCAATTTAATGTAGAATTTATGAACCACAAGCAACAAATAAACAAGCAGCCCAGTATTCGGGACAAAGAACAAGTAGACACAAAAGTAGACGAATTGCATTTCAAAACGGACAAGTTGATAGAAAAAGTTAACGAGGTTATTGATGATCATTCTAGAAAGACTACCGAGATTGGTGCAGATGTTCTTAACTTAGGGCTGCAGAACGAAACAGTCAGTAATAGATTGCTGAGATTAGAGAAATCAGTAAACAATGAATCAGAGGAATATGTAACAAGGAATTATATAGCAGACAAACAGTACGGTTACTCCTGGTCAGCCTTAGACCAGATGACCCCATCAACACACCTACACAAACACAAGTATAGTAATCATAGACCACGTGAAAGCTCACAACACCTTTGTACACACCGAGCCCCAGCCTATCGGTCATAGTGTGGTATATTAATGCCTGGATAGAATTTGACCCGGACCGCCCCCACACATGATTTTGAACAACGGACATAATACTAAAGTCAAGTCGAGTTTTTTTTTTTTCTGTTAATCTAAGTCGCCGAGAAATCGGCGTGAAGTCAAAGAAGTTATTGAAGTCAGTCAAGTCAGTCAATAAGTTGTTGAAGTCGTAGTTGAGGTCATAGTGTCTATAGTGACGTAGTTGAAGTCATGTTGCAGTCAAAGAAAAGTCTTTGAAGTCATATTGAAGTCGTTGAAGTCAAAGTGAGTCTTTGAAGTCATATTGAAGTTGTTGATGTCAAAGTGGAGTCTTTGAAGTCATATTGAAGTTGTTGAAGTCAAAGTGAAGTATTTGAAGTCATATTGAAGTCGTTGAAGTCAAGGAAAAGTCATTGAAGTCAAAGTGAAGACGTTTAAGTCGTCGAAGTTTAAGTCAGTCAGTGAAGTCTTTTAAGTTGAATTGAAGTCAGTCAGTGAAATCTGTCGTCTAGGTCAAGTTAGTCGGCAAATGGAAGTAGTTGAAATCGTCGAAGTAAAGTTAATTGTGAATGGGAAATAAGTCGTAAATTGAAGTCAGTGAAGTTACTGAAGTCAGTTAAAGTGAAATAAGTCAAGTTACTGAAGTCAAAGGTGAAGTCAGTCATTAAGTCAAGCCAGCCAGTTTTTGTCAGAAGTCAGATAGTGAGAGCTGCTCCACTATATGATTACGTGTTCAAATGTTATTTAAAACGGCACGATTATTATATACACTCACATGTCTATTCTTTTTGTGAAGCTATTTCTAAGCTCTAGTAGTGTTTACGTCTATTGACTTTATTAGGCTTTACGGATTGTTGTTAGATTAGAGTGTACTGATTTTTTTTATTTGGTTATATGTTGTAATGTTATTTTTTTATGGTTTTTATGCCGCCAGACAAATGTTCAGCACGTATAAAATTGGGATTGAGTTTTTTAATGGAAGGTACCTCTGTCTGAATACTTGTCTGCGCGGGCAATAAAAAGTCCACGTAAAACCATTGCTCATGGTCTCGTAATACAATTTCAGACCCACCAGCGCTATTCAGAATGAGACGAGATGTAGCAGACACTTCAAAGAATGCCGCCACCTGAAGCCCTGATTACGTTGAATTACCTGGACAGCGAACAGCCCTGCTGAACAGAGAATTGCCCTGGTCAAGACAGCGGACGCATCGCCACCGCTTCGCACCCGCACTGGGGTTGAATAACAGACCGCCAGCTACGTACACCTACGTCGGCACATACAAAGGGTAGACGACCCATCGTCCAAGTTCCCAGCGTCGGAACGTTACGTCATTGTTCGCCACCGCATCAGACAGCTCCAGTTCATCGCATAACCACTCTACGTGGACGTCTCAACCAGCGTTGAGATGAGTTTGTTGCGTCATCACATTGACCAACGAAAGTTACGCCTACACCCGCCTCACGGGAATTTACATCAAAACTCGCCACAACCCACCCACCACAGAAGAACGCCAGCAATTACATAACACTTACACATACACTTACACTGCTCGCAGAGCCCGTTCAACCAGTTACACATTCTACTAAGATTAGCTCAAAGCCAGTACACGACAACCTAACCAGAACTGAGTTACACATGATTAGATTCAATCAAACCATAACATAGACATACATTATCAAGCAGAGACACCACAGACGTCAGGATACTTACACAAAAACTAGAACAATGAGCAATGACATTTTTTTTTCAGGAACACAGACACAAGATTTTATGTTTTTGTAAACTGTGCTGTCCCATTTTGTATTTGATTTATATGATTGATGTTAGGGATAGAATAGAGTAGTAAGACAGATAGTTGTTGATGTATTAGATTAGTAGCAGACGCTGAAAAATATAATTTGTCAGCTACAGAAAGGGAGGGGGATATGTGATGACGCAATGTTGCGTCGAAGCCAGGTAGATAGCAGAAATAGGCTTTAGCGTGTTGGTCAGAGGTAGACCAATGAAAATTCAGAGACTGACCGGTCACGTGGTATGGTCAGCTGACCACTGAGGCGTGGGGCAGTAGAGCGATAGGCAGAGGGTTGTTAGGTAGCGGCAGAGACGGCCGAGGAATGTAGACAGTTAGGAGTTCATGATTAGCTAGCGAGGTAGAAGGTGTGAGATTGTAGAATGTAGAGAACAGTTAGTGTTAGGATTGGTCGTAGTAGTAGGTAGCATGTGGTATGAACAGTCAGTAGTAGTAATAAATAGTACAGTGTAGATCAGTTAGGTAGAAACTTGAACATATATATCATTTTAATAAAGAACAATTATAGTTGAACTTGAACTGTGTGTTGTTGGATACATTCGTTACCGCCTTCTTAAAAATCCACCCTCACACTCACCATAGACACTCTGAAAACAGATCTCAATTCATGACCAAACCTCTCACCATAGACACTCTGACAACAATTTCTCAGCTACTAGAAATGCCATGTACAAGTGTGTTTACCTCTAGGCGATGTGAAATCTCTGGTAGTTTTGTGATCATGTGCTCCTTGTAGACAAACTCCTCACCATTTAGATCCCCAAACTTGCTGCCATAGAAGCCCACACGGAAGTACGTGCCAAAGATACGCTTGCCCTCTTGACGCGTGACATTAGTAAATGCTTCATACAACTTTTGATGGACATGGGCCAGTTTTTTGTAGTCGCGGTTTTGTTCATAGATGGGGATCATAAGTTTGTAGACCTCATTCACAGCTTCAAACATACTACCCTAGGGAGAAATGTAAAGTAGGTTTAAATATGTTTACATAGGAATATAGGTTTAAATATGCTACTCTAGGTAGGAATATAGGTTCAAATTGATAGAAATTGGTCCCAGTAAGTTGACATAACTTGCAAGAAATGATGGGTCCCCCTAAGTTGACATAACTTGCTAGAAATGTTGGGTCCCAGTAAGTTGACATAACTTGCTAGAAATGATGGGTCCCCCTAAGTTGACATAACTTGCTAGAAATGTTGGGTCCCAGAAAGTTGACATAACTTGCTAGAAATGATGGGTCCCCCTAAGTTGACATAACTTGCTAGAAATGATGGGTCCCCCTAAGTTGACATAACTTGCTAGAAATGATGGGTCACAGTAAGTTGACATAACTTGCTAGAAATGTTGGGTCCCCCTAAGTTGACATAACTTGCTAGAAATGATGGGTCCCCCTAAGTTGACATAACTTGCTAGAAATGATGGGTCCCCCTAAGTTGACATAACTTGCAAGAAATGATGGGTCCCCCTAAGTTGACATAACTTGCTAGAAATGATGGGTCCCCCTAAGTTGACATAACTTGCTAGAAATGTTGGGTCCCCCTAAGTTGACATAACTTGCTAGAAATGATGGGTCCCCCTAAGTTGACATAACTTGCTAGAAATGATGGGTCCCCCTAAGTTGACATAACTTGCTAGAAATGATGGGTCACAGTAAGTTGACATAACTTGCTAGAAATGTTGGGTCCCCCTAAGTTGACATAACTTGCTAGAAATGTTGGGTCCCCCTAAGTTGACATAACTTGCTAGAAATGTTGGGTCCCCCTAAGTTGACATAACTTGCTAGAAATGTTGGGTCCCCCTAAGTTGACATAACTTGCTAGAAATGATGGGTCACAGTAAGTTGACATAACTTGCTAGAAATGTTGGGTCCCCCTAAGTTGACATAACTTGCTAGAAATGTTGGGTCCCCCTAAGTTGACATAACTTGCTAGAAATGTTGGGTCCCCCTAAGTTGACATAACTTGCTAGAAATGTTGGGTCACAGTAAGTTGACATAACTTGCTAGAAATGTTGGGTCCCCCTAAGTTGACATAACTTGCTAGAAATGTTGGGTCCCCCTAAGTTGACATAACTTGCTAGAAATGATGGGTCCCCCTAAGTTGACATAACTTGCTAGAAATGATGGGTCACAGTAAGTTGACATAACTTGCTAGAAATGTTGGGTCCCCCTAAGTTGACATAACTTGCTAGAAATGTTGGGTCCCCCTAAGTTGACATAACTTGCTAGAAATGATGGGTCCAACTAAGTTGACATAACTTGCTAGAAATGATGGTTATGTTGGGTAGACTAAGACCAGGCTCATGAATTGTCAGAGATGTATTTAGACAAGCTTCGTCCCATCAAATGGTAACCTACTAAATAGTAGCAGTTGGACAAAAACTACTGCATTCACATTTTTGATTGATTTGATTATCACGTATCAGAGTAAGCTAAGAAAACACAGGGAGCTTGAAAATAACCAGGTGGTATTGTAAATGTGAAATAACACAAGGTTAGTTTCTAGTAGATATTGTTGGTCTGTCTCTCCTACAAAACACACAGAGAGAGAGAGAAGCTGGAGTGTCCCAGTGATTAAAACACTCTCTAGATCTTGTCATCACCTGTAGTGTGCAAGTCTCTCAGCTGTTGATGTCAAACTTACCATGTTAAAAGAACTGGCCGCCTGCTCTAAGAGTCCAACCAAGCCGTTCTCAGTGAAATACATTCCAGTACAGATGCCCTCTTCATCAGGGGAGACCACGTCATCAGACACAGCGCTCTCTTCTAGCACGTTAGGGGTGATTTTCTGAAAGTCAATGTCAGTCTTGTAGCACATGCAGCCACTTATAGAACTCAGTCATGTCAGCAGTCATGTTTAGAACTCAGTCAGCAGTCACTTATAGAACTCAGTCAGCAGTCAGTTATAGAACTCAGTCATGTCAGCAGTCACTTCTAGAACTCGATCATGTACTGAGCTAGCCAGAGTTTTACACAAGGTGTCCCACCTGAAAAGCAGCACAGCCAACAGGTAGATAGGGCTTGTCCTCCAACATGTTCAGGTACTCAGCCACTAGACCAGCAGCATGGACCAGACACTGGGCAGCCTCCGCATGGTTCCCTCTCTGTCAGACAACATCAATGTGCTCATACATTTATCATAGGCACAGTCTATAGCTGTAAACTTCAGCACATGACCCCCTTCCCCTAGTCTAAACTTTAGCACATGATCCCTAGTCTAAACTTCAGCACATGACCCCCTTCCCCTAGTCTAAACTTTAGCACATGACCCCCTCCCCCTGGTGTAAACTTTAGCACATGACCCCCTTCCCCTAGTCTAAACTTCAGCACATGACCCCTAGTCTTAACTTCAGCACATGACCCCCCTCCCCCTGGTGTAAACTTTAGCACATGACCCCCTTCCCCTAGTCTAAACTTTAGCACATGACCCCTGGTGTAAACTTTAACACATGACCCCCTTCCCCTAGTGTAAACTTTAGCACATGACCCCCTCCCCCTAGTCTAAACTTTAGCACATGACCCCCCTTCCCCTAGTGTTAACTTTAGCACATGACCCCCTGTCCCTGGTCTAAACTTTAGCACATGACCCCCTTCCCCTAGTGTAAACTTTAGCACATGACCCCTGGTGTAAACTTCAGCACATGACCCCCTCCCCCTGGTGTAAACTTTAGCACATGACCCCTGGTGTAAACTTTAGCACATGACCCCCCTCCCCCTGGTGTAAACTTCAGCACATGACCCCCTTCCCCTGGTGTAAACTTCAGCACACGACCCCCTCCCCCTGGTGTAAACTTCAGCACATGACCCCCTCCCCCTGGTGTAAACTTCAGCACATGACCCCCCCCCCCCCTAGTCTAAACTTTAGCACATGACCCTCTTCCCCTGGTGTAAACTTCAGCACATGACCCCCTCCCCTAGTCTAAACTTTAGCACATGACCCCCTCCCCCTGGTGTAAACTTCAGCACATGACCCCCTCCCCCTAGTCTAAACTTCAGCACATGACCCCTGGTGTAAACTTTAGCACATGACCCCCTTCCCCTGGTGTAAAACTTCAGCACATGACCCCCTTCCCCTAGTCTAAACTTCAGCACATGACCCCCTCCCCCTAGTCTAAACTTTAGCACATGACCCCTGGTGTAAACTTCAGCACATGACCCCCTTCCTTAGTCAGGGCCCATAGCCAAATCCCAAAAGAAAATTCAAGGCTTTTTCAAGGTTTTCAAGGTGATTTTGGGGGGAATTTCAAGGTATAAACTACCACTAACGGGCATTACAATGAGGGTGATGTATGTTTTTTGCACACACAATTTTTGAAATAATGTTGGTGTGATTACAAAATTATCTAAGTCAGGAGATTGTCTGAGAGTCCAGCATAATCCCTTTTGCAATCAGTATCTTTGGTGTCAAATGACACTCCTCCAACTTCTATTTTCAGAAAAACCTCTTTCAACACTGGCTTGACCATGTGACAGAAGCAATAGATCTCTAACAATTTTCCAAATGTTCACATAAGAAATTTTGCTACCAAGCTGTTCTATGAAAAAAATGTCCAGCCTATCATGTTCTCAATTAGATTTAGATAGACAACCATTTAGAGTACATGTATCTATGAATGTTGAAAATTGAAACAGAACTTGGTCACACTCAGCTGATTCAGTTTCCATTTGTTGACTAGGATGTGAAGAATTCCCTTCATTTTTTGTGTGAACTGGCTCTATTTTTAAACATTTGCATTAGGCTAAGTCTCTCACTAATGACTAAAGTAATGGAGATTTCAAAAAAAAAAAATTGATGAAAATCCTATCAAAGTTGTCTTACAATCAGATTTGAAATTGAGAATTTGAAGCTCAATTGCTTTTTTTTATTTTTTCTAGAGACTTTATTAGAGAGTCAGCAACAAACCCAACTTTTGTCAATGTCAAGTGCTAATCAGAATCAGGTCATTATACATAAAAGGAAGCATTGGTTCGTCTGTCTGATAGTCCTTTAAAAAGGACTCTGCACATATATAGAAACAAAAAAAAAAAAAACAACCTAGCTATGCTTGTAGAAATTATCCTGCTTAATGTCACAAATGATCTCACGCTTTTTAAAAGATTATTACCTCTCCCCCCCCCCCCAGTCACACATCACAAAAAGCCAGGCCCCGCCCTCTAAAATGACGTCACACCTCAGCCTATAACCCCTCCCACCCCCCCCCCCCCCCCCCTTGATTGCAGTTCAATTTTTCTTAAAATAGGATTTTTTTCCCAAAATCTTGTCTGAACTCTGTCAAAATAGAGTATTTTAATCAATTCCTTTTACAATTTATTAAAACAGTTTTCTAAAATGCTAAAATTCGTTTTCTGACATTGCTTTTTAATAATGCAAAAGTGTGATGTCACACGATCTGACCCCCCCCCCCCATCCCCTCATCACACACCGTCACACGATTACGGATCCCCCCTCCCCCTACGAGTGTGACGTCATTTATGGACGACCCCCAATGTCCCCACCTATGATATACATGATGACGTAAAGAAATATCGTGGAAGTTTTAAGTTAGTTCATATCGCGGAATAACAGAATTAAGTTGTTTTTTTTTAAAACAATTTCCAAGTAACTACGCTAGTAATACTCATGTCAGAGATGTAGCCGCCCGACAAAGTGAAAAGCGGATTTTTTTTTTACAAGCGGATGGGAGGGGGCAGTGACAGCGGCAATTTTCTCAAACACGGTAATTCGAGGCTTCTTAAACATTTCAAGGACGTTTTACCACAGTAAAAAGCAATTAGATCTAGACCCTGCTAGATGGTGTAACTAAATTATAGCAGACCTACATATTTTGTTCAATGACCTAAAACGATGCAGATATAGTTTTTGTTTTCGCTTTAATCTAGCAGTAAGCCCAATATTAAAGATAACCATGTTAAAATTAGATAAACAGCGCTTGTAGAACTGCCTTGACCGTGAGACACTACTGTGCTCGCGCGTGGTCTCGTGTCGTAGGTCTTACGGTCAGCGCGACCTTGAAGTGAGAGGCGGTAAAAAGTGTCCGTAAAGTTGAGTGAAAACAGCACATAGTCCTTCAAATTATTTTTCTTTTCTTTTGATAAATACACAATTTTTTTTACGTCGGCGCAAAATCTTTCCTTTTTTTTAAGAAGACAATCGGCGATGCTAATGAGCTGTGGTAATGTTAGGATTTAGTTTTTTTTAATTACGTAGCCTAGCGGTAGCCCATTGATGACGTCACGTAATTAATGCGAATTTTACCCCAACCTCTATCGTCATAAATAACCAGACAGCCACGTCAAGAATGACATCAAAAAGTTTTGTCTACAGCCTCACCCATCTGATACAGTCAATGTGTATTTGGTCCATAGCCCACGTGAGATTGACGATTACGTCATTTGCTATTGGTTTTTTTAATGAACGTGATAAATACGCCTATTGGTATTAGGAAATCTTGTTGGTTAATAGTTAAAAATCTAGATCTAGATGCACGACTATATTAATTATTAATATACTGCGAGGTCACTGTAAGTTGAGATAGACCTAGAAGACCTTCTAAGGTCGCAGTGACCGAAAGATCTGCTATCGTGGGGTACACAAAGAACCGTGATTGATCTAGGTTCGTAAAAAACGTGTCTTCTCGCACATCTAAAACAACAGAACACAATAACTCGATAAATTATATCTCGCTATTTACCCGTAATTCCGCAGCTACGTTTCGCCCTTTTGTGTTTAACCCACAACGAGAAAATTTTATTTAAATAAATAGAAACCTACGCTCGCATAGTTCAGGCTATTCTTTTTTTATTTAAACCTAAGGCTTATTTTCTTGAAGAAAAAATATTAGTTCTAGATGTAGGTTTAATTATAATCGAGATAATTTCCATGCGCGACCAGAATTTTAATGATTTAGGCCACATTCCAATTTTTTTCTTTACGGACATCACCGATCAGGAGACAATAGACCACTCGCGGGGTCAATAAAGTTCACAATATAAATAGAGCCAACGACTGCCAAGATATTGTCGGGAAGGGATTTGGGGGGCGGGGGGCGTCGATTATTATGATTGAAGATGTTTGAAACCATAGAACCGGATAACACGGAAATTTAACACAAGAAAAAAAAAAGGTCGACACTAAATCGATTTTGATGTTTACTGTGGGCTTTTGCGTAACATTTGCGGCCTAATTCCGCAACAGGGGTGTCAAAATCGAAAAATTACGGACAAAACCGTACAAGTAGGTAGGCCCTAACAGAAAACAATGAATCTAGATCTAGAATCTAGTAACTCGGTCGTAAACGGTCACGGAGATATCCGAAAAACGATGCTAAATTTAGCCCTCGGCTATCGTTTACGTCACGATCTAGAATCTAGGTTAGGAAGAGCCTATGCAAAACTGAGGTCATACCGCGAGGCTCAGCGAAGGAGAGGGTTGGAAATAGACTCCGAAGTTAACGCAGACCCACGGCAAAAAAAAAAATAAAGGCAGAAAAAGTTTAGATCCATCAGAATTGAATTTTTAAAAAAAATTCGATTTACGCACGGTTTTCAAGGTTTACCTATAAAATTCAAGGGGTTTTGCTCATTTTTGGGGAAATTCAAGGGTTTTTCAAGGCCTTGAGATGTTTTTTGGAATTCAAGGGTTTTTCAAGGATTCAAGGTCCGCTACGGACCCTGAGTGACTTAGTCTAAACTTCAGTACATGACCCCTGGTGTAAACTTTAGCACATGACCCCCTTCCCCTGGTGTAAAACTTCAGCACATGACCCCCTTCCCCTAGTCTAAACTTCAGCACATGACCCCCTCCCCCTAGTCTAAACTTTAGCACATGACCCCTGGTGTAAACTTCAGCACATGACCCCGTTTCCTAGTCTAAACTTCAGCACATGACCCCCGCCCCCTGGTGTAAACTTCAGCACATGACCCCCTCCCCCTGGTGTAAACTTCAGCACATGACCCCCTGTCCTTGGTCTAAACTTAAGCACATGACCCCCTGTCCCTGGTGTAAACTTTAGCACGCCCCCTCCCCCCCTTACCTTGCTGTGATCTCTGGCCATATTCTGTAGCCAGGTGAGCCTGAGATCGGGAGAGTTCTGGTAACCTTTGGCTATCCTGTACATGAGATCTAGCAGCATCTCAGGATCTTCAGCAAACTCCTTCATCTTGACTGTGTCTGACAGGATCATGTGCAGGTTGAACACCAGATCTCTCACCTGAGACAGTACTTTATTATAGGCATCTACATACAAGGCCATTCTCAGCGGGTTATGGATGTGGAGACAGTACTTTATTATAGGCATCTACATACAGGGCCATTCTCAGCGGGTTATGGATGTGGAGACAGTACTTTATTATAGGCATCTACATACAGGGCCATTCTCAGCGGGTTATGGATGTGGAGACAGTACTTTATTATAGGCATCTACATACAGGGCCATTCTCAGCGGGTTATGGATGTGGAGACAGTACTTTATTATAGGCATCTACATACAGGGCCATTCTCAGCGGGTTATGGATGTGGAGACAGTACTTTATTATAGGCATCTACATACAGGGCCATTCTCAGCGGGTTATGGATGTGGAGACAGTACTTTATTATAGGCATCTACATACAGGGCCATTCTCAGCGGCTTATGGATGTGGAGACAGTACTTTATTATAGGCATCTACATACAAGGCCATTCTCAGCGGGTTATGGATGTGGAGACAGTACTTTATTATAGGCATCTACATACAAGGCCATTCTCAGCGGGTTATGGATGTGGCATGCTATTTTAATGTGGCACTGGTCAAACACAGGACCAAATAAAGGTCAGCCTCCATGATGAGGGGTTGACAAATTAGTTCAGTCATTTCTCAGAACTATGAGCAACTCAAATATATAATGTGTATCAGTGACAAGTATAAAATGTGTATCAGTGGCAAGTATAAAATGTGTATCAGTGACAAGTATAAAATGTGTATCAGTGGCAAGTATAAATTGTGTATCAGTGACAAGTATAAAATGTGTATCAGTGACAAGTATAAAATGTGTCTCTAGTGAAAATGAATGTGTAACCCACCTGCTCTCTAAATGATGTGTTCTCCAGATCTTGATCAGCCTCAGCATAGGTGAGAATTGTCTTGAGAGACTTCCTGAGGAACTCTTCATTGAAAGTCTGGTTCTGCCCAACCAGCGAACTCAGGGACATCGTTACCTGCATCTTGACGCGGGCAAAGTTCTGGGGAACACAGCTCAATAAAGTTGCTGCTCATGGATTCTACTCTCAATTCACATTTCTAATGAATAAATGACTTACGTTTCCGAGCTCAAAGTTTTGACGCATCAGTAAGTAGAGGGATGCGGAGGCTTGAGAGCGTGTGACAGAGATGGGGGAGCTGCAGTGGCGCAGCAGTCTCAGACACAGTTCAGCACATTGCTCCGTCTCTTCTTCAAATAACAGGTCCAAAAACTGAGGGAAATATATGACAAGAACAGTAGATGCCAGCAACAAAAACAGTAGATGCCAGTAGCAACAAAAACAGTAGATGCCAGTAGCAACAAAAACAGTAGATGCCAGTAGCAACAAAAACAGTAGATGCCAGTAGCAACAAAAACAGTAGATGCCAGTAGCAACAAAAACAGTAGATGCCAGTAGCAACAAAAATAGTAGATGCCAGCAACAAAAACAGTAGATGTCAGTAGCAACAAAAACAGTAGATGCCAGCAACAAAAACAGTAGATGCCAGTAGCAACAAAAACAGTAGATGCCAGTAGCAACAAAAACAGTAGATGTCAGCAACAAAAACAGTAGATGCCAGTAGCAACAAAAACAGTAGATGCCAGTAGCAACAAAAACAGTAGATGCCAGTAGCAACAAAGACAGTAGATGTCAGTAGCAACAAAAACAGTAGATGTCAGTAGCAACAAAAACAGTAGATGCCAGTAGCAACAAAAACAGTAGATGTCAGCAACAAAAACAGTAGATGCCAGTAGCAACAAAAACAGTAGATGTCAGCAACAACAAAAACAGTAGATGTCAGTAGCAACAAAAACAGTAGATGCCAGTAGCAACAAAAACAGTAGATGCCAGCAACAAAAACAGTAGATGTCAGTAGCAACAAAAACAGTAGATGCCAGTAACAACAAAAACAGTAGATGCCAGCAGCAACAAAAACAGTAGATGCCAGTAGCAACAAAAACAGTAGATGCCAGCAGCAACAAAAACAGTAGATACCAGCAACAAAAACAGTAGATGTCAGCAACAAAAACAGTAGATGCCAGTAGCAACAAAAACAGTAGATGTCAGTAGCAACAAAAACAGTAGATGTCAGCAACAAAAACAGTAGATGTCAGTAGCAACAAAAACAGTAGATGTCAGTAGCAACAAAAACAGTAGATGTCAGTAGCAACAAAAACAGTAGATGCCAGCAACAAAAACAGTAGATGTCAGCAACAAAAACAGTAGATGCCAGTAGCAACAAAAACAGTAGATGCCAGCAGCAACAAAAACAGTAGATGCCAGCAGCAACAAAAACAGTAGATACCAGCAACAAAAACAGTAGATGTCAGCAACAAAAACAGTAGATGTCAGCAACAAAAACAGTAGATGCCAGCAACAAAAACAGTAGATGTCAGTAGCAACAAAAACAGTAGATGTCAGCAACAAAAACAGTAGATGCCAGCAACAAGAGGAAAAATAAGTCCAGCCCTATTTACCTTGGTGACCAAAGCCCTCTGGGTAGAGAAGAGATGCTGCAGCACAGCTGAGCTTTGGTTGAGGGCCAACATGTGCAGCAACACCTTCAGCGTGGAGCCCAGTAATGGCTGGAGCAGCTCACAATTTTGGGCAATCTAAAATTTGGTTCAGACTAGAATCACAAGGGTAACCACACAATTTTGGGCAATCTAAAATTTGGTTCAGACTAGAATCACAAGGGTAACCACACAATTTTGGGCAATCTAAAATTTGGTTCAGACTAGAATCACAAGGGTAACCACACAATTTTGGGCAATCTAAAATTTGGTTCAGACTAGAATCACAAGGGTAACCACACAATTTTGGGCAATCTAAAATTTGGTTCAGACTAGAATAACACACACAATGACTTACCTGTATGATGAGTTCTAGACTGACACCTGGGTCAGCTAACTTACCTGTATGATGAGTTCTAGACTGTCCAGACAGATCATGCTGACCTCTGCTGCAAGGCTGCTCTCATCCTGAGCTTCTAGTTCATGTTCCAGAGGTCTTGGACTGCGGATACATTGACATGTGTTACAAGGGTGTAGGCTCCATTGGTCATGGCTCTGGGGTTCAATACTTTTTCTCTCTTTACATATACATGCATATAAAAACACCCACACCTCTACCATTCCCTACAAGCTCTTGCCACTGTTGTGTACATTACTCTCTAAAAATCTTACAAGTTTTCTAGGAAGGTATCATCAGCACATTACCAATGGTTATTTTTGGACTGCATGTTTCAGTTACCTGTCTGTTAACTCCACTGAATGCCTCCACTGTACCTGGTCTTTACGCCACCTCAGTCTTGAACCTCCACTCTCAGGTGCGGGGTTGGGGGGAGGGGTTTGGGCACCACCAAGACCTGAGGTCAAAAGGCAAAAATATTTAAAAAACAAAACCACTAAAAACACTAGACCAGAAAGTGGGACCAAACAAAAACAGAAAGTGAGACCCCAACTAACCAGAGAGTGAGCTATGAGAATTCTGGCGCCGTCTCATCATCATCTCTGTCCTAGCATTTCCTGTTCCCAAAATGGCTTCCTCCAGTCTAGATTTCATGTCCACACTTTTCTTCAATGTTTGCTGGGAGCACTGGGCCACCATCCGTTTACCCTAAGGCCATACAAGCATGGGTTAGCTCAAGGCTTTGACTACAAGACTCAACTAGCACTCTAACCTGTTGGAATCATCACACAGACTGGCTATTTTCTCATGTTTGGCCATGGTTTGGCCATCCATCTGTACCAGAGGACCCAGTCACACATCAGGACCCAGTCACACATCAGGACCCAGTCACACATCAGGACCAGAGGACCCAGTCACACATCAGGACCAGAGGACCCAGTCACACATCAGGACCAGAGGACCCAGTCACACATCAGGACCAGAGGACCCAGTCACACATCAGGACCAGAGGACCCAGTCACACATCAGGACCAGAGGACCCAGTCACACATCAGGACCAGAGGACCCAGTCACACATCAGGACCAGAGGACCCAGTCACACATCAGGACCAGAGGACCCAGTCACACATCAGGACCAGAGGACCCAGTCACACATCAGGACCAGAGGACCCAGTCACACATCAGGACCAGAGGACCCAGTCACACATCAGGACCAGAGGACCCAGTCACACATCAGGACCAGAGGACCCAGTCACACATCAGGACCAGAGGACCCAGTCACACATCAGGACCAGAGGACCCAGTCACACATCAGGACCAGAGGACCCAGTCACACATCAGGACCAGAGGACCCAGTCACACATCAGGACCAGAGGACCCAGTCACACATCAGGACCAGAGGACCCAGTCACACATCAGGACCAGAGGACACAGTCACACATCAGGACCAGAGGACCCAGTCACACATCAGGACCAGAGGACCCAGTCACACATCAGGACCAGAGGACCCAGTCACACATCAGGACCAGAGGACCCAGTCACACATCAGGACCAGAGGACCCAGTCACACATCAGGACCAGAGGACCCAGTCACACATCAGGACCAGAGGACCCAGTCACACATCAGGACCAGAGGACCCAGTCACACATCAGGACCAGAGGACCCAGTCACACATCAGGACCAGAGGACCCAGTCACACATCAGGACCAGAGGACCCAGTCACACATCAGGACCAGAGGACCCAGTCACACATCAGGACCAGAGGACCCAGTCACACATCAGGACCAGAGGACCCAGTCACACATCAGGACCAGAGGACACAGTCACACATCAGGACCAGAGGACCCAGTCACACATCAGGACCAGAGGACCCAGTCACACATCAGCACCAGAGGACCCAGTCACACATCAGGACCAGAGGACCCAGTCACACATCAGGACCAGAGGACCCAGTCACACATCAGGACCAGAGGACCTAGTCACACATCAGGACCAGAAGACCCAGTCACACATTAGGACCCAGTCACACATCAGGACCAGAGGACCCAGTCACACATCAAGACCCAGTCAAACATCAGGACCCAGTCACACATCAGGACCAGAGGACCCAGTCACACATCAGGACCAGAGGACCCAGTCACACATCAGGACCAGAGGACCCAGTCACACATCAGGACCAGAGGACCCAGTCACACATCAGGACCAGAGGACCCAGTCACACATCAGGACCAGAGGACCCAGTCACACATCAGGACCCAGTCACACATCAGGACCAGAGGACCCAGTCACACATCAGGACCAGAGGACCCAGTCACACATCAGGACCAGAGGACCCAGTCACACATCAGGACCAGAGGATCCAGTCACACATCAGGACCAGAGGACCCAGTCACACATCAGGACCCAGTCACACATCAGGACCAGAGGACACAGTCACACATCAGGACCCAGTCACACATCAGGACCAGAGGACCCAGTCACACATCAGGACCAGAGGACCCAATCACACATCAGGACCCAGTCACACATCAGGACCAGAGGACCCAGTCACACATCAGGACCAGAGGACCCAGTCACACATCAGGACCAGAGGACCCAGTCACACATCAGGACCAGAGGACCCAGTCACACATCAGGACCAGAGGACACAGTCACACATCAGGACCAGAGGACCCAGTCACACATCAGGACCAGAGGACCCAGTCACACATCAGCACCAGAGGACCCAGTCACACATCAGGACCAGAGGACACAGTCACACATCAGGACCAGAGGACCCAGTCACACATCAGGACCCAGTCACACATCAGCACCAGAGGACACAGTCACACATCAGGACCAGAGGACCCAGTCACACATCAGGACCAGAGGACACAGTCACACATCAGGACCAGAGGACCCAGTCACACATCAGGACCAGAGGACACAGTCACACATCAGGACCAGAGGACCCAGTCACACATCAGGACCCAGTCACACATCAGGACCCAGTCACACATCAGGACCAGAGGACCCAGTCACACATCAGGACCAGAGGACCCAGTCACACATCAGGACCAGAGGACCCAGTCACACATCAGGACCAGAGGACCCAGTCACACATCAGGACCAGAGGACCCAGTCACACATCAGGACCAGAGGACCTAGTCACACATCAGGACCAGAGGACCCAGTCACACATCAGGACCAGAGGACCCAGTCACACATCAGGACCAGAGGACACAGTCACACATCAGGACCAGAGGACCCAGTCACACATCAGGACCAGAGGACCCAGTCACACATCAGGACCCAGTCAAACATCAGGACCCAGTCACACATCAGGACCAGAGGACCCAGTCACACATCAGGACCAGAGGACCCAGTCACACATCAGGACCAGAGGATCCAGTCACACATCAGGACCAGAGGACCCAGTCACACATCAGGACCAGAGGACCCAGTCACACATCAGGACCAGAGGACCCAGTCACACATCAGGACCAGAGGACCCAGTCACACATCAGGACCAGAGGATCCAGTCACACATCAGGACCAGAGGACCCAGTCACACATCAGGACCAGAGGACCCAGTCACACATCAGGACCCAGTCACACATCAGGACCAGAAGACACAGTCACACATCAGGACCAGAGGACCCAGTCACACATCAGGACCAGAGGACCTAGTCACACATCAGGACCAGAGGACCCAGTCACACATTAGGACCCAGTCACACATCAGGACCAGAGGACCCAGTCACACATCAGGACCCAGTCAAACATCAGGACCCAGTCACACATCAGGACCAGAGGACCCAGTCACACATCAGGACCAGAGGACCCAGTCACACATCAGGACCAGAGGATCCAGTCACACATCAGGACTAGAGGACCCAGTCACACATCAGGACCAGAGGACCCAGTCACACATCAGGACCCAGTCACACATCAGGACCCAGTCACACATCAGGACCAGAGGACCCAGTCACACATCAGGACCAGAGGACCCAGTCACACATCAGGACCAGAGGACCCAGTCACACATCAGGACCAGAGGATCCAGTCACACATCAGGACCAGAGGACCCAGTCACACATCAGGACCAGAGGACCCAGTCACACATCAGGACCCAGTCACACATCAGGACCAGAAGACACAGTCACACATCAGGACCAGAGGACCCAGTCACACATCAGGACCCAGTCACACATCAGGACCAGAGGACCCAGTCACACATCAGGACCAGAGGACCCAGTCACACATCAGGACCAGAGGACCTCGTCACACATCAGGACCAGAGGACCCAGTCACACATCAGGACCAGAGGACCCAGTCACACATCAGGACCAGAGGACCTAGTCACACATCAGGACCAGAGGACCCAGTCACACATCAGGACCAGAGGACCCAGTCACACATCAGGACCAGAGGACCCAGTCACACATCAGGACCAGAGGACCCAGTCACACATCAGGACCCAGTCACACATCAGGACCAGAGGACCCAGTCACACATCAGGACCAGAGGACCCAGTCACACATCAGGACCAGAGGACCCAGTCACACATCAGGACTAGAGGATCCAGTCACACATCAGGACCAGAGGACCCAGTCACACATCAGGACCAGAGGACCCAGTCACACATCAGGACCAGAGGACCCAGTCACACATCAGGACCAGAGGACCCAGTCACACATCAGGACCAGAGGACACAGTCACACATCAGGACCAGAGGACCCAGTCACACATCAGGACCAGAGGACCCAGTCACACATCAGCACCAGAGGACCCAGTCACACATCAGGACCAGAGGACCCAGTCACACATCAGGACCCAGTCACACATCAGGACCAGAGGACCCAGTCACACATCAGGACCAGAGGACCCAGTCACACATCAGGACCAGAGGACCCAGTCACACATCAGGACTAGAGGATCCAGTCACACATCAGGACCAGAGGACCCAGTCACACATCAGGACCAGAGGACCCAGTCACACATCAGGACCAGAGGACCCAGTCACACATTAGGACCCAGTCACACATCAGGACCAGAGGACCCAGTCACACATCAGGACCAGAGGACCCAGTCACACATCAGGACCCAGTCACACATCAGGACCAGAGGACACAGTCACACATCAGAACCAGAGGACCCAGTCACACATCAGGACCCAGTCACACATCAGGACCAGAGGACCCAGTCACACATCAGGACCAGAGGACCCAGTCACACATCAGGACCAGAGGACCCAGTCACACATCAGGACCAGAGGACCCAGTCACACATCAGGACCAGAGGACCCAGTCACACATCAGGACCAGAGGACCCAGTCACACATCAGGACCAGAGGACCCAGTCACACATCAGGACCAGAGGACCCAGTCACACATTAGGACCAGAGGACCCAGTCACACATCAGGACCAGAGGACCCAGTCACACATCAGGACCAGAGGACCCAGTCACACATCAGGACCAGAGGACCCAGTCACACATCAGGACCAGAGGACCCAGTCACACATCAGCACCAGAGGACCCAGTCACACATCAGGACCCAGTCACACATCAGGACCAGAGGACCCAGTCACACATCAGGACCAGAGGACCCAGTCACACATCAGGACCCAGTCACACATCAGCACCAGAGGACCCAGTCACACATCAGGACCAGAGGACACAGTCACACATCAGGACCAGAGGACCCAGTCACACATCAGCACCAGAGGACCCAGTCACACATCAGGACCAGAGGACCCAGTCACACATCAGGACCCAGTCACACATCAGGACCAGAGGACCCAGTCACACATCAGCACCAGAGGACCCAGTCACACATCAGCACCAGAGGACCCAGTCACACATCAGGACCAGAGGACCCAGTCACACATCATGACCAGAGGACCCAGTCACACATCAGGACCAGAGGACCCAGTCACACATCAGGACCAGAGGACCCAGTCACACATCAGGACCAGAGGACCCAGTCACACATCAGGACCAGAGGACCCAGTCACACATCAAGATCAATGTGTCTGGTGGTGATACATGACCAATGTGTGGTGGTGATACATGACCAATGTGTGGTGGTGATACATGACCAATGTGTGTGGTGGTGATACATGACCAATGTGTCTGGTGGTGATACATGACCAATGTGTTTGGTGATACATGACTGTCTGGTGGTGATACATGACCAATGTGTCTGGTGGTGATACATGACCAATGTGTCTGGTGGTGATACATGACCAATGTGTCTGGTGGTGATACATGACCAATGTGTCTGGTGGTGATACATGACCAATGTGTCTGGTGGTGATACATGACCAATGTGTCTGGTGGTGATACATGACCAATGTGTCTGGTGGTGATACATGACCAATGTGTTTGGTGATACATGACCAATGTGTCTGGTGGTGATACATGACTAATGTGTGGTGGTGATACATGACCAATGTGTCTGGTGGTGATACATGACCAATGTGTCTGGTTTGTGATACATGACCAATGTCTGGTGGTGATACATGACCAATGTGTCTGGTGGTGATACATGACCAATGTGTCTGGTGGTGATACATGACCAATGTGTCTGGTTTGTGATACATGACCAATGTGTCTGGTGGTGATACATGACCAATGTGGTTGGTGGTGATACATGACCAATGTGTTTTTGGTGATACATGACTGTCTGGTGGTGATACATGACCAATGTGTAAGGTGGTGATACATGACCAATGTGTCTGGTGGTGATACATGACCAATGTGTTTTTGGTGATACATGACTGTCTGGTGGTGATACATGACCAATGTGTAAGGTGGTGATACATGACCAATGTGTCTGGTGGTGATACATGACTAATGTGTCTGGTGGTGATACATGAGAGTTGTCTAAAAGATTTATGTGGGTGTCTTTCTGTAAACAGAACTAATCTTGAATATGTTATTCATATGTTAAATGTTGAAATAATTTTTTTTTTTAAAAACAGGTACTTTCCCAAAAAAAAAAAAAATCACAGTCCAACTAAAGAGAGAAAACAAGAAAACCAGGGCGGGGTTAAACAAAAAACGTTTTTGCTTCTAATAACAGCTTGAAAGCTAAGCTGTGAATGTTTGGACACAGCTGCCCATATCTACTGTCACATGAAACAACAAAAGCACATATGGTCACATACAGTCTTCCAAAGATTTTAGTTACAAGCGGGGAATAAATGATCTGGTCAAAAAAAGCTGCCAGCCACAAGTTTCCAGCAAGCAAATAAAAGATGGAGCATGCTCTTGTGTTGGTAACAGAAAACTTTAGGTCAGTGCTGGCCTCACTCTTAAACACATATTTGGGTAACATGGGGAGGGGGGAAAGGAAAGGAAAGAGAGCATGATACGTTGCGAATTTTCAGAAAAAATATATGAAATTGATTTGAAAATATGAAAGGCCTTTCATTGATAAATGAGATATTTGATGATGCATATGATGAAGCATTCAGTGGGTGCAATAGGCAGGTCATAGATGTGGGTAAAAGTTGATTTAGTCCTGACATTTCTTATCATGCTCTCAACTAGAACAAAACCAAGGGTTAGGTATTGAATGGCCAGACCATTTAGTCAAATTTGTCAAGCCAAAACAAAAAAGGACACAAAGAAAAGTTTGCCACTTAGTCAAAGATGTGAGCCAAAAGAAAAAGGAGTTTGTCTGAAGCCTGCCCTGCCTACCTGCTGAGCAGGTGAATCCTCTTTACTGTTGGTCCTGGTCAACAAGTGACTTCCTCCTCTCAGAAAGTCCACAGACTTGCGCTGTATCCCCTCCCACAGCTGCTCATGCAGGGACTGTGATTTGGGCAGTGTCTGACTTTTATGGCGGGGCAGGCCCAGGGTGGGGCTGGGACTCCCTCTGTCCCCTCCACCCCATTCTTCAAGGGTCTCATCTGACCAGGTCCTGCGCCTCAACTTCTCTAGTGAAGGCATCGCCCACCTGGCCTAAAGATGTGATCAAGGGACACAAAGCTAGTGTTACTGGCTAGCCAAGAGACTTGCTACAAGACAACAACTTGTTAGAACCAATACAAACGTGTCAGTGTAGGGCTAGACTAAGGAAGCAACCAACCAAGCCAATGTTACAAGAGTATTTTAGTCAGGTTTATACAGGTCAGATTACTAAAGAAGGGTAAGACTTTGTCAGTTAGGAGACACAGTGGTGGCATGCAGCTTAATGGTGTCAGACAACAGTGGTGGCATGCAGCTTCATGGTGTCACACAGTGGTGGCATACAGCTTTATGGTGTCAGACACAGTGGTGGCATGCAGCTTCATGGTGTCACACAGTGGTGGCATGCAGCTTCATGGTGTCACACAGTGGTGGCATGCCAGTATAACAGCTTCATGGTGTCACACAGTGGTGGCATGCAGCTTCATGGTGTCACACAGTGGTGGCATGCAGCTTCATGGTGTCCACAACAGTGGTGGCATGCAGCTTCATGGTGTCACACAGTGGTGGCATGCAGCTTCATGGTGTCACACAGTGGTGGCATACAGCTTTATGGTGTCACACAGTGGTGGCATGCCAGTATAACAGCTTCATGGTGTCACACAGTGGTGGCATGCAGCTTCATGGTGTCACACAGTGGTGGCATGCAGCTTCATGGTGTCACACAGTGGTGGCATGCAGCTTCATGGTGTCACACAGTGGTGGCATGCAGCTTCATGGTGTCACACAGTGGTGGCATACAGCTTTATGGTGTCAGACACAGTGGTGGCATGCAGCTTCATGGTGTCACACAGTGGTGGCATGCCAGTATAACAGCTTCATGGTGTCAGACAACAGTGGTGGCATGCAGCTTCATGGTGTCACACAGTGGTGGCATGCAGCTTCATGGTGTCAGACACAGTGGTGGCATGCAGCTTCATGGTGTCACACAGTGGTGGCATGCAGCTTCATGGTGTCACACAGTGGTGGCATGCAGCTTCATGGTGTCACACAGTGGTGGCATGCAGCTTCATGGTGTCAGACACAGTGGTGGCATGCAGCTTCATGGTGTCACACAGTGGTGGCATGCAGCTTCATGGTGTCACACAGTGGTGGCATGCAGCTTCATGGTGTCACACAGTGGTGGCATGCAGCTTCATGGTGTCAGACACAGTGGTGGCATGCAGCTTCATGGTGTCAGACAGTGGTGGCATGCAGCTTCATGGTGTCACACAGTGGTGGCATGCAGCTTCATGGTGTCAGACACAGTGGTTGCATGCAGCTTCATGGTGTCAGACAGTGGTGGCATGCAGCTTCATGGTGTCACACAGTGGTGGCATGCAGCTTCATGGTGTCAGACAGTGGTGGCATGCAGCTTCATGGTGTCAGACACAGTGGTGGCATGCAGCTTCATGGTGTCAGACAGTGGTGGCATGCAGCTTTATGGTGTCACACAGTGGTGGCATGCAGCTTCATGGTGTCACACAGTGGTGGCATGCAGCTTCAAAGATACTTAAAAAGATTTTCCCAAAAATGTAACTGGTCGGCACAAGAAAACAACCCATTCAAAATGTGGTCGGGAAATAATATGGCACTAGCTAGTATATTTGCCCAAGTCAAATTATATGATTTATTTTGCTAGTTGTCTTTTAAACACAAGTCAGACACCTGGGGTGATCCAAAAATGGGCTGTAAGAACATTGCTAAAGTCCCAGACCAAATTGACAAACATGAAAACTTTGAAAGTCACAAGATTGCAGAGAGAGAACTTTTAATTACACAACTCAGACTTTATAAAGAAAGAACCATAATATGTGACATTTTGACATCAGAAAAGAAGGAAATAGAAAAAAGCCTGGGTGCTCACAATGGAAACTGATTATTGGTCTTATATTACAGAATATAAACCTATCTTTTAAGCGCATTTTTTTTTCATTTGCTAATTTTTTGTAATTTTTTAATATAATAAAAGTTTCTTTTCTCCCTTAAAAACAACATTTTAATATGAGTTTTATTAACAGAATGACTCATTAAATTTTTTTTTTTTAAATCTATTATTGACTGATTCAGGTGGATTAGATGTGTGAGCTGGTGGTAGGTCAATTAATGGAGGGGGTCAAGTGAGGGGGGTGGTATGTCTATTAATAAAGGGGGTCAAGTGAGGGGGGTGGTATGTCTATTAATGGAGGGGGTCAAGTGAGGGGGGTGGTATGTCTATTAATGGAGGGGGTCAAGTGAGGGGGGTGGTATGTCTATTAATGGAGGGGGTCAAGTGAGGGGGGTGGTATGTCTATTAATGGAGGGGGTCAAGTGAGGGGGGTGGTATGTCTATTAATGGAGGGGGTCAAGTGAGGGGGGTGGTATGTCTATTAATGGAGGGGGTCAGGTGAGGGGGGTGGTATGTCTATTAATGGAGGGGGTCAAGTGAGGGGGGTGGTATGTCTATTAATGGAGGGGGTCAAGTGAGGGGGGGGTGGTAGGTCAATTAATGGAGGGGGTCAAGTGAGGGGGTGGTAGGTCAATTAATGGAGGGGGTCAAGTGAGGGGGGTGGTAGGTCTATTAAGGGGGGTGGAATGGAGGGGGTCAAGTGAGGGGGGTGGTAGGTCAATTAATGGAGGGGGTCAAGTGAGGGGGGTGGTAGGTCAATTAATGGAGGGGATCAGGTGAGGGGGGTGGTAGGTCAATTAATGAAGGGGGTCAAGTGAGGGGGGTGGTATGTCTATTAATGGAGGGGGTCAAGTGAGGGGGGTGGTAGGTCAATTAATGGAGGGGGTCAAGTGAGGGGGGTGGTAGGTCTATTAATGGAGGGGGTCAAGTGAGGGGGTGGTAGGTCAATTAATGGAGGGGGTCAAGTGAGGGGGGTGGTAGGTCTATTAAGGGGGGTGGAATGGAGGGGGTCAAGTGAGGGGGGTGGTAGGTCAATTAATGGAGGGGGCCAAGTGAGGGGGGTGGTAGGTCAATTAATGGAGGGGATCAGGTGAGGGGGGTGGTAAGTCTATTAATGGAGGGGGTCAAGTGAGGGGGGTGGTAGGTCAATTAATGGAGGGGGTCAAGTGAGGGGGGTGGTAGGTCTATTAATGAAGGCGGTCAAGTGAGGGGGGTGGTAGGTCAATTAATGAAGGCGGTCAAGTGAGGGGATTTTAGTTCCATCAATTGTTCGTCATTACAAACAGAAAATACTTCTTAAATGATCATTCTACAAACCAAATGTATTTTCTATTCTTTTATAACAAGTTTGTATTTCATAATATTCAAACAGCAAGTGTCTCAGGAGTTTAATACATGTGAACACATGCACTACCTCAGATAGTTTCCCCCACTGAACAAGGTAGAAAGAACATCCAACTACAACTGCTGTCCTGCCACATGACCAGCCTACAGAATGGTTGCTCACAAGCAGAGAACATATGTCATGGTACCAATCATCTCTCTATTCCACACTGGCATGTGGCATGCAAGTTGTTGAAGAAACTGTCTTACCTTGTACTCAAAATTTGAGACAGCTAAAAACAGAACTTGTAGAAGATCTGCCAGTTTAGCTATGGGCAAGTCAGACCACCAAGATTTCAACTGAGACTGCTTGGCATTCTTTAACACCCAGAGAAAACACATGAGGAGGCTTCGGGTAGACTCCAGACTTAGGGGGGTCTTACGCGCCTGTCAACATCAGTAAACAAATCTTTACTACCAGATCTGGCAAGGACATCTTGGTGGATGTGTGAAGTGTCTGGTGGATGTGTCAGGTGTGTGGTGGATGTGTCAGGTGTGTGGTGGATGTGTCAGGTGGATGTGTCAGGTGTGTGGTGGATGTGTCAGGTGGATGTGTCAGGTGTGTGGTGGATGTGTCAGGTGTGTGGTGGATGTGTCAATTTGTGTGGTGAATGTGTCAGGTGGATGTGTCAGGTGTGTGGTGGATGTGTCAGGTGTGTGGTGGATGTGTCAAGTGTGTGGTGGATGTGTCAAGTGTGTGGTGGATGTGTCAGGTGTGTGGTGGATGTGTCAGGTGTGTGGTGGATGTGTCAGGTGTGTGGTGGATGTGTCAGGTGTGTGGTGGATGTGTAAGGTGTGTGGTGGATGTGACAGGTGTGTGGAGGATGTGTCAGGTGTGTGGTGGATGTGTCAGGTGTGTGGTGGATGTGTCAGGTGTGTGGTGGATGTGTCAGGTGGATGTGTCAGGTGTGTGGTGGATGTGTCAGGTGTGTGGTGGATGTGTCAGGTGGATGTGTCAGGTGTGTGGTGGATGTGCCAGGTGTGTGGTGGATGTGTAAGGTGTGTGGTGGATGTGACAGGTGTGTGGAGGATGTGTCAGGTGTGTGGTGGATGTGTGAGGTGTGTGGTGGATGTGTCAGGTGTGTGGTGGATGTGTTAGGTGGATGTGTGAGGTGTGTGGTGGATGTGTCAGGTGTGTGGTGGATGTGTCAGGTGGATGTGTCAGGTGTGTGGTGGATGTGTTAGGTGGATGTGTCAGGTGTGTGGTGGATGTGTCAGGTGTGTGGTGGATGTGTTAGGTGGATGTGGCAGGTGTGTGGTGGATGTGTTAGGTGGATGTGTCAGGTGAGTGGTGGATGTGTCAGGTGTGTGGTGGATGTGTCAGGTGTGTGGTGGATGTGTCAGGTGTGTGGTGGATGTGTCAGGTGTGTGGTGGATGTGTCAGGTGTGAGGTGGATGTGACAGGTGGATGTGTCAGGTGTGTGGTGGATGTGTCAGGTGTGTGGTGGATGTGTCAGGTGTGTGGTGGATGTGCCAAGTGGATGTGTCAGGTGTGTGGTGGATATGTCCGGTGTGTGGTGGATGTGTCAGGTGAGTGGTGGATGTGTCAGGTGTGTGGTGGATGTGTCAGGTGTGTGGTGGATGTGTCAGGTGTGTGGTGGATGTGTCAGGTGAGTGGTGGATGTGTCAGGTGTGTGTTGGATGTGTTAGGTGGATGTGTCAGGTGTGTGGTGGATGTGTTAGGTGGATGTGTCAGGTGTGTGTTGGATGTGTTAGGTGGATGTGTCAGGTGTGTGTTGGATGTGTTAGGTGGATGTGTCAGGTGTGTGGAGGATGTGTCAGGTGTGTGGTGGATGTGTCAGGTGTGTGGTGGATGTGTTAGGTGAGTGGTGGATGTGTCAGGTGTGTGTTGGATGTGTTAGGTGGATGTGTCAGGTGTGTGGAGGATGTGTCAGGTGTGTGGTGGATGTGTCAGGTGTGAGGTGGATGTGACAGGTGGATGTGTCAGGTGTGTGGAGGATGTGTCAGGTGTGTGGTGGATGTGTCAAGTGTGTGGTGGATGTGTCAGGTGTGTGGTGGATGTGTCAGGTGTGTGGTGGATGTGTCAGGTGTGTGGTGGATGTGTCAGGTGTGTGGTGGATGTGTAAGGTGTGTGGTGGGTGTGACAGGTGTGTGGTGGATGTGTAAGGTGTGTGGTGGATGTGTCAGGTGTGTGGTGGATGTGTCAAGTGTGTGGTGGATGTGTCAAGTGTGTGGTGGATGTGTCAGGTGTGTGGTGGATGTGTCAGGTGTGTGGTGGATGTGTCAGGTGTGTGGTGGATGTGTCAGGTGTGTGGTGGGTGTGTAAGGTGTGTGGTGGATGTGACAGGTGTGTGGTGGATGTGTAAGGTGTGTGGTGGATGTGTAAGGTGTGTGGTGGATGTGTCAGGTGTGTGGTGGATGTGTCAGGTGTGAGGTGGATGTGACAGGTGGATGTGTCAGGTGTGTGGTGGATGTGTAAGGTGTGTGGTGGATGTGTCAGGTGTGTGGTGGATGTGTAAGGTGTGTGGTGGATGTGTCAGGTGTGTGGTGGATGTGTCAGGTGTGAGGTGGATGTGACAGGTGGATGTGTCAGGTGTGTGGAGGATGTGTCAGGTGTGTGGTGGATGTGTCAGGTGTGTGGTGGATGTGTCAGGTGTGTGGTGGATGTGTCAGGTGAGTGGTGGATGTGTCAGGTGTGTGGTGGATGTGTCAGGTGTGTGGTGGATGTGTCAGGTGAGTGGTGGATGTGTGGTGGATGTGTGAGGTGGATGTGTGAGGTGGATGTGTCAGATGTGTGGTGGATGTGTCAGGTGTGTGGTGGATGTGTCAGGTGTGTGGTGGATGTGTCAGGTGAGTGGTGGATGTGTCAGGTGTGTGGTGGATGTGTCAGGTGTGTGGTGGATGTGTCAGGTGAGTGGTGGATGTGTGGTGGATGTGTGAGGTGGATGTGTGAGGTGGATGTGTCAGGTGTGTGGTGGATGTGTCAGGTGTGTGGTGGATGTGTCAGGTGTGAGGTGGATGTGACAGGTGGATGTGTCAGGTGTGTGGAGGATGTGTCAGGTGTGTGGTGGATGTGTCAGGTGTGTGGTGGATGTGTCAGGTGTGTGGTGGATGTGTCAGGTGAGTGGTGGATGTGTCAGGTGTGTGGTGGATGTGTCAGGTGTGTGGTGGATGTGTCAGGTGAGTGGTGGATGTGTGGTGGATGTGTGAGGTGGATGTGTCAGATGTGTGGTGGATGTGTTAGGTGGATGTGTCAGGTGTGTGGTGGATGTGTGAGATGTGTGGTGGATGTGTGAGGTGGATGTGTCAGGTGTGTGGTGGATGTGACAGGTGGATGTGTTAGGTGTGTGGATGTCAGGTGTGTGGTGGATGTCAGGTGTGTGGTGGATGTGTCAGGTGTGTGGTGGATGTGTCAGGTGTGTGGTGGATGTGTCATTTATGTGCTTTCAATTGGCTTGTAATGCTGGTTTCAAATGGTTCTAAATTTTTGTTGCCATAAAGCATATTTTCCAACCAAAATTGAACATTTTTTAACATTTGTGTAATAAGTACAAAATGACTTACAAACAAATAATTCCTAATAATATAATTTATCAAAGATTTTTTAAAAATGTGGATTAGTAATATCAGAGTGTTGTGGTGATCGGGGTTCTTATATTATCTATTATAAATACTACTCTATACACCATAGACTAATATTGTGTATTTTATAATGGAAAACAATGCTGGTGCTGTTTGTTTTACTCTCCCTGGCCATTCTGAATGACTTCAAGGAGAGGTTGAGGGTGTTTTTTTTAATATTTAAATTTATAAAACAATTCAAAGTGACTTTTCAATGGCTTATATTCAATACAAAAATATAAAAGTGAGTGTAATCGACGGTTCCCAAACAGCTTTAAGATTATAAAATGTAACTATAATTTAATAGCTTGCCATTTGTTTTTAAAAATATTTTTTCCCCAAAATTGAGTATGATTCCACAGACTACCTATTGCTAAATGTGGCATGCTACAAAACAATGCTAATGCTCATACAACCTTTGAGCCATCCCCTGAGTCTTCATGGCTTTGTGCAACTGTAGAGGATGAGTGGATGCGATTAACTACGTTTGAGCCAGCTATTGCCATAGCAACCCTCTGATTGATTTTGTCACCCTCCTCATCAGACATCATGGAGCCAATGCCCTGTTGTGGTAAAAAAAAATTGTGTGGTTTTATAGCATTTAATTAAAGATCATAGATATTTCCAATTTTTAGCATTTTCAGTAACTAAACAAATTTTGAAAAAAAAAGAGCCAAAAGCATTTTGTATTTTTCTCATTTTCACCCAGAAAATATCAAAAACATGACATAACTAGGTCGTTCTGTCTTCAAAAGTAAAAGTTTATCAAAGTATTTCTAGGGAAAAGTTTTGAACATGGGGTTGTAGAAATTAAAGTAACTACCCATGATATAGTCAATGAAAGTTTGTCTGATAAATTTAAACCAGGTGTCCAATAGTTGTCAATAAATAATAATGTAGACTTCAAGAAAAAATAATTTATCTGCCTATGCACATTTTATGACATTAATTCTTAAAATATTACATTTTTAAGCTTTAACTTTTTTTTTTTGTAAACATGCCTACCCTGTCAGATAAAAGTAGGAACAGTCATGCCTAAAAAGAGGAATTCGTAGCCAAAAAGAGGAACATACTTTACTAAGTAAAAAAGTAAAAATTTAGTCTAATGACATTAATAGGCTTCTAGTTATATATAACTAGTCTCTAGGCTACATTTTAATACTGCTTAATGTCAGCTTACATTAAAAAAATAGTTAACCAATAACCTGAGACACACCCCAAGCCCCCACCCCTCCCAATAAAAACCATAGCTTTGACATAACCTTAATGATTTGATTATTTATGCCTTGCTATGTTCTAGGCTATATGAACAATAAATGCTGAAGGCTTTGTATGTAATATAAAATATAGGTTAAGAGCTAAGACCTAGATCTACCTAGTAAAAGTCCTAGTTACTTCTAAGTTCTTCATAATAGTAGTTACTAGACTAGATCTAGTTAGTTACAACTTAATTACAAACAGGATATATCAGTAATGTTACTAGACTACTTTTAGGCCAATAGATCTACTATCTAGATCATGGGTCGGCAACCTTTTGAGATGAAAGAGCCATATGTTATAATTTTCAAAATTTCCCACTAATAAAGAGCCACTAACATTTTTTTTTCAATATTTTATTATTTGATTTGGATTAGGTAAATAAATTTGATTTATTTAAAAAAATAGTTTTAAATATGAAAAAATATTTGTTCACATAAAAACACACTTATTTTGCCAGAATAATGAAATTAATAATTAAAAAACAAAAATATAGAACTATATATGCTATAGCAGGCCTCAACATAGCAAACTCAATCTAAATGGTTTTGATGTTGTTTTGATTACCTGTGTATCTGTTGCTTTTGTCCTTCCGTTCTCACCAGGCTTATCTCCACCCCATTGAACGCAGGGTAAACTCGTACCCCACCGTCCAGTACCCAGCTCGACCGTAGGAGGCTAATAACTAAAAAACTACGTCACTCAAGTGAAATTCATGATTACTGGCAGATAGGGATATGCATTCTGAACAAAATAACATTCCCCATTAATGATATTCGAAAAAGTCGGCAATTGGGCAGTGGCAAGCATCGAATTATTGCCACGGGGCTGTCCATGGCACGGCTGTGGGGCTGGGCCTGGTGCCCAAGCAACTGTCAGCTGTACGTATACTTTCTACTTCACCTATTCTCACTGTTCTATTGTGAGTTTTTTAAATTCTGTTTAAACTTGTGTTTCTTTACAGTATAATTTTGTTATGAGTTTTGAAAATGAAATAATATAACTATTAATATTTGTGCACAGAGCTAAAGAACCGCAGGTTGCCGACCCCTGATCTAGATCATGGAAATTAGCATGTTAGTCATGATTTTATTGTATTTTTCTCCCTACATGTTATTTAAGGTATAATTTAAATCTACAATTCAATTGCAAATACTACAAAGAACGTTAAAAAGCTAGATTGTCCACATTATCTATTAGTATAGTAGATCTAGTATTAGATGATACTTGTAAATATTGTAAGTAAACTAGGAAACGGAAACGTGTTCCAAAGGTAAATAATCGCTTTTCCCTGACTTTTTTTCAATTTGATTTGTTACTTTTCTTTACTGATTATTTTAAAAAAAAAACAGAACAAACTTTGACGGAAACGGGACGGAGAAACGGGACAAGATTTTTTAAAAAAAGGAACAATTCCTCTTTTGGTGTGACGGTAGGCATGTTTGTTGCTGTGATGTGAAAATAGAAACAAGTTTATTGATGCAATAGCTCCTCACTAAACCTGGATATTATTTACACACAACAGCATCATTTTGTACACAAAATTAAATAAAATAAGATCATATAGGTAGTATGAGACTTAGGTAAAGCTAACCAAAAGTAAAGGAGGGATAGGCTGGAGCTACCAAAATAGAATCACATAATATAAAAAATTTTTTTAGCTGATGGGGTCACTATGTTGGGTGTCTACCAGTGGGGTAGTTGTAGGGGTCACCCCACCAGAGGTTTGTCTACTATTCCTACATAGTTTGAGCCTAAAAAGAATGTACCTTTATTTTGTTTTCCAGCCCAGGATCGTGAAGTTGAGGCAAGGCCTCTAGCACTATAGCTATGACTGGCAGGTAAAGAGTAGCTAAACGGCTTTTGATCTCTGGGTCAGTGTAACGAATGTCAAGGTCATGGTTGTAAAGGATGTTTCGAAGAACACTTATAGCTCTTTGGTGGATCACAGGATTACTGTAAAACAAATATTTATTGTCATAATTAATTCCTCAAAAAATTTATTGCCCCATGGCATATATATATATATATATATATATATATATATATATATATATATGGAAAATGTGTCCCCCCAGTCTGTCCTATCCACCTACCTGGCATCAAAGGATATAGATAGGTCAGACAATATCAACCCAACCAGGTAATGCTGGCTACAGAAGTGGGGACTCAAGCTGTAATACACTGCTTTTGATTTGCCAACCTAAAATTGGAAGGGTTTTTTTCATACACTTTCTGGGCTATCATAAATGTTAAATATGGCCAACACAAACTTTGAACATGGCCGACACAGACTTTAAACATGGCCAACACAGACTTTGAACATGGCCAACACAGACTTTGAACATGGCCAACACAGACTTTGAACATGGCCAACACAGACTTTAAACATGGCCAACACAGACTTTAAACATGGCCAACATGGACTTTGAACATGGCCAACACAGACTTTAAACATGGCCAACACAGACTTTAAACATGGCCAACACAGACTTTGAACATGGCCAACCCAAACACAAGCATGCTCCTGATGTAAAAACTGACCAATGTGGTGCTTGAAGTCACTGAGCTGCGTGAGCTTATGCTGCTGGTGGGGGAGTGAAGTCCACTTGGGGTCAGTGGTGTGCCAAAGGCCAAGTTGAGTGGCAGGAAGTGTTCATGGCTGCATATGATCCTGAGGAAGTCTAGCCTGAGCAGCATCAGACTTGTCGTGTCTGACAGCATCTTCATCTTTATGGACAGCTGGAATATAGGGGCTTCAATGGCTACAGGCAACTTTGGCTAACCGGCTAACTAATGTGACTCAGCTAACTGGCTAACTAATGTGACTCAGCTAACTGGCTAACTAATGCGACTCAACTAACTGATGTGACTCAACTAACTGGCTAACTAATGTGACTCATCTAACTGGCTAACTGATGTGACTCAGCTAACTGGCTAACTAATGTGACTCATCTAACTGGCTAACTAATGTGACTCAGCTAACTGGCTAACAAATGTGACTCAACTAACTAATGTGACTCAACTAACTGGCTAACTAATGTGACTCAGCTAACTGGCTAACTAATGTGACTCAGCTAACTGGCTAACTAATGCGACTCAACTAACTGATGTGACTCAACTAACTGGCTAACTGATGTGACTCAACTAACTGGCTAACTAATGTGACTCAGCTAACTGGCTAACTAATGTGACTCAGCTAACTGGCTAACTAATGTGACTCAGCTAACTGGCTAACTAATGCGACTCAACTAACTGATGTGACTCAACTAACTGGCTAACTGATGTGACTCAACTAACTGGCTAACTGATGTGACTCAGCTAACTGGCTAACTAATGTGACTCAGCTAACTGGCTAGCTAATGTGACTCAGCTAACTGATGTGACTCAACTAACTGGCTAACTAATGTGACTCAACTAACTGGCTAACTAATGCGACTCAGCTAACTGATGTGACTCAACTAACTGGCTAACTGATGTGACTCAAATAACTGGCTAACTAATGCGACTCAACTAACTGGCTAACTAATGCGACTCAGCTAACTGATGTGACTCAGCTAACTGACTAACTGATGTGACTCAACTAACTGGCTAACTGATGTGACTCAAATAACTGGCTAACTAATGCGACTCAACTAACTGGCTAACTAATGTGACACAACTAACTGGCTAACTAATGTGACTCAACTAACTGATGTGACTCAACTAACTGGCTAACTAATGTGACACAACTAACTGGCTAACTAATGTGACTCAGCTAACTGATGTGACTCAACTAACTGGCTAACTGATGTGACACAACTAACTGGCTAACTAATGCGACTCAGCTAACTGATGTGACTCAACTAACTGGCTAACTAATGTGACTCAACTAACTGGCTAACTAATGTGACTCAGCTAACTGATGTGACTCAACTAACTGGCTAACTAATGTGACTCAACTAACTGGCTAACTAATGCGACTCAGCTAACTGATGTGACTCAACTAACTGGCTAACTGATGTGACTCAACTAACTGGCTAACTGATGTGACACAACTAACTGGCTAACTAATGTGACACAACTAACTGGCTAACTAATGCAACTCAGCTAACTGATGTGACTCAACTAACTGGCTAACTGATGTGACTCAACTAACTGGCTAACTGACGTGACACAACTAACTGGCTAACTGATGCAACACAACTAACTGGCTAACTAATGCGACAGCTAACTGGCTAACTGATGCAACACAACTAACTGGCTAACTGATGCTACACAACTAACTGGCTAACTAATGCGACAGCTAACTAACTAACTAATGCGACTCAGCTAACTGGCTAACTGATGCGACTCAACTAACTGGCTAACTGATGCAACACAACTAACTGGCTAACTAATGCGACAGCTAACTAACTAACTAATGCGACTCAACTAACTGGCTAACTGATGCAACACAACTAACTGGCCACTGGCCAACAGAACTAACTGACCACTGGCCAACAGAACTAACTGGCCACTGGCCAACACAACTAACTGGCCACTGGCCAACAGAACTAACTGGCCACTGGCCAACAGAACTAACTGGCCACTGGCCAACAGAACTAACTGGCCACTGGCCAATACAACTAACTGGCTAACTGATGCAACACAACTAACTGGCCACTGGCCAACACAACTAACTGGCCACTGGCCAACAGAACTAACTGGTATGACATAATAAAGTGAGTCCACATTAGACATTAGTACTGGCCAATAGGGAGAGAGTCTAGTTCACATGACACAGCTAAGTTGTTTCAAGTAAAGCTAGTTATCTGTTCTACTCTTCATGTCAAGCA